>NW_027094134.1:600000-1166564 GCF_029207755.1 Chamaea fasciata | reverse complement strand
AATGCATAGACAGAATATTTCAAATGCAAAAAAACCTATGGCAAACACATGGATACAAATGTACAACTAAAACTTAGCCTGCCAGGCCCACATGCAATATTTTTCTCTTTCTCTTAGGTTAACTGTGCAATTTAACAAACACAAAAAATGGCACAAAAATTATGGATGTTGAATGTGAATGCTCTTGTAAATTAGGTGACACAGCAAACAAATCAAAATGAAAATACACTAAGAAAAAGAAAAATTGGAAATATTAACATAAAGCAGGCTTCACAAATGTATTCAGGAAATCCTAACAGTTGCTTAGGGAAAATGGGAAATTAGCAGCTGCATTTTTAAGGAACTACCTAGTGTTTCAATAATGTATATATGTGTGTGTATATATATATATATATGTCTCAAAGATACAGAAACAAGAATGGGGGGAACAAATTTTGAAAACACCTTAATGCACCTTGATAATGTTGAAAGGCAGAAGTCATTTAAACAACAGGAAACCCACAAACCCAATAGCCAACATGAAAGAAACAATACTAACACTTAAGATATTGATAACAAATATTAGTTTTCATTAGGAATGTAAGTGTACCATCAGGCCCATAGTTCCATTTAACCCCATCAGAAGGGGTTAATTAACATTAACTTTTGGTAAATTTCTGCATAAGAGTTGAGCTAGTAAATACTGAACCTCTCTGAGCAGAGGTGAGCAGGGAGGAGCAATACAGCATTACTCAGATCACGAAGGCCATCGTGACCCCAAAGAGCTGTGACAAACCTGCAGCAAGCAGAGGGTATGGCTCTCAGATATGGACACCAGGAGGATTAATGGTCAATTTAGTCGAAGACACAGGGTTCAGAGGGCTTTGCTCCCCAGACTGTCCTTTAAGCCCTACAGAATCTCCAGATTTATGGATTTATGCAGGGAGTCACAAAAAATACAACTCCCTTCTTTTAGAAGGTATATGGAAATGCAAAATACAACTCCCTTCTTGAAAAAGGTGTATGTAAATATATGGAAAACCTACACATGGACCCACCAACACAATCCAGTCAATTCAATGTTGGCCTGAATGTACCACCAACATGTAATTTTGGAATACATTCAAGTTACACTAGAAATGAGCATAAAAAACCACAGAAAATCCTGCCATATTTCTGGCATTCCTTGAACGTTAGGAGACTACATTATTTTCCAACTTATTATCAACTCTATGAAAATAGAGAGTGACATTCCTTCTAGCTAGAAGAAAACATGTTTATATTTAGTTTACTCAGAACTGCAACACTGAAAGAACATTTATTCTCCCAAATGTGAAATAGCCTCCTACCTTGAATGATCTGTTCAGCGTGTTGCTTTTCAAATCAGCAAAATGATCTTTTTTGTTTTTTGACAGATCACTAAATAAGCTGGAGAAGGCAGTGCATCAGCAGCACAGGACAGTTATTGCCTCCGACACCTGGCTGCAGCAGAGGAATTCCTTTGCAATGGAATGGAGAGTAACTAACCCATGCCTCTGCTGACTCCAGCTGTCAGTCAGCACTGCCAGCTGGATGCATCACACACCTCAGAGATGGAACCAGAGCCCCACACTGGACAGACAGCAACATTACGGGACTGGATTTGGGCAGCCAGAGGAACACGAGTGGCATGATACAAATCATATCAATCAGAAAACTGGAACTGCTGTTGAAAAAGCACTAACTGAGGCTACAAAATGCAGGATTTTTGCAGAGCAACACTGGTTTCACACAGCTGACTTGCAAAGCCATCCTACTGCCTGATTGCAGACCTAGTGAGCTGCTGCACATGTGTTATTGTTACATGGTCTCTGCACTGAGTTAAGTTTACAAGGGCCTTCAGCACTGAATTAATTTAGATTCTACAAATAAGTCAATGCTTTTTTAGTTCCAACACTTCACTACAGAAACAGTTTTCCAGCATTTCACTAACTAAAACAAAGAACTAAATGTATTCTAAATGTATTTACAAGGTATTTTTAAAGCGTATTTAAGTCTAAATGACACAGAAAGCAAGCATTCCCCAACAGCTAACATGTTCTTGTAACTGTGTAACTGTGACTCTTCCGTCTTTGTATCAGTCGGTTATTTCCCAAAACAGAGCAAACAAATCAGGCCAGCAGACTCCTGGGCTAACAATGCCCATCAAGACGGATCTACAAGATGGACAAATGCAGCATCACACCAACATTACCATGCTGCCCCTTGGACTACTTGATCCCTGTCAGGACAGCAGTCACAAATCATTCCTAAATCTCCACACCCATTCTTCTTGCACCTTGACTGCCCATGCTTTTCCTCTGTTCCTTGGGCTATTCCTTCAGTCCATTATCCCAGACAACCGAGAGCCACCCCATTTGACAGAAACAGGGGATGCTTCTGCCATGTTTTTAATGGACTTCAGGAGAAAAATTATTGGCGACTTTATTAACATGTTGTTACATTCCACTGCCCCCAGGCTCCCAAGCTGGTTTATCAATTCAGGCATCATTCAGCCTGAATAAAATTGGGAGCCAATGTCATTTATAAAACAGTTAAAGACAGAAGTAGACATCCACATCAGAAGAATCCCAGCACTCCAGTTAGTTACCTCAAATCAGTTATAAATACTTGCCAGAGATATCTCCTGTTACAGAGAAGGAAAAGACTTCCCAGGAGAGCTAATGGAACTGCAATTTGCAGCAGCAAGGGACACAGTTGCATTCAGAGCAGGTCCTCACAAGTGCTTTGCACAATACCAGAGCTGGATGCAGAGCCCAGATGCCACTACTGCAATTTTCAATATTTGACCCGAGTTACACTATGCAGATGACATTTCTGGCAGATTCCAGCTGAAGACAGATTAACTAAACTAGAGCAAAGGTATCATACTACTGTATTTGCATCTAATGCATGACTGACATGGCTTGTGGCATCAGGTTTATCAAGAAAATGACCTTGAGTGCTTTTTTCATTGTAGAAAACGTGATTAACAGTTCATCATAAACTAGAAAAGTCTCAGTTGCTCCAACACATGCAGAATACTGTCTCTTCCTTTACTGTAGCATCCATGTCACTCCCACTGTCCCCTTTGTACAATCATCACAAGCCACATCACTGGCTCCAAGCAACAGGCACTGCAGAGCTGCAGCAAAATGCTTGAACAATAAAAACATCAAAGTCAGATCAAGTTAAAAGGGTGCCAGTTGCAGGATGATAGCCACCATTCAATAAGAAATTGTTCCATAGGCATTAAGAAGCCTAGAATGGCTCACAGGGGGAATTAGTAGAACAAGAGGAAAATGAGATATCAAGTTACAGGTCTGATTTACTGGGCTTTTCAGTAGGGTTCATAAGAAAATTGCTTAATGCAGAGAAGGTCACAGAGTAGCTTAACTTACTATAAAGGAAAAACCTGACAGAACATTTCCCTTTCAAAGGCAAGTGAAGCACAAGCCCGGGTATAACACTGTAATCACATGAACTGTTGGATGCAGAAATCTTTTTGTAGCTGCAGTTTCCGTATTTTCCCGCCTGCATTTGGATCCTTGCTGTTTTTCACCCCCAATAGTATGTACTAAGACATTGTCATAGGAATGAAGTTTTGAAAAGTTATTGCAAAACCTAAACATTTAGAAAAGACCCATGGGAAAGCCCATGCATATCACATATCCAGCACCAGCTTTCACAAAATATATGTCAATACAATAGTAACAAATGTATTATCAGATAAGACCCCAAAGAATTTTTGACTTTAACGTTTACATGCTAGATTTTGGGGGTTTTTAGGCATAGGAAGTCATGCATTAATTGTGTTTTGGTATTTTCACACATCAGTATTTGATGTCAAACACTCTTTCATCATATAAGCCTTGAACCAAATATAGATTAGAAGGACGATAGGTTCTATTTAGACAGTGTATGAAAGTGTAATTAAAGGAAAATTGCTGCAGACAGGAAACAGCTCTTGGTCCCAGTAAAAACAAGTCACTTATACTTAAGTCTAAAATCACTGATACAATCCAAGTACAGGTGATTTCCCTAAATTTCAAAAAACCCTGTTATCAGAAATGCAAAATGAACTTCTGGCACTCAGTTACTTCTCTCACCCTCAGTCTAATGCATCAAAACAGAGACCAGAGGCCAGCACAGCAGGAAAGAGCATCTGTCCAATTGGTCACCACATCCAAGTGACTCAATGTCACACCGAGCAGGACCAACAGAGATCCTGAAAATCCTGAGAAACTGGTTTTATGGAAAAGAAAAATCAAATTCTGTCAAATCTTGTTCTGCTAAGGTTTATATGCTGGAAATTATGCCTCATTATGCCTCAGAAAATAAATTCCTATCACATGGATGTCATTTCACATCATTTAAGTGAGAAACATGTACTAAGCATATTAATACCCACATTACCTTTAATTTCATCACTTTTGCACTCATAAGCAAACACAGACCCAGTGTCTCCTTCAGCCAACCACATTTTCTTCTGGGCTGCAGAAGCAAAGCTGTCCCTGTCACAGGAAGGGCTCAGGGCATCCTGACACACCAGGGTTGTTTTAAGCCTGTTTTATAGACAACTGAAACTTGGATGGGTCATGTGAGTATGAAAACATCTGCTGACACTGACACGGGAGACCATTCCTGAGGCCACACAAGTTTTCTTCAATGTTTTAAGCAGGAATGAGAAGTATTACAAAATCTTTGGAAATACCTTCCCAGTATTTGTAGGCTATCGCTTATTATGCTGAAATCACAGGTTTTTAAACTGCTTCCAGTTTTCAGCTACAAAACCCTGCTTTTTGATTCAATAAAAGAAGTTATTTCATCTTAATTTGGCCCTTTTACACTCTTTAGTTTTTATCTCAACCACTCCTATTTTATTTTGAAACTCCATAATTGTGAATACAAACAGCTCTAATCTATTGAATGAGTCATCATGTTATTTTTAAGTTCATTCTGTGGTTTTTGGGTTCTCTATGACATTTTCCTGTAGGCTACAGAACACTGAATATTCCAGCACCAGATAAGTACAGCAGTAATTGAATATTAGTCCAGATGCTTGTGGGCAGGGTACTTATGAAAAAATATCTGTGGGCAAAAAATGAAAAATCTTTTTGCACTGTGCAAAGCCAGTCAACACACTGGTTACTAAAAGGAAAGGATTTTCAGTGCAGTTATTAAAACTTGATTTCCTTCACCTTCAACACTCTACTACTGTGTATATTCTCCAGTTTTCCAAACCAGTGCAATTAGAGAACGGTTCACAGACACATTAAGATGGACATGGAAAAACTGAGCAGATCTCTAAATCCTACAGAGATAGTCCTCAGTCCTTTAATAAGTTTGAGTCAAGAAAACCTGGCGCTCTGGTGGAGCCTGTGACAGTAACAAAGCTCCTCAAGCTTATTTCAAAATATGATTTTACAAGTAAGAACTACACATTAGATTGAAAATTTGGCACTCTGCTTGAAGATCTAATTCTACATTCAAAAGCATTTAGTAATAAACTAAGTATTACTCTTCCCTTTCAAAACATTGATGACTAATTCATGCTCACAGTTTGGATTCAGCCAGCAGGGAAAGGAACACAGCTAAATGCAATCTTTCAAATTAACAGGCTCTCTCTATAAACCATACAATTATTCTTTAAACAGAACTACTGTTTTATTACTACTGGGATCTTAGGTTCATTATGTTCTCATAATACTCGCAAACATATCTATTAATCTGCAGAATTACAACAGCCAAGAATTAATTTCAAACAAATGCAATAAGTTGCTTATTCATTCTTGATTTCAGCAACAATTTTCACTACAGATATATTTCAAAGAAATTTCCAGTGCATAATAAAAATTCTGTCTTATTCCTAACATCACAAGCGTGGCTGCTAACACAAATACCAAATGTAACGAAAATTAAGTGCACCAAGATTTTCTTCTGAGTCCCAAACTCCACAAAATTCAATATTTCCACTGAAATGAAAACCTTTTTTCTTTTCATCTACAAGAAAAAAAAAAAAGTCTTAAAATTCTTTAAGCTTAGAGGTTCAAATTTTCATCAATTACTTCTGATATTTCTAGGTAATAATTTCCCCACCTGCACATACACCAGTGCACCCTTGAAAGCAAGAGCCATGATTATAAATTCTGTTAGGTATGACAACAAATGCAATTCTGGGATACAAACAAAGAACTTAGACAGTCCAATTCTCATCTGGGAAAAGATGTCTTTTTGGGATGGGAGTGTTTTTTTCCCAATCCTAAATTCAGTTTAGCTAAGTCAAACTTGAAAAATGCCCCAGGGAAAAGTGAAAAGCATGGCAACACCCAAGACCCTCCACATGTGAACTACCAAATAGTTTGTGTCCAAGTTCTATGAAAACACATTATTCTCCAACTTCCTCCTCAAAATACCAGGAAGACACTAGCTTTTGCTCCAACTGCTGCTTCCCTTGCCTCTCTCCCCACCTCTACTAAAATGTATTTCTATAGTTATGACACGTTAAAATACATATTTACACTGGCACGGGAGTTGAAGCACAACATCACTGACATGGGAGGTGCTGGTGTGTAAGAGACGGTACGAAGATCCCTCATCTGCCTCACGACCATCGTCAAGGACAGAGACTGAAACCCCTAAAAGGGACTCTAAAATCTCAACACAGGAGTTCTGGCCTGGCTGAGGTTGGTGGGATGTTGGCCAAGTGCTGCCTGCAGGTGTGTTCGATGGAAAAACCCAGCACGCACTTCTATCGGAACATCAGAACCTGAGCAGAAACAATGGGCAAGTCACGGTGAAGTGACCGCGCCTGCTGACTCGTACTGGTTGACACTGTACCTGCTGACGGCTGACATGTTCTGAGTTCTCAAAATGAACACGCTGTGATGATTTCCCCCACCTGTTTGGCCAACTGCCTGTCGCTTCAAAGAGGACTATAAGGACCCCTGAATTAAGCACAGACTTTGAGATCTCCCCACAGAAGAAGACGGGTCTATTGGCTGGACCATGAGGATTTCGTCTCTCCGTTGGTAGCTATAACCCACTCCCTCTTTCTTTTCTCGCTATCTTTTACTTCCCTTCAAACTCCCTCTATCGCATTTGTTGGCACTAAATAAAGCTGCATTTTGGATTGAGCAAACTGAGTTGTCCCCCGCTGTGTCTTTTGCGCCTTGAGATCCCTAAAACGAACCATCAGGTTCCCCGCATATATTTGCGGACCCTGACACGGTGCCATACCCTTTTGGTCCACAGAGCTACAAAGTGCTTTCAACATGTGAAAGGGAAGTTGGGGACAAGAGAACTACTTTTTACACTGAGAGTACGCAAATGAAACTCAGGTTATTTGTGCCCTAGATCCAATTTGCTTTTGCCAGCCTTGATAGTGCACTTAGGTGAACAAATACTTATGGTCAAGTATTATTAACAAATAAATAAAGCAAAAGAAAACTTTGAAGAAACAGAAAATTAGGCTAGAAAGGCAATATAAACTATCCCCCAGAGAGAGCAAAGGCAGGCAAGCCCCATAACACTTAGGTTCAGTGCACGCACATATCCCAGAACTCAGAACACCAAACCATGCACTGTCTTTAGTGGACAAGAACCAAAATTGCATGTCGTAAGTGTGAAGAAAAGGTGACCAGTAAACTGGAAAACAACCACACCCTAATAGCTGTTGGAACTGTTTCCATCATCCTAAACCCTCCGGACAAATCATTTCTGTCTCTGCATTCTTTCTGCTTTACTTTATGGGCTGAGAAAAGCCCGTGGCATTTTATATGATGGCTTGTTCCAGAGGCTGAATCAATTCCTGTTCTTGGTGATGTTTCCCTGATGTGAACTGTGGTTGGGAGTTAACCAAGATCTCGTAATGAGAATCTTTTTATAGTGTAATCTACTTGCCTAGTTATTATTTCAGCCTGGCAGTTTGCATCGAGGAGAAAATACAAGGAAATAGGATACATTGAAACAATGAACCAAATAATGGGGTGGGGGAAAGAAATCAGGGCTGAAAAATGAACATGGAATTACTGACTGCAAAGGATCAAGCGGGCATTATTTTTCTTCTCCTCCTTCCCCTCCTATTTTGGTTCTTGATTTAAGAAAAAAAAAATGAAGTAAATATTAGGTGTTGTGTCTGTAAAACAGGGATAAGTCAATCATTCAGTTAATCCTTACTATCACTTGCAAATAGTTTAATGATTTGATGAAACAGTAATAGAGTTTTTAGAGCATCTTCCACAACACAAACTTGATAAGCAGCTCATAAATATTCAAAAATCCTACATTTACACTGAAAGCTATAAAAGTGTATCAAAAATTCATTTAGTGTGAGTCCAGAGGACCAGAACCAGATTCTTCACCTCCTCCATCAACATTGACACGAAACATAATTGTTTGTGACTGATCTGAACAGAAAATCCAGGTGTTTCTTTCCACATGATATCAGTTTAGGGTGGTTGCCCACTCTGATCTCCCAGGCTATTTCTGCTGTCTGTCATTCCATCCCTGCTTTTACCAAGTAGAGAAAATTAGCAAAGTTTAACCACAAATGAAGTTGAAAACCAGGCCTATATGTGACCTTTTAATTACCTCTTACCACTTTGTGTACATAACTTGTGCTATGTACCAAATTCTGTTCAAAATTTTCAAGGATTTTTGTGTCTTAGATGTCGCCTCTACCTCAGTTTTAAAGTTCCTCATGTTTGCTTTTCCCCCCTCTAAGTAAAACAGCAATGCATTTATTTAAATACGTGCATGTTTAAGACTTAACTATTTAATTACTCTCATCTCTCTATTTAGCAGCCTTTTTGAATAACACCCTTGTTCATGCTTGGTTTTTCTGGCTCTAGGGCTGCAGAATACAATTTACAGTGTTTTCTTGATAATAAATGTAATTTTGTCATTGAATATACTTAGGACTCCTGTGATTCTGCTACAGAAAACACAGTATATCAGGGAAACCACACTGTACAAGTGCTTTAACAATGATTTGCTAACAACTTCATCACTCTTTCTTAGAAAAACAATAAAACACTCATTTTATATACTCAAAACTACTTCTCTCCCTTTCCCTTCTTCCCCAGCCTTTCCAAAGTCACAGATGCAGTTGTAATAAGCGACATAGTGCTGGCAAAGGTTCGTTCCAAACCTCATAGAAAGCAATCAGCTCCAGCTCCCCTAGAAAAATCATTCTGCCTAATGCAAAATGCACTGAGGTCAGAGGGAAGATGATACTTCCACTGGAATAAATGAATCGTTTCTCTGCACAGGAGACAAAAGTCCTACACCATCCAGGGCACTCTTTGAAAGCTTTACCAAGAGGGCTCCCCAGTTGTCAGTCACAGCACAAAACGGCCCTCCAGAGACATTACAGACGGTAAATTGTTTCATAATACATCAGCTGCTGTTGATAAGAGGCACTCCAGCATGCTGAGCCTTGTTACTTCTCCTCATTATCGAGAAGCTTTTATCTGTTCTCAGACTGAGACAACTGTCTTCCAAAGTCTTCATCCACAACATGATGAAGTTAACTAAGCAATCACTTCACTCCTGAAGATCATCTTAAATAAGAGCTGAACAAATGCTTGAAATTAAAAAACGGAGCTGCCAAAGATACAAATAGACTACTACTAGGCAGATAGCTATTTGCTTAGTTTTGGAAGGAGTAAGACAACTCCTCTCCTACAATGAGCTCAGGAAGCTCACTCCTTAAATTACTAACCAGGCAGGGGACCACAAAATTGCTGAAATATTCTCTCTAAACCTTAGTCTCAGCAGAGGAATCCACTAGGGAATAACCACAGGGCATTATGCACCAGCATTAAGTACAACGGGCGATACATGCATGTTGGAGAAGGGAGAGGCGGACACCAGGTGGTCGTCAGCCAAGCTCGTTTATTGTTAATTCACACAATGCTTTTATAATAACACTAATAAGCTCATGCACATTGCAAAAGTTAAGCTCAGGATTGGTGCTCAGACTAAAAGTCAGCTACGCCTCTTTCTACATTTCTTTGTGGTTACATAGTTTGAGTAAGTTTTTGTTTTACTGTGCTTCTCCCTCATATCGTTCAGCTACAAGGTCTTGTTATCCTATAGCAGCTGTGCTCAAGGACATACGAAGCTTACCGCCTTGCTGGTTCTCATGAGAGTGCCTGTGTGCTCAGCAAAGCTCTCTCATGTCTGCGTGACCTTTTGCAGCTAGCCAGTTATCAATCACACTCTCCACACATGCATACAGATTATATTTGCAGTAAACAATAGGCATGAATCCTCAAATCCATCTTCCCTGCAAGCTACAAAATGCCTTTTTTTAAATGAGATGACAGCAAGATATAGGAGACCCACTCATCTTTAAACTGAGTCTGGGAGTGTCCAATTCCAATGTTTTTTGGGTTGATTAAAAGGGACTAATCTTTGCTGTTATTCATGGGTTACTGTTCATTAGCACGATCATTTTTATCAAAGTAAAATTTGCTCCTCTCTACATGGAAATTGCCATACGGCCTTTCAGCCTTTCATTGATTAGGCATTTTATAAGTATAACTTCTCCTTTCTTGAAAGCCTTTTCAGGGTACCAGCCTTTACAAACTAGAAAAAGCAGAGTTCCATCTCCAGATAGCCAGGCTGAAAGCTTAAACACATGCTAACATTCAGTTTCACCACTAGGGTCTCATCCAATGTTGACTCTTAACATGAAATTCTTATCAAGGAGTGATGTGCCTTATTTCAGGTTTAGTTCTAGTGAATAAAAATGTAAATGCTTGAATATTCTCAACTCGGTCACAAAAGGGAGGGTCAAGCACCACCTGTTTACTTCATTACAAATCATCTATTTGAGGAACATTACATAAAGGAAGATGAGCTCACAGAAAAGTCTTCGTCCCTTAAGGTCATTTCTTCACTGGAATTTTTCATCTTGTTTGTTTTTTCTGGGGCCGGGATTTGTCTGGTGGCTTTTTTGTATGGTTGGGATTTTGTTTCGTTGGTTTGGGATTTTCTTTGGTTGGTTTTTCATGTGCTCGTTTTGGGGATTTTGGTTGGGGATTTTTGGTTTGTGGATTTTATTTGAGTGGGTTTTGGTTTCTTGGTTTTATGGTTACTTTGGGGATATTTTTGTTTTCTTTTGTTGGGGGTTTTTTGGTTGATTTGGGGATTGGTTGGTTTTTTCATTTGGTTGGTTTGGGGGATTTTTTTCTTGTTTTGGTTGTTTTTTCATTTGGTTGGTTTGGGGGATTATTTTCTTTTTTGGTTGTTTTTTTCATTTGGTTGGCTTTTTGTTTGGTTGGTTTGGGGGATTTTTTTTGGTTGGTTTTTTGGTTGATTAATTTGAGGGATTTTTTTTTTTTGTTGGTTTTTAGTTGGTTGGTTTGGGGGAATTTTTTGTTGGTGTTTTTTTTGTTTGGTTGATTGTTTTGGTTCATTTGGGTATTGTTTTTGTTTCAGATTCAGTACTAGCACCTGTAAAGAGTAGAGTGCAGGCACATGAAATAGATTTTCATATACAGAAATTCACAACACATTTACTGCTAAATACAACTCATATCTAAGCAGCCCTGCAGCATGGACACAGCACAGTTTGGAAAAGCTCTGGCCTGCAGGGCAGCATCACTGTATTTTGTGATGATATAACAGAGCACTAATAATCTTCATATAAGTAAAACCCTGCTTCCACTCTTAGCTCAGAAAACATCTTTCAGAAGTATTTCCAACTGCACTAAGCACTCTGAAAAGAGTTGTCTTCCACTGCACAGTGTTTACTTTCACAGTGAGCATTGGGGGATGCAAGAGCACAGGGCTGGCTCTTCCTGCCCAAAGCTGAAAACAACTCTTTCATCTCAAACTTCTCTTGCAAAATTGCTACCAAGCTTCATTGCTTTGACCTCACAGGCTAAGGACTAATGAGGACCAGAGCCATCAGTGCTGTCTGTACAACCTCAGCTCAGTGCTACTGGATACTATTAGAGGACATAAATTAACAAATTAATCTCATAAAAGCTCAAATTTAAAACTACTATGATTGTCAGTCTTTACAGTCACCTGACTCTCTAATAAGAAAAATGCACACTTTGTTATTTCTGTGGATGGACAGAAATATTATTCTGTTATTCCATGGATAGACATGCTCAGCTGCAGCACTCTTCTGAGAAGTTCTTTGCCTGGGTTTGTGTTATTCCCAGTCTGCTGCCGCCTCCCTACCCTGAGACTAAAACCCCACCAAAAGCCTTAACAGCAGCAAATAAAGGGGAAGGCAGATGCCCCAAGTCTTCAGTTTCGTACTCCGTGCCCAAAATGACCAGCTTCTTCTACACTTTGCAACTTTCACAAAGTACCTTTCACTGCAATATATATTTCAGCCCCCCAGAAATTTGGGCAATTGAACAATTTCCCAAATTGAGTATAAAAACAAATGAAAAAAGTTTTGACCATGGTACCTAATCAAAATAGTATCAATAAAGGAGCATACTGATTCCTGAATATTCACCATTAACTTGGCAGTAACTGGCTTTTTAAGGATAATTTTCTGGACGCCGTCACAGAATACATCAAGGCGCCTGAAATTAGCATTGTTAACCAAAAAGGCCAGTGACTGTGCATTCTCTGCCTGGTTTGCAACTATGACCATGAAAATGAAGCATTCAAGTTTCTTGTCCCTGCTATATAGATGGCAGATGGTTTTCAAGTTATCCCATATAGGACCTTAAGTTTTTATATTCAATATTTCTAAGGGTTTTCAAGCCAGGTATTAAGAGACCAGATAAATGGCTTACTAAAAGTACAGAATTTCTCTGAACCTTGATGGGGGCACTTCAACAAATGCCATTCCAGCTAGTTGCACAAACAACCCAGACACTTCAGATACCCACATCTGTCGCAACCTTCCACTCTATGAATAAGCAGCACATCACTACATTCAGGAAAGCACAACTTCATGGAGTTATTTCCATGTCTTTAATCTTTTTCCTGTGCCCTAGTGTTCTATACAAAAGGAGACAAAGATGGAAGCAAACAAACTGCGGCACATTAGGCTTATGATCCCATCTCTGGAAGTTAAGATCATCATTAGCTGATGGTTGTATAAGAATAATCATAATTGTTTTATTTGGTCGGATTTAAACATATGTTTTCAAAATTTTCATATCAATGAACAATTACAGCATAATTAGGTACCAAATCTAAGTAAACACTCTGCTAGAACAATTTTAATTAAAGGAGATACTTAAGAAATGGTTTAATAAAGCAACCCTCTAGTCAGAGAAGCAGTACTTCTACTGTATGTATTCTTTTTACTATTCCAGCAGCCAGTTACTGTCTCAGCCATGCCTGCCTTTGCCAAATTAAGAATATGACTTGAATTCTACTCAGTGTAAAAATATACTCAAGAACACAAGAAAGAAGATGTTATCCGATGGCTATAATTTCAAAGACTTCAAAAATTCATCTTCATATTGACCTCAACTTGTCCAAAAATCTGGATTGCTAACAGGCTGTTTCTTCCAGAAGACCTAAATTTTTCCTTGTGTTCTTAAGCACTGCAGACTCTCTGATAATAAACCTTTGCCAGAGTGGACTTGAAAGAAAGAGAAGGGCGAAGGTGCTTTTATGCCAAACATAACAGTTAAGGGTTTATACAAAAATACTAGTTGGCCCACGTGAAACAATACCTGGTTAGTTTTACATTACCAATCATTATCATTATCAATTTCATAAAATATCATATCAACATCAATGCTTACTAAAGAGAAGAGTTTTGCAAAAAAAACCGCCCTTAATTCCAGAACCCCTCAAGAATAAAATATTTCTATGATAATAATCTTAACTTTTAAGTGAGGAGACTGAAATACAGCACTGCGGTTTGGAAACCACGTTATATGAGGTCTAATGGAGATGTGGAAGTGTTTACTAGGAGAGATGGGATATTTTTTCACTTGATCAGAGGAGAAGTAAAATAAAACCCAAAAGCAACAGCCCAAAGTAAAAGGACAGAGACCAAATCAATGCTAGTCTGTGTCAGACTGAGCACCTGAATGTCTTGAAAATACCTCACCAGCCTTCTGTTCACCGTTTTTGCTCTTTACTGCTAGCAAGAACATTTAAAAATGAGTTATAGGTAAGTGACAACATTGACTTTAGTGCAACACTCCTCACTCCTTCAGGAACTGCAGACCCATCTTTAATGAGCAGTGTCACTTAGCCACAGCGTGAGTGGCTCGCAGTCAATCAAAGCAAGTCAACTGGAAAATCCACCCCTGCTTCTGCTAACAGAGAGAGAACAACCAACACTGAAGCAGCAATTAAACTACCTTGATTTATCCCCTTCCTTCCTGTGCAGAATTGTCCCTGTTTTAGATCTTCCCTACCTTTGCTCCTTCATGGAAATTCAATGCGCTGCATCATCAGGCCTTCCCTAATCCATTTTCTATTCCAGAAGACGAACAACCAAACAACCGTCCTTTCCAATAGCTTTCAGCTGCCCAACCCAAGCCCTCTAGCTGAGAGTTTCATCTTTATTTAACTTGTTCCTTGGCCTAAAAAATACTGCTCCTACAATAAATGAGAAGATTATGCATTTCATTGTGTAACATGATTATGGATCTATCGACTAACACTTAAAAAGTGACTGAAAGAAACAAAAAAAGAAACACTTGAAAAGGTGTGCCTCTCTTTCCCAGCCTCCTAGTTTCCCTTTTGCTCTTCAGTTGCAGTTTCAAGTCATTTAAGATAGTATTTGTAGAAAAGTATGAAGAAAAAATACTTTCACACTGCATTTGTGACTACTGTAAACTTTAAAAACTATATCTTCTACATGAACAAGAGAGTATTCAACAGCTTTGTGCTTCGGCACTCCAGAAATGATTTCAGGACAGTCAACTTCTGAACATCATCTGACATTTTAGGAACTGAGGTTTTTCACTACACATTAGTGTAACTGCTGAGCCCTTAGGTTTGCTGCTAAATAAATACTCCTGCCTATTAAAATTATTTCATCACTATTGATCCTCAACTTGTGCTTCTCAGGCTGTTATATTTCAGTATATTTCAAGTGCCGAGTTCTGAAAACACAAGTCAGTATGGATGTTTTTAAACCACTTGAAAATGTTCAAGAAGTTGCCAAAGTTCACACTCTTTAAATACCACCTAAAGCATTAATTAAAATTCCTTTCCAGAGGGGCTGAAGAAATCCTGTTTTACAATGGCACCTACCTCTAAACTTGCTAAAAGTAGACGATGCATTTCAGCCTCTGTAATTTGATGCTGGCAGTGAAGTTACACAACAACAATCTCTACTGCCAAGGTAAAATGTGCAAAGAGGGCAAACAAAAGGCTGAAGTTCAGAGTGGGTAAGTTGGATTGAAAACTGGCTCAGCTGCTGGGTTCAAAGTGTTGTTGTCAGCAGCACAAAGGCCAGCAGTGGTAGAGCCCAGGGGCAAAAACTGGGGCAAATATTGCTGTCCTTCACTAACCACCTTGATGATGGGATCACATAGGCCTTCACCACTTTGGAGATACCAAACTAGGAAGACTGGCTGATAGAAAAGCTGGTGGTGCTGACTTTCAAAGACACCTCTCCAGGCTGGAGAAGTGCTCAGACAGACTGCATCAGAGACAGAACTTCCTTAAGCATCAGGATGATTGTCAAGTCCCAAACTTGCTGCTATATTCAAAGTATATATATATATATTCAAAACCCAGCTGGACACAGCATTGAGCAACCTGCCCCAGTTAACTTGCTCCAAGCAGAGCAGTTGGACTCAGCCACCTCCAGAAGTGCCTTCCAACCACAACCGTCCCCATGATGCAGCTGCCTTCAGCTTTTGGACAGACTCTGTGGACAATAGTACACTTTTTCATTAGAGTCCATTTAAAAAAACCCCATGAGTTTTTCTGTTTTTCACAGAAATCCAACAAAAACCAACAAAGACTGCCCCATCTTGTCTCACATGATCAATTTTTTCTTAAGGAAGTCTATTAAGGGCCAGTAAGGCTTTTTCTCTTCTGCATGCACTTTTTTGAACGTAAATAAGAAAACATTCCACTGTCTAAACACCTTTTTGAGGCTGAGGATTTTGTAAATATTTGTTGTGAGAATGAATTACATCTGGGTCCTTTCTTTTTTTTAATTTTGTTTGGTTTGGGTTTTTTTTTTTCCCTGTTAATTGCCCCTAGGGCCCCCTGAGGGAGATTTTCTTTGCTAAGAAAGCCTGAGGCACATAACTCTGTCAAGCTCTGTTTGCATCTCTGCCTCCTAAAAGGGTTACTCAGGTTGTTTTTATTGCTTTGGACACACACCTGCACACAAGATACTACCTCCAAAAAGCTGGAGCAACCTTCTTCCCCAAGCACAAAAAAAATTTAAATATCAAAGAAAGACACTTTTCTTGAAAGAATATACCCATTGTTTTATGGCAGCAGAGATCCTACTACCAGCAATGACTGGCAAATGCACAAAGTACAGACATGACTCTGCTCTCCTCCAAAACCTACTGTTTTACTCGTTCTGGCTTGTTCATTTGGCAGTTTGTTCTCAGCTCAAACTCTCCCTGTGCCACATGCTCAAGTTGTCTTTCCTCCCCTCTCAGTTTTCCCTCACAGCCCTAATCACAGCTGACCTCTTGTGGATTGACTACTTATCAACACTCACGAAATTCCTACTCAGTCATTCTGCAGAGCTGAGATGCCCTGGGCAGTGTCCCTGCCCATGCACAAACTGTAGGAAGAACAAGAGCTGAACTGATATTGCTTCTCTTAAAAGCATATTTAGGGAAAACACAGGCTTCCAATCCATTAAATGAACATAGAAATGAGACAAAACAGACTAATGAGATCAGGCAATAAAATTTTCATAAGAATAGAACATTTTGACTAAATTTCCTGTGCTAATTAAGGTTACATTCTGAGCTGATAAGACATATCCATTTCATAGTAAATTAATTGCTTGAGCAATGTGAATATTTTACATGTACTCTACAGTAGGTGTCCAAGATGCACACTTTAAAGTTAGCAGTGACTTTTGGTCACTGTAAGCTTAAAGAACTGACTGCCTCTGTTCTATCTCTAAATTTCTCATCTCAACTTTCCTCCCAGTGCTGCCCCTGTTTGAGTTCCTCATTTTCCAGGTAAGGGGGACTATCCCAGGGGAGAGACACACAAGCACGGGACTGATACTCATCCAAGAATGTTTCCATGGTTCTAACAGTTACTCAAATTATTACAGATTGACAAGTATTTGAAACAAATATGAGTGAAAATGCAATTTTGTGCCATCAAACCAAACAAGGACAGGCTTCTTATGTCTCTACTTGCACTTGACTGGAAATAAAGTTTCCCTTTGCTTGTTTCTGCTGCCCTCTGTGCATGCGACTTCTGAAATTCAGGCAATTTCTGCCTCTGACAACAAGAATAAACTTGCACAACTACTCAGGGCTGTGTCTCCCCGAAGGAGGCAGTTTGATGCAATTTGTCAAAAGCCAAAAGAGTGCTTTAATGGACAATTGACTTCAAATGACTGCAGCTGTTGCCTAACAAAGGAACAGAGACAAAAGATTAAAAGTGCTTCTACCCATGCCAATACAATTCTCAATGATCAATGAATAAAACACACCCTTTTCTATCTCCCCTTTTTAGTCAAAAGCAATAAAAGTAAGGAATCATTCTGTTTCTGTAGTTTGCTACACGTGATGTTCAATCAAAGCACTTGGGGAAATTTCAGTAGGTATTGCTAACAAAGTACACATACGCATTTTGAGCTTATTGCTTTGTCTTGAAAAGTAAAGCCAGATACTCCCTCTTCTCTCAGAGCTCAAAAAAGTCACTGAAAACGTCTCTGAAACTCCACATATCAAACAAAGCTCTAAAAAAAAAGCCACCAGAACCTCCACACCCTGATCTGGTCCCAGGAGAGCTTGTGCTCTCACATTGCAAGAGTCTCATGTTCTTATGTATGAAGCTCATACTTCACTATCAGACAATATTACAAGCACAGTTGGAGCATAGAGAATGAATAATCTTAAGTGTTCAACACGAACTTAATAGAAAGACAGCTCATTATTCATTTTGAGGGCCTTTCTTTGCCTCGCCATCTTTCTTTGTTGAAATGATGAGCATGAAAATATTACTCAACAGCAAACATAGGGAAGTTAGGACAGCAGCATCTCATTAGACCACAGGGAATATTTGGTATTTCAAGGTAGTGAAGGAAGAAAATATAGATAAACACGAGACAGAGCTAACCACAGCATTTGAATGTTACCCCAAGAGCTCCTCCGTGCTACCCCATCCTTCAGTCATCCAATTTCAATTACCCCTTGAGCTACTCAGGCATATTCATCTACAAACTAAGAACAGAACTCGCATCAGGGTGATATTATTCCTTTTCAAGGTTGCAAGTACAGTTTTCAGTATTTCTACTCCTGGGAAGCACTTATGCACTGGAGCAGCCCCACTGCCGATGTTTATTCTTTCCCAGGACTGGCAAGTCTTTGAGCTCAAGCTCCTTGGGAGTACCAAAACATTCCATTTCCTTCAATTTTGTCTTCACCTAATCCAATACCTGCCTAGCATTTAACAGAGAGAATACTTCCATATCATCATTTACTGCATGTAGAGATGAGTTAGGCACGTAATTAATTTTCACTTTTACCCATGAATTTATTTCCAGATGTTCCCAATACTGCTGTCCAGCAGGCAGGCTGCACATGGCAGTGTGCCAAAAAATACATGAGCTGTGAGACTAGAATGCAGTTTTTGTTGACTAATGTCACTTTTCCATCAAACTCAAGGAGTTCCAGTGGGCTTATGAATTCATTTGAAGAACAGGGTTGGGTTTTTCTTATTATGCTTATTACTGACTTCCCACCAGGACAGGCACCTTCAAATTCCAAAAACAACACACGTGGACGTGCTCAGAAGAAAAATTGCCTTCCAAATGCATCAACTCCAGAAAAACACTGCTCAATCACATTTTATAAATCCCAATACAAAGTATAAAGATAAAATCTGGCTTCAGGCATACAGGAAGCCATTGCCCACATTAGCACCACCTCTGGCACTCAGCGCTCTGGCTATCTGTTCAAAGCACTGGATTCAACTCTTCACATTTGAGATGTTCATACAGTTACAAGGGGCCAGCTAACACTGCTGTTTTAAGTGAAAAGTGCCAGTCAATATGTAATAAATGCTAAATAAAAAGCCACGGTGAAGAAATCCTGTCTTGTCAGTCAGGAAGATTCTAAATGAAATAAAGGAGAATCTAACCAGCACCTGTGAAGGCGTGTTCGTCCTGTATTAACACCACATCTAGCTGTGTTACCTTACAGCCACCAACAAACATCAAATTTACACCAGATAAGGACTTTTCTTTTAGGCTCATATTAACACAAACTTGTTGGTCTAAAAGCATTTCTGTACACACTTACACAGAATATAAAATACCCTAAATGCACAATACTTAAAGGAACAAAGCATCAGGTGACAAGCACTCTTTCACTATCACTCACAGTTACAGAAGGAGCCCTTTACTGCCTATTCCACATGGAAAGCATTTGTTCCAAACTACTAAGTCACAGGTTGCCTCCAAGGAAAATCTGATATACCAGAGTATTTTCCCCTTTAATCTTCCACCAAAGGTAAAGCACACCAAATTAATTTGTCAGAAAGCAGAGCAGTCAGGACTACCTGCACCCCCCTAAAGATCCATGAAGGAATCACTAACAGAATCTCTTGCTAACAGGAGAAAAATAAAAATACATTTCCTGTATTTCATAAGCACAGAAACTTTGCTAGACCAATGGACGCCCATATTTCAGCCTAATGAGGCAACTCTTACTTCTTCAGTATTATATTTTCATGTACGATAGTTAACAAAACTACTCAAATGTCACCATTTACATTACACAACTGAAAGATTCACTTTGACCTATGCATTCAAATTAAGATGGGGTACAACATGGAATTATTACCTGAATTATGTTCAAAGCCCTGGAGAGACAGGTCTGACCCCTCATTGCTCAGAGTAGACATGTAGAAGTATTTAAACACACACGCTCAACCCCCACACAGCTATTCTAAAAAATATTAAGTACTTTTACTACCAAACAAACTCCAAGTTACTCTTTCATCCTGTCACGAGAATCACATACAAAGTTTTCCATATCAGATTATCTCTGACTAGCTAAACTATATGCTTATTTGCGCTATTAACACCTTTAACAGAACTGTTTAATAGCTATTTTATAGCTGTTTAACTGTTTAATAGGTAAACCCATACAACTTTGGTAGACTGATCAAATAATTTGATCGAAGTTCATTAATGACAGGGTAGGAAACATGGAGGTTTTCTTCGAATAATAAATCACTGTGTAACTTTTTCTTAAACTTATCTGGCGTAACAAATGGCTACAAATTAAGTCAAAACCATACGGTAGAGGCTAAAGCAGAGAGCACGAGTTGAATTTTATTATACAGAACCATATGCTGCACTTAACGTCTGTGATGACTTTGCCTTTCGCCACAGACGATGCCTATAAATCAGCACTGCAGATGTGAGAACTCCACTAAACTCTACAACTGAATGATCTTGAACACACAGATTCACTATTTTCCTTTATCACATTGTCTCAAAGGGTTACTTGTGTTATGGATCACTTTTGTGCTGTTGCAGAGTGCCATTTCTAGCACAGCCAGCTCTTCGAGCAGCACTCCAGCAATACTTAAAGGATAACTGAATAACCCATTCCAAGACCAGGGCTCCTTAGAGTTCTCCACATAGATACTCCAAATAGCAGAACACTGGGCAGAACTTTCCACAGAATCGTTTCTGAACCTAAGGAGCTGAAATTGTGAGTGCAACTTGCACATCTGCAAGATTGGGACTCAATGCTCTGCTCCAAGGCAGCTCACTTCTGCAGCTCATGCCGAGTTTGGTATTCCACATACTAAAAAACCAACATCCAACATCCTAGAATGAAACTGCTTTGATGTCAGGTAACCAGGTGAACCCTAAACAAAAAAGGAACTTGACCACAGCAGCCTGACACAACTTTAGGCAGTGGCTGCACAATAGGAGCAAAAATAAGCCAAATACGTGAAAGGCACATGCTGAGTTGAGAGGTTGATCTTCTGCTGTCTATTAGACCACTTATCTACAGTTCGGACATTTCCCGCTTTCCACACAGAGATTATGACATTAGAACAACACTAACATTACTGAGCAACACACAATCCCTTCAAATGGCATTTCAGTTTGGAGATCTAAAAACACTAAGCAGAAACAGCAATACAGTCCACCTGACTGCTCAAATTGGTAATTTCTGGTGAAATGAAGGGAAGATGCTTTCAGAGAAGTAGTTTAGCAATCCCTATTTTAAGAGTATTTAAAAATACACTGCATTTTCATTGCCAGTGCCACAGGGCACATCACATGGAAGATGTTTCAGAAAACTGCTCACCGCAAAGGTCACATCTCAAGGTAAAGCACTTGCACTAGTATTGAAAAAGGCACTTTTCAAAAGGAAAAAGTGAAGGTTATTTCCTTGTTCCCACTGACCACAAACCCCCTTTTTTTAAGCCAGAATAACTTACACTTTTTTTTTCACTTGGCCACTTTTCACCGCCACCTGGTTTTGGGTTTCCCCCCAAAACCAGCTAATTTTATTTAGCTAAAGTCAGTTCCTGCTACTAATAACATACAAGTCAAAACCCCCACTGATTTTTGGTGAGATCAAAGGGATCAATAACTTTTCATCTCAGCCTGCCTATTGTTTCCTATTTCTTTCCCTTAAGTGTAGATTTTTCATGAGTTTGAGGCACTGCTACAGACAGCGCCATGCTGTTTCCTTAGTACATTTTATCCAGAAAGTACTTGAAAAATACCATTACAAATAATGCCCAAGTACCATTTTAAGAAGAAAATGGGGCTACCCTGAGCAAATTATCTTCCTCCTTCTAAATTTGATTCCATAATTTCATCTTAATTAAAATAAAACACAAGATTTATCCAGCAAACATCTTTAGAAAAACATTTCTACAAAGAAGGGAATTCATCTATTTAAGGGTTCTGCTCCTGCCTAAACAATTAATAATCCAAATACTCACTTCAATATCTAACTGGATAACAAGACACAACCAAACACAGTGAGGAGGGTGTGCATGTTCACCTTTCTGGCCTCTTCAAAACACTGTCAAATCTGCAAAAACATCAGCAACGGAGAGAGAAGAATGAAAACTTTAAACTTTGCAATTCCTGTTTTTCCTGACTGTGGACCTGAAGCTCTGTTATGAGTACTTGAGAAGCACAGTAACCAAAACCGTTCGCCAGTTGGGATTCTCAGTGCCTAATTGTTCCAGCCAGAGAGGATTAACACAGTTCAAGGCACCTGACAACTTAATGCTTCCCTCATACTACAAAGACTAAAATCACCATTACTGGAAAACAAACAGACAAACAAAATAAAATCCACATTTAACCCCCTAGAACTTTCCCACAACTCCCAATACACTTTTCATAAAACTGTGCCCCATGAGCCAACATCCAGCTTTCGCACAAGTCACTGAGTGAGCAGCAGCAGCAGTAATCACTGCATTTTATAGTCATGTTAGCAGAGGCACAATTTTGTGGGAGAATTCATTATTTTGGTTTTGTCTGTAGTTGGGGATAGTAATTGTTCTCCAAAGAACTCACCCACAACCAAACCTCCACCAACGTCAATGAATGAACAGATCATGGCCCAATATGAAGGGTAGGAGCAAAGCCATCTGTAAAGAACAGCTGTATTTGCTCACTGCAAGAAAGCAGAGAAGCAGACAAGCATGGTGGCTTGTGGAGTGCCCTACTTAACAATATTTTATACCCCAAGCTTGTATTTCAAGCAGGAGAGGCCTGAAAATTCACCCTGCCCAGCTATCAGGCAGAAGATCAGAAAATACCAGGAATCTCACTCCTGCCCTCCCTGCAGGACCTGTGTGCTGCCAGCCTGAACCCCAAATTCTCCTCGGTGCTCTGAGCAGCTGGAGCCAGGATAAGCAGTGATCCACAGCCACAGCCCAGGCCAGATCACCCTGGAGAAACTCCACTCACCCAGCTGCAGTTTTCAAAGGAGATTTCTTCTACAGAATAACTGGAAAAATAACTCAAACCCAACTAGCAATCTAGTCTCAGACATTTTCAGCATCCGTCCACAGTAAACTGCTCTGCCACTTGGCTCTCTCCAGTTGCTATAAAAGCCAGTAACACAGAATTGGAACTGAGACTGTCAAGAAAAGCAACTACAGTTGCACAGGTCCAGATTATGAACCATACCATCAACACCTGGGAAGTATTATACGGGGAATCCATCAGAACACAGTTATCTTGGTTTTAAAATATACATATTCTGTCTAGTAACACTGCTAAAACTCCTTGCAGATATCCACCTCAGGACCTGCAGTTCCTCTCCTAAAGGAAGGCTCAGTCTGGGACTCATTCCTCTCACTTCCAAGACACTACTTTAGAAAACTGCAGCATTCCAACCTAACCCTTCCTCCAACACGGGGGCTGGAAGAAAAGATTCAGAATTTCTAGCCACCCCCATAGGTTCAGTCATACAGCTATGGCAAAATGCATCTCTTCTCTGCACTCTTCTCATGTAAGATTTGTTTCTTTAATAAACCTTTCCTTGGAGGAGCAGTCTTACACCAGTATGAGATTTATAATATTTTAAGTAAATTTATAAACCAAGAGTTTGTAGTTGTACATACAGCAGAGATTCCAGATGAGAGCAGAGCAGACCAAATGCAGCCAGCCTGGTGCTTTAAAACTGAGGTCATTGACTGATTCCTGTGATCCACAATCCCAACACCAGGCCACACCTGGTGTTCTTGCCTCTCTAGAGAAAAGCACACAACCTATTATCTCTGCTAAGCTCATTTGGTACCATTTAATACATATTTATTACACACTCACAAAATGGCAAGTGTGGTTGCATCACTACCACAAAATGTTCTTGAGGATTTACTCAATCATTGATGATCACAGAAATGGTAAGAAGAGAGGCCAAACAATAGGGTGAAAAGGTGGATTTGCCCTACACAGCATCCAACTTCTTAACAACAGGATGGACTTTGCCACTTATTGCTAATGCTAACTAACTCACATAGAAGGATTTACAAGTTTGATCTGCAAGACAGTTCACACAAGGCCACAAAAGAAAACAAGCACTTTACATGTTGAATTTCACCCCTGTTTATGAGGTTTTCTCAGGATATTTAACTTCAATTATCAAACACAAATTTTCAAACATACTAGTGAACATCCCTCAGTCCAGAGTCTGTGCCTATTTCTTGCTGTAAGTTAGATGAGTAAACAGATAAAATTGTATCAGTTCCTTTGAACCGACCAATTTCAATTCAATTGTGGTTACAGCATTTCAACGGCGAACAAAAAGCATGCACAGCTGAGTTTCAGAAGATATAAATACTCACACAAAGCAACATTTTCAACTCCAAGAGTGTTTCGTATGACACACTTAACTACCTCCAGTACCTAAGAGATCTGTATTGAAAAATCTGAGCCACGTTACTAGTTTTAAGTGGACATTAAAAAACCAAACCCAAACATTAACATGCCACATGTCCTGGCTCTGTTAGCACTGCATTGGCCATAAACACACAATATTTTGATTCCAAATATTTCTCAAGGTTTCCTGGGTTTTTGTTGTTCCTACAAGTATCCCAGCTTGTTTTTACTCACTGTACCAGTCTCAGGTTGTAAACACAAGTGGGCTGTGACTCTCCCATGAGCAAGTTTTTTCATGTATTTGCAAAACTGACCGCACGAACGTGGTTACAGCTGCTCACATGCTCTACTGCCTGCACACACTGAAATGCCAAACAATTAAGGAAGGCTCAAATGAATTATCAAGATTTGGGATGTTTTTTAAGAGCTATTTCAAAAAATAACTAAAACCAGTATTTGTTGATGCATTTACTACCACGTAATTGTACTAAAGCCCGTTGAAGAGACAAATTTGAGCGGTTTTTTTTAATGCCTAAAGAAAGTATCTTTACCGAACACAAGAATTGGTTTACACTAGCAAAGCATCAGCCCAGATCCTGCATTTCATCAGTGCTTGGACAGATAAAATGAATTTTGTATATCTATCTACCAAAGGATTGCTATTCTTGGCAGCTTATTATCCTGACTGGATCAATTAATTCCTTGCATTGGGGCAACAGGATGATGCACAGATAGATACAGAAGCTCAGAAAACCCTTAGAAATACCTAGTGACTGACCATGAGACTCTGGCCAACCTCAGCCCAAGCATTTTCTCAATATCCTCTGTACACTAATCTAGGGGAGCTATGAAAGACAAGAAATCTCCCCTAATACAAATTACCACTCACCAGTGGCCAATATTACAGCCCTGACCTGATAAAAATATCCAGGAATCATCCAAATCAGATTTTTCTCCCTATCCCATCCGCTGACAAAATTACACAAAGCAAAGTGTTTAAACTGCCATTATGTACCAAGACACATGAAGATGCACAAGATCCTGTATTTGGTAACTGAAGTTTCCTCATGCAGCAAGGGGAGGACAAACTGGGGGAAGCAATCTCTTTGTCCTAGCATGGACACAGAAGAAAACCATTTAGTCTGAGACTAAATTCATGTCATAATGAACTTGTACCTTTGTTTGTTCCCACCACTTTCCAAATATTCCTCTCTTAAAATAACAATCCTTTTCTTCAGGCTGCATTTTCACTTTCTGTGTTAAACACCTCCAAAATAACTTTGAATATCTGAGGAATTCAAGTGGTTGAAAACAGGGGTTGGGAGGAAAACAATTTAAACAGATTGGTTTAAGCCCAGTGTGCTTATATGAAAATCTTTCATTTGGCTTTCCACAGCTCCATCTGCATGGCCATCTCTGTAGACTCACGGACAGATTTAAACTTGACATTATCTAATGTATCTTGGGAAAAATCCTCCACAGCAAAGTGAATTTTTAAAAGTGGTACTGCGCATTCAATGAGCAACTAATACATTACATTTACTTGAACTGCAGCAGAAGAACATTAAGGATAATAAGCCCATTTGGAACGTTCTTTAGCCTACATTTGAATATACATTTCAGGTGTAGATGTTACAGTATTACGGGGGGGGGGGGGGTTGAGTCCAGGCTTTGTGTAAAAATTAACAACTCCAGTATATTTGGTGAGGGGAAGCAGCAAAAAAATCCCATAAACACACTGTACACAATCTGTGTCTTGTTCAATTCTAGTAGAGGTCATTGCTTTCATTAAAAATAACAAAATAAACCCTTGTTAAAAATGAGCACATACAACTTCCACTTAGAATTTAGTTTCAATCCAGTTGCTTGCCACTTTAATTCAGCCCTTGCTCCCACTTTGTGATACGCAAATATTTCTCATCCGAGCCCCTCTGGCCAACACAGGGTTTGAAAATAACCAAACAGCACAGTGTGCAATTTAAGGTCCTGACAACAAGCACAGAAATGTTGTTTTACGCTTGAGGGAGCTGTGCACAGACCATCTGCCGCCTTTGTGATTCCCCTGATGCCTGTGTCACAGCGAGGACATACGAAAAGGCACGGAATGCAAACAGAGCCATCACCATGGAGTTTGGGAGGAGAACCTGAGCCAGCCCAGCACCTCTGATCCCAGAGACAGCACTGCGATCATCAGATCCCTGTCAGGTGATGGGAGCTCGCCTCCAGTACAAGGCCCCCCAGGGAACAACCCCACTGGGCATTTTTTGTTATTAGAGCAGCATTACATACTTCATGCAGAGGGATTTGGGCTAATGGGATCAGATAGCACTGAATGACACAAAGCGATAGAAATCAGAGAAAAATACAACAGCTGGAAATGCAGAAGATTTGGTTTAGATGTATTTAGTATTGTAAGAAGCTCTATGTAAGGATGAGCTTATACTACTTTATAACCTAATGCCTCCTCCCTTTCCCTTCTCTCCCTCAAGGAATGAAAATGACACTTCCTGCAGAATCCAAGAGCTGATATCCAATTGCCTCAGATCACCCATGTTTATCTGAGAGAAACAGATAAGTCAAATTTACATCAAAGCATAAAAGGAAATCAATTCCTTCAGGATTATATTTCACATGGAAGATGAAGAGATTCCTTTAAAGTATCCCCACTCTTCAAACCATCCTATTATTGCATCTACTTGAAGCATTGTTGAGTCCAACATGCTCTTCTGATTCCTAAGCTCTGTTTAGAAGAAAGACACCAATCCTCCACTGTGCACACATGCTATGATAAGGATTTTAAAGCTTTTACCTATTTTATTATTTGGTTTGGAGATTTTCACCAAGGATCCAATATTAGATTAACTGGGATTCACTAGAAAACCTGCCTGTTATGGAGATAAACACAACATATCTCAGAGTTAAAATTGATGTCCCTTTCTCATACTGTCAGTCTTCTATCCAAAACAATGACAAATACACTCAGAGGAAGAGAACAACTTTTCTTTATATATCATCTTGATTTTACAATACTTTTTTCTCTTTTTTTTTCTTCTCGAGAAAAATCGCTTGTGTTAATACTTTCCCTAATACATGCCAATGAAGCAAATAAAATGAGTTTGAGCCATCCAGACTTCAAAATGAAAGGTGTAGAGGAAAAGGAATGCAGTTATATAAGACAAGTACAGCCTCCTAGCCCGTTTTATACATACCAGGACCAGAGAAAAATTCAAGGTTCTTGTCTCTTCTAGAACAGTTGTGAAAACAGATGATCCTGGTGTCAGACCAATGTTCTCCCCACCCCAAATGGAAACTCCAGACAAAGGCAAACCAGGAAAAGCACGAAGACAGCCTAACTTCTGACACGCTTCAGAGAAGCCTTCAATACACCTTTGGTAAATGGCGGCCACAGAGTCCTTAACTACATTAATAATCCACTTTTCTTGGACAGACTCCTACACTGGATTCCACAACTACGAGAAAAGACTCATTTCAGAAAGTCTTCCACACACCATATTTAAATGGAAATATCTACAAGTGAAATAATTCATGGTAAATGCCTCCACTAAGGGGATTTATGCCTCCATCATGTTCTAAGCAACACCTTGCAGATGATCTCACTTCATCATGACATCCCTGCTTCAGAATAAGAATAATTCTATGCTGTTTTTTCAAGTGTTTCTCAGAATAATTCTACGCTGTTTCTCAGCTTCGATCCATTTTCTTGTACATGCCATGTTTGTGACACTAAAATTTATGATCCAGAATAAAAGAAAGCTGTTTCTTTTCAGAACTACTACAAATATTATTTTCTTGAACTGAAACTAACAAGTCTATAAACACAGTAGTATTGGACATCTTTTCCAGAACCTTCTAGAAGCTATAAAATTGAGGTAAATTATATAGTTTCAGTTAGGGAGAAAATCAACAGCAATAAGTCAAACCTGGCATTGCCCTGCCAATCCCACATGTGACTTGTGGCCTGACAGTGTTGTCAGCTCTCCATCTTAAAACAGCTTGGTTTTCCATTCCACTGAAACCAAACCTTTTCCACAGCATCAACACATTCCCTGCTTATGGCCAGCCTGTTGTGAGCCAGCACCTTCACAGCTGGTTGTTGGGTGGGTGGGTTTTTTGTTTTAAAAGCTTCTCCTTCACAACAATTCTCACTAGCACATCAACTTCACTCCATGTTACTCAACTGTGCCCTGCTTTACATTCCAGGCTGTTGAGACCATCCAGTTCTTCCAGGAATTATCTGCTCCTCCAGCCTACCAAAGTCTCTTAATCCTGTGCCATGGCATTTAGTTCATCCTGAAGAACAGTCTCAAGACAAACCCTGAGGATCTGTATTAACAGACCAATTCTTCCCTTCCAAGTACAGCTTCTTGCTCTCCCCTTCAGTCATTCCCTGTCCACTTTACCAACCACCATTTTAACACCTTCTTTTGTAATTTCCCATAGAGAACTACACAGACATGCTTCTTAAGTGTAGATGATGAACTTCCTACACCGAAACTATTATTTTATCAAGTTAAAGGACGGGCTACATCTGGCACCAATTACTTTGGAAAAAAACCCTCTCATCCATGTGTTATTTGCTGTTGAATCTGTCAATATTTTTTCCAGATAGGCTCTAGAAAGTCATCCATCCTCTTCAGACCAGAATAATTCTCTTGCCCCTCTCCCTTCCCCATTTTTTTTTCTTCCTTTTACACATTTTTTGTCTCTCAAAATGTAGTCATGATGTTTGCCAATAGATTTCACAAATCTCTAAGGGCCTAGTTCTTGAGTAAAAACGAATTAGAGATAGATGTTGATATTTGTCACAAATACATTTAATTCCTCATTTCAGACAGAGCCCTTCTTTGGTTTGTTTAATCTCTGCAGTTCAGGCAACCTCTTGCACATATATCGACTCACTTAATCCTTGCCTTCTTCCCTTTCTCTGCCCTCTTCTCACCCCCACACACAAGCACATGGCTCTACAGACCTGATAAAAAATCAACTTTCATGAGCAAGCTACTTTAGTCTGCAAATCACCCTGAGCAAAATATTGCCAAGTAAGGGACACACTACAATTAAACATTAAGAAAAAGCTGCCCTAAAAAAGTGAAAAACGCTTATTAGAAAGGATAGACAGGAGTCAGGAAAAACTAAACTTAGAGCAAAATCTGATTTCTTCAAATAATTAAATTTGAAGCAATACAAAAAGAAAAAAACCCTATTTCTGTGTTTCCAACTGTCTTCGTATTTGTCCAATTACTAACCCAGATATGGAAACAAACCAATGTAATGCACTTCAACTTGATCCCTGGAGATGCCTCCTTGAAATAAGATTCAAAACCACAACTTCTCAATTCCTGTTGAAAATTCATTTCTTCGGAACACTGTTAGGCGGAACAGTGAGACAAAAACCTCTGAAAAAGAATGCACCACCAGAGACAGAAAATTATTTTGAATCTATTGAAAGCATTGATATTAAATCTTGTTACAAGCTGAAGTCTGTAACAAAAAGTACTATTTCCTACAGGACACTTAAGGACTGTAGGACACCATGTCTCCATAGGCCCGGGAAATATGTTTTGAAAGATACTCCTTCAAAGGCTTCATCCAGAGTTTGGACAAAACTAGATGTCCAAGTTTCCCGTCTCTTGAAGTAACAAGTAAAAACAATGGTTTGAAGACTGTTAGGACAATCCTGGAAACATAAGAGCAGTCCACACAACCGCAAATCATTCTCTTTAAGGAAAATGCTGGAACTGCAAGTTGTCACAAGGCAAATTTGCAAACCTTAAACATTTCCACAAGTTTTCTCAGCTGTTCTGCAGTGTTGCTGCAGTGTCCTCTGCTCCCAAAAAAACAGGCTTTCCACCGTTTTTTTTTTTTTCCACCGTTTTTTTTCCACCGTTAGTGTATTTTCATTTTGATTTTTTTGCTGTGTCACCTAATTTACAAGACCATTCACATTCAATATCCATAATTTTTGTGCCATTTTTTGTGTTTGTTAAATTGCACAGTTAACCTAAGAGAGAGAGAAAAATATTGCATGTAGGCCTGGCAGGCTAAGTTTTAGTTGTACATTTGTATCCATGTGTTTGCCATAGTTTTTTTTTTGCATTTGAAATATTCTGTCTATGCATTTAAATATTCTTTTAATATGAGTTTAAAGGGATTGAATAGAAAGATGAAACTGAGATCACTACACAGTCTTGATGCTGAAATCAGTCCTTTTTAGTCTAAATAATAGAAGTGTGTAATATAAATGATACTTTCTTAAGAAGTGTTAGAAAAAAGCAGATAAATAATTCCTTTTAATGGTGGAGTTCTTCAAAACAGGATCAGAAATACTGCTTACTGTGTGCTTTCCTTAAAAGGTCTTTACATGAGGTAGCAGGAATAGGCATCAAGAATCCAAGCTTCTGGAATGTAAATTTCTTGAGTGTGTTTTGAAATATTTTATGGAGTGGGTTTCTGTTATCTTGCATCTATCTGGGAGCATATGAAAAGTCGTACACCCTTACTAATAGAAGATAAAAAATAAAGGGCAGTTTTTTAGCAGCTCGTCTCCATGGTGTTGTCACAAGGTGCAGCAGACCGTACCTTAGCAATGTGCTGAGGAACAAAAATGTTCTATTTGAGCGTGTACAGTAATTTAAATGCTCTTCTCTCTGAATTGTCTCCTCAGCTGGTTAAGGTTATGTTGGAAACTGTTGGAAGGTGTTATTTTCTTTGTTGTACCCCAAAAGGAACACTTTATAGATCACTTGTGTTACCAAAACCACGTCTAACTGAAGGTATGTGTATCTCTATTCTCCAGCAAGCAGGAAAAACGGGCATTTTCTTTTCTCGTGCAACTGATGAGCAAAAAGAGTACGTGAAAAGGACTGAGGAGGGTGGTATTTGTTTGGCTCAGGTTTCTTCAGTGTGACATTAGGGGACACTTGCCAGCCTTGGGGTCTATGTATGAAATTTATTGCACTTAATTGATTTTGTCCAAGACAATAGTCTGCTTCAATTGAAAAGTTTTACATCTGAATACCAGTAGCTTTGCAGCTGATCTGATCCTAACATTAACTCTGGGGAGAAATTCGGTCTAGGGAGAGCATTTCTGTATTTTGGATGCTGTGCTTTGAAAGTTTGGACGTGTAATCTTAACAAAATGATGGAGAAAGAACATCAGAAAGTCTGCACTGCATAAGCCATTGAAATGTACTCTTAAATGTCAGTTCAGGGGTGAAATTCTCTGCTCTGTTTGGCATTTATCCTAGGCTACCTATGTCCTGTGCTATCAAGCTGTACTGAAGGGGCTGCCTCACAAGAATTTTGGATATTAGTTGTTTATATCCATCGTGGTAATGGCTGATGTGTTTTCCAGATCAGCCACTAGAAGGTGTGAAAATTGTAAACTGATGAGCACAGAGAGGGTCTGACAGTTTCTCCTGCAGAAGGCAGTGATACATCTGTCCTCAAGCAAATGCTGCATAATCCATACAATTTATTAGTGAATCATGCCTTGAGCTTGGGAATTTCACAGGAGCGGAGCTATTCAGGGGTCTGACATGTCCATCCAGTGTTTGTGGAGAGTCTCTTTGCATCCTCAGCAACCCCATCCATGCTTGTCCAGCCTCCTCCTTCCTCCAAAGCAGGGAAGAGACCTCTGAACCCATTGCTGCAGGAATTTACCCCGTTTGATTTATGATGGAAGCAAGCTCAGGTCTGTCAGAAGATCTACTTTCATCCCTAAAATGTGGGAGTGAGGGAAATGTGATTAGGAACATTACCTGCCCTCAGACAAAACTAATTGTGTCTAATGTTTGCTAATACTTAATGGCACTTTTCAGCAGTCAAACTTGAATGAGTTGATGATTGCTTAATGTACTTTGTGTAGAAAAGCTGTCAGTGGCCAGCGCAGGAGATGGGAATTACGCGGTCAAGGACTTGTACAGTAGGAATAGAACATGTGGAGAGTGTGATTGATAACTGGCTAGCTGCAAAAGGTCACGTAGACATGAGAGAGCTTTGCTGAGCACACAGGCACTCTCATGAGAACCAGCAAGGCGGTAAGCTTAGCATGCCCTTGAGCACAGCTGGGATACGAGCCTGGATTGTTAGGCCTTGTAGCTGAAAGATATGAGGGAGAAGCACGGTAAAACAAAAAACTTACTCAAACTATGTAACCACAAAGAAATGTAGAAAGAGGCGTAGCTGACTTTTAGTCTGAGCACCAATCCTGAGCTTAACTTTTGCAATATGTATGAGCTTATTAGTGTTATTATTAAAAGCATTGTGTGAATTAACAATAAACGAGATTTGCCGATCACTCATATTGAGTGCCACATTTCTCCCGCTGCAGATTTCCCACAAGAACGGACTTTCCAGTTCTTAAAACCTTCTTAGTAGGAGGTGTGATGGTGCACTTTGACTAAATTGTGGTCAATTCTGTCTCCTAATAGCTGGCATCTTCAGATTCTACCGGCGGTGTTGGGAATGTCTTTTCAAGAGTTGAGAAGGAAAGTTTCTTTCAAGGATTCTGATCTTCCAGTGTGATCAGGCAGTAGAATAATCCTGTCAACAAGGAGGATAACAGTAACTTTTCCAAGGGACAAATGTCAATGTCACTTTCAGTTACATTGCAGGAAAAAATGGTAAAAGAAGTGGGTGTGACCCAGAATTCCCACAGCCAAGAGGATATGTGAGTACCAGTTTGGCTGAAATGACTGTTGCTTGTCATTCCCCAGTGACAGTTTGGAGAAGTCATCACAGGCTCTTTTAATTGATGAATACTGATGTGTATAAGTCAGGTGTCGGTATATGTATTTTCACATCCTTTTTTTTGCTTTTTCCATTGTGCAGCAGGTAATCTCAGAGCAGCAGTGGCTGTGCTGAAGCAATATAAATAGTAATCTCTGATTTTTTCCAATGATGTTTGATTGCCAAGTGATATCCTCAGCAAAGTTGGTCAGGCCCTCTCAGTCCTACTCCTTGTAGCTACTGAGTACTGAGATTGTGGAAGGCCTTACTGAAGCCGACAGAAGTAATTTTCATTGCCTTCAGTGACTTTTAAATTGGGCTGAAAGTGCTGGTTGGTCTCAAAAATACTTTGTGAGCTTTGATCTAATGAGTGGAGACCAGTGGTAAATCAAAATGGAAGGAAGAGCTTTGTGGGCAAAATGCAGTACAGGTTAATTTGCTTTTTCAAATTCTAACTTATTTAAATTTTACATCAGAAGTTGTGGAGGTCTAAATCCCTACTACCACCTTAAGGCATCTCTGCCTCATCATTGCTTAAGACACTGACTGAATGCACATAGTTTAATTTAAAGTTGATTGCATTTAACAACAGAATTTTTTAAAGCCTTTGGTCATGTAATAATGGTAGATAGCGCTTAATTTAGTCAAGAATGACCCGATACAGTTATCTATCATTTACATTAGCAATGTTGAACCGACAGTGAATTCAATTAATTCTTCAATTTTATGCTCTTAACATTTAAAAACCTAAATCCACTTTAAATCAATTTGCATTATTTTGAGGATGGGATTCTTAATGTTAAGCTCCTATTAAATCCGCATTTTCTCTACTATAAGGTTGCTTTGAATTTTTTTGTCATGTTTTTGTGGAATGTTGGTCTTAAGCAGTTTTTGTGGGTTTGTCTGTGACTTAAGGAGCTCTCTATTGGATACTGATCTATGCAGTTGAAATAGAACACTGGAAAAACATGATTTATAACAAATGTTCTCATAGCAGACCAGGAGGTTGGGTTGATATTTCTTGTTCTTCCATCAAGGAACACCCATGGCTGTGGGCTATAATTTATAACAACAGTGTTGCTTTGACCGGTTTTGGTTACTGTGGGCTTGTTTTCAGGAATGATGAGTATGTAGTTATCCCATCTTGAAAGAAATACATAGCACATGTGCTTGTTTGGATTAATTAGTATGGTTTTATATCACAGTTGATAGAAAGCTGGAAGAAAAGCCCAAGAATAAAGGAATAAAGGAGGCCAACCAAATAACTGAGGGTTGTGACTGTGGTTAAAGTCCCTTATGAATTCTGAGTGCTCCAGCACAGGTTTTCTGTGAGTCACTCTTTGAAGCTGCATTATCATTTTGTTATATATATTCCAATATATGTAAGTCCTGTCAGACCCTAGAGAGAACACTTGCAGTGAGTAATTTCAGGTCTGAGTGCCACAAGCAGGCTGCTGAGAAAGCTGGCCCAGCCTTTTTTTTTCTTGGTGGTTCTGATGGTTTGAGCTGCAAGTTCACTCAGCTGAGCTGCTCTGTGCTCCAGCTCTGTTTCTTTAGTGATGCTGCAATACTTGCTGCACGGCAACTCAGTTGGAAAACAAAGAAATTAATGATACAGACAGACGATCTGTTCCCAAAGCAGGGTGAAATTCTGGTGGAAAGGCTTCTGCTGCTTGAATTTTAAACACTGTGCTGTGAAACCTCTCATGTCATCTGTGGGTTAGTGGTTGTATCACCTGGGATAGTCCATCCAGGCCCTGTTGATGCAAACGTGCTTTTCACTGGTGCTGCTCCCTATTTTGGAGAATATCTGAAAATAAGGTGTGAGCAAGTACTGAAAATTTCCATTTTTGCTCCTATTTACCCACTTGCCTGCTGTTTTAATTTTGAAGTAGGGTGTCAGATAGAATCTGTCTAATGGCAGCGGTGTAAAAAGCATGCCTTCAGTTCCAAACTGAAACCCCTTGCAATCAGCAGATGTCCCAGCTCAAGGAAAATGGCTTGCAAGCCCAAAACATTCACTTTCCCTGCCTCATTTCTTATGGTCTTACCAAGGAAATAGCAAGACTTGGATTGCGCTTACTCTTTGCAATGAAGAAGTTGTTAATGCTGCGTTTTCATGCTCCCATCGTCGCTGTACTCCAAATGTCTGTTCTGTGGAATGGGCAGGATTAGGCTGTTTAAGACAAAGCCACTCCACATTTACAGTGCCTGTAAGGTCCACAGTAAGAGCCCTAAATGGAAGTATCATTTTCAAGATGCCTTCTATTTTACAAGCAGCCAAACAGAAAATGAAACCCTGTGTTGAACTGTAGTCTTCCTGAAGGAAGTGTCAAAGCCTAACAAGGGAGCTTGACCCAGCTTTGTACTTGTTGTTCAGTGAAATAAACTTTAATTGTTAATGAATCCAAACACTGTTAATGAATCCAATACTACTACTTTACTGAGAAAAGCTGTAATTACTGGACAATCCCCTGATTTTCAGCTGCTGTAAATCACTCTATCTTCACAGAATGGAGAGGGGCACTTCATTTAACAACACTGAAGAATTAAGACAGGGAAATGGCGTAAAAATCAGAAAGGATCTTAGAATTATAATCAGGGGAAACAGAGTAAAGAAAAACATGTAAAGTTGGGCGTTTCTTCTGTGTAAAGAGAAGTTGTACATCCATGTACATGTAGTTGCATTAAGGAAAAGCATTAGTATTCAAGCCAAATGATGTCATGGAAAAACCGGATTGTTTTTTTTAAGCATGCAAAACTTCTGTCAGTTGAAAGGGGATAAGAACAGCATATTAATCAATTTCCCTCCTTACCTGTTGTTTTGTGAAGTAGTTAGGATTGCTGGCATTATCCATCTGGAATTTTATGCCAGTGGCAGATCCCTGACTGTGATGGTAGAAGGGTAAGGACCTCATCCAAATGCATCAAGAGGAATAGTGTTTCACTGTGTAAGTGCCAAGTATTTCAGACCGGTGCCTAATACGGCAAAAACTTGTTGCAATTATGTGTAAAGTGTAATTTATCTAATGTAATTATGAGATGTTTAGAGCCAGTCATTTGAAATAGACTCCACTCCTCTGTTAACTTTTGACATTGGAAAGACTGTAATCATATTGCAGACCATCAGCCCTTGGATTAAAATTTAAACCTACAGTGAGCTTCAAACTGCTTTGCATTTACCCTTAGAAGAAAAGGGAGGTTGAATAATTTTTCTTACGTTGATTTATCTTAGGAAAATGGGTGTCAAGGTTCTGAATTACAGTAATTATTGTAAGCATGTAAAATATTATCAACTACAAGATACATCTGATGTGGTGTGGATGGATTAGTGCACATGCTAAGACCAATTTGAGAACATTTCACTTTTTGCTACGTTTGCGAGAGCTAGTTACATCCACTTAAAATACAGATGGGCTCTAAAATGGCAGCGGTTTGCAGGTCCTGAGTGTTAGGACTTTGGTTAAAGCAAAAGGAACAAAATAATTCTTTTTCTTGTAGCTTGTCATGCAGTTTGTGCTGAGGCTTTCAGTAGTACTTTATTGTGACAGCTCATTTTCCTTTTCATTTGATGCCCTCATATACACCTTGTCACTCTATTAAACTAGAAAGATTTAGTTTCTTAAAGAGCCCTCAATGAAGCTGTTATAAAGCCTTTTCTCAAAACAACAAATATGGAGCCTGAACACATGAGATTACATTGTTTTAGTTTATGTTGCTTTTTTGAGGAAATGAAAACAGGAGAGAGCAAGAGTTTATTGCTTAATAAGTATCAGCTATTTTCATAAAAAGGGGTTCATAATTTTGAGTTTCATTTTTATTTTGACCAGAACGCTTTTAGATAATAAATGTTGCAATTGAATCTTGTTTTTTTTAGGAAGTTGTTAAAACCAGCTAAATGCTTTCCATTTATGGATAACAAACTGATGCTCTAAGTTTAGGAATTACTGTGCCAAAATTTGAGTATTTCTTTGATTTCCTTGTAACCTGTAAAACTGACTGTTTCTGGTTATTCTGGGACCTTTGAACTAGGGGTCTTACCTCAGGTGGGATGTCAAAAGAATATATAGATTGTGATGCTGTTTTCTCTCCATTACTAGGAACAGTTTCTGGTCTGGGCAAGTTGGGATTCAGACAATGCCACTGGATTTCTACTTGAGAATCTGCCTTTTGTGGCCTGTTTTATGGGTATTTTCACTTTTTTCATTGCAAGTTGTTAGGATTTTCTAAGCGTGTGTTTCTAAAAAAGCAGCACCCAAATTAATTGCATCTTCTGAGTAAGTAAGAACTACTTTATGGCATTTTAACCCGCAAACGCTATGATAGCGTGTGTGGAAATGGAATTTACCTCACTTGGCGGACTTGAAACATATCCCTAAGCAGTAATTGCAACATCTTATCAAATTGTCGAGCAGGAAACCAACCTTTTTCTAAATGGCATTTTTATGAACTGTTTTAAGGACTGTTTACTGGAAAGCTGCCTAATCACTGCATTCCCTGGGTAATGGCTGAAATATGTGTGCTGAATTAGTAGCAGGAAGATGCTCAACTACTCTGGCAGGGAAGAGTTGATACTGCTTTTGCTAATGCATGTAAATCACAGGAAAAATTCTGAATATGGAGAAAATTTTTATCAATAGCCCCATTTAATTGTATCCTTCATTTGAACGGTGCCTTGCTTCAGTGATTTTTAAGGAAATTATTGAGACTATTTTTTAAGTGGTAGAAGTAATAATTAAAACTCGTCCATTAAAGCATTTGGGAATACATTTAATTGATAGAAAGATTAGGTGTATCAGGGGAAAAATCCACTTTGCTGGCATTCTTCTGGTTTTGGGTCTTGGCAAAGGAACTAAAATGGGTTAAGAGGAAATTGCTTGTTCCACAGTGTGCTGTGTGTGGCTTCCTGGGGATTTTTACCTTTACGGTGAGTGTTCCTCTGAACACAATGAAGCTGCAAGCGTGTGCTAAATCCAGTTAAGGAGATTTCCAGTCTAGTCTTTTGGCTCTGGAAGAGTCCCTAACTGTGCACCTGGGACATAGGATTGTCCAAAGGTGTCCCCATTGCACATTGCGAGGAATCCTGGTCTTCATTCTGCTGGTTTAGTTTGATGTTTCCATATTCTTCTAAAAAAGAATCATTGCTTTCTGTTCAGTGCCTGCATTCACAGCTGTCTGGTTTTCACCTTTTCTTCAGCTGCCTCTTCTCCACACAAGTGGCCTTGTCTACTTAACTCTTTCTTTTATGGCAGCTGTTCAATAGCTGGAGTTAAGCTTCTTGCCCTACTCTGAATTTCCAATTTCCCGTTTGAGGATGAGGCAATCACCGCTGACTTCCCAGAGGGCACTCCTTTGCTTAGTTATCCAGCTCTTAGCAGCTTTGAAAGGGACAGAGAAATGGAAGGGAATAGCTTTGGTTCATAAATATTTTTGCATTAATAATAATTAAAGTTAAGATCAATGATTGTAGTACAGATGACTACCAATAGTGCTTTATAGCCCCTTTGGGAACTGAAATTGTGTGAAATAATTCAAAATAGCCTCCCTAGAATGGTTATTCTGTGAGCAGCAGTAGCTCTGTTTTAAGGCTGGCGTGGTGTCAGGAGGTCTCTGGGCATGCCAGGAGTTTCAGGTTGCTCACTTTTCTATTATTTTTGCCCGTCTCCAAGTGTTTCCATTCTACATTCGGTCTTCCTGAAAATATTTGTGTGTCTTCCTTCATTTGGACATTGCAAAGCATGACTGCTTTTGTGGAGGACTTTTCACCCTTTCCCGGTCTTGTGCCTTTTGTTTCTTTTGGATGTAAATCCAAGCAAGCTGCCAAACTTTTATATCTTGTTGGGATTTAGCAGTGGTGTCAGCAAGTACAAAAAAGAGTTCAACATGTTTTATTGTTATCAAAAGCATTTCCAGGAGTGGGAATGAGGGATAGGAATCCAGGGCACAGGGATGGTGGATCCCTGTTTATCTCTGTAGTATTTTAGAGTGTGTTTCAGTGTATCCCTGAACCTCTTTTGCAAATATTGTTAAAAAGGCAGTGCTTCCCAAAGCAAGAAATGAACCCAGGAAAAAAAAAAATCTCACAGTCTTATCACAGCATGCTTTTTCTTTCTTATAAAACCATCATAATCAAAATAAAAACCAACCAAACCAAAACCAAAAACCTCAAAAACTAACCAAGCAAAAAACCCCCCCAAAGCCCCCAAAAAACTAAAACAAAAAAACCCCAAGCTTCTATCCAGTAAATAAGACTTAAGTTTTAAGATTTATAACTACAGAAGGTGTCTTGATCACAGCTGAAAGAGGTTTGTAGTTATGCACGGCAGGCCTGTGAATTCCTTAGCAAACCTATGATTTTCTTCTTTTCTGAAGTATGTCTGTGAAATGTTTTGGAGTTTTGTATTGGAAAATATTTTTCTGCAACACACATTTTAGTGGGAATAAATAAAAACGCCAACTAGTATAAAGATGGAATCATGTCTTTAGGAATTTATACTAGAATAATCTTGAATCTAGAGGAAACTTGAATGTAGGGAGGAGAGTGGAGGTATTGAAAATCTGAGAGGGTTTTTGCTCGCACCAGTTGTGTTTTCATGCTGTTTACTTGGGCTAATATAGTTCATGCTGCACTGCAAAACTTTTAGATGCCTTCAGCATGTTGAATAAGAAGCTGTAGTTTTATAAAATAGCATTTATTTTGTTGTGGATGGGCTGCTTTATCACCTACATACAAGGACTCGCAATCACATACGTTGTATCTCATGTTTAACAAGGATTTAGGAGAACTCCATGGAGTTCAATGAGCCCATTTCTAGCTGTGTTGACAGCAGATTTCTACCCAGATGCCGGATAAGCATACTTGGTATTTTGAAAAGTTTTTCCAGGCTCCAGCTCTTTTGAAGGAGGCACTTAATGAGCTTCTGTGTATTTAGCAACCTTCATCAGATGCCTTTACATCAACTTGTGCAGGCTGCCTTTGGGCTCGTATGAAAAATCAGGCATACGTTCTAAAATGTGAGAATGCTTTTTTTCTCTGTGAATGTTTGAGGGATCTCGTGCTCTTTTTCCACAATTTAGTCGTTCAAGCCTGAGGTGCTCTGGTCCCAGGGAAGATCGATAGGATGTTGCCATTACGGCCGTGTCTGTCAATTACAGCCAGATTCAGGCGGTCAGGTAGGATTGTAAATTTGTGCCAACCAGTCACAGATGTTCCAGCTGTGCAGACATGTGGCACTATTTATTCTAGTCTTTTTTCATAAAGGCCACAGGGGGGAAAACATTGTCCCTACCCAGAGACTGCAGCCGTTCTCCTGAAAGCACCTTTCAATCTTCCTCTCCACGCTGGGATGATGGCATTAGGTCTTTTTAGCCCTCACATGTTTGTTTCAAACTCCCACAGCTCACAAAATTAATTTCTGTTGGGAACACAATGTGGTGATGAGGCAGGTTATTCTGGCTGGGCTTTTCCTTTATCTGCTATACAAAGCAACTGATTCACTTTCTATTAATTACCACCAGCTATGGGGACTGCCTGGTGTTTTTTCTTTGGACTTTCAGCCTTTTGAGCTCGTTCTCAGGTTTGCTGTTTGGAAAACCAGAGATGACAGGAGCGGGAAGGAAGGATACAGGAGAAAGAGGCTGACTTACCCAAACCTTAAAGCACATCTCAGCTGGGAATGGTTATTGTGTGTGGAGCACTATATTTTACTTATATGCAGCACAATATTACTTGTCTCAACTTCCCTCCTCCCCCAACCCTATGAAAGGAAATTCTAAAAAATTGCTTTTTAACTAATTATAAGAAATCCAATAACACTAGCAGCTTATTTCTTTCTGACTAAATGTAATGAGATTGGAGCATTGCTTCATCAGGAGAATGACCTAATACAATAGCTCATTGAACCATGAAAGATTCATTAAAACTACCTTGCAAGGGGATTTTTTGGGCAATGTTTTATGTGGTGGACTTTTTTTCTTTTAAAAATGACTCCCAAGTCTAAAGCGGTTACTGCATGTAGTTGTAATCAATTTTGTAACACTAGGCAACAGAACTGGTTTTAATTACCTCTTATGTTCTAAAGATGTTACAGAAAAATCCTCACAGCTGAGCTGCACTTCATTTGTTGGAGGCTGAGGTTTGCAGCCAGGTGACTTTGCAAAATACCCAGATGTTACACACTGGGATTTTGCACAAAACTTCAGGAGTTGGTGATAAGTTTCAAACTGCCAGAAAATTTCCATTTCCTGCTGACCTAAATGAAAAAATCTATCCCTTCCCTGAGATGTGAGTGGCAATGTGTCTGTACAGCTTTTAGAGTTGGTTTCTCACAAAGGGTACATGATGCCCATTTGCCCCTCAGCTTTGTATCTATTACTAAATGATGCATTTTAAACTGTGCTTTGTATCCATGATAACTGTGGGTTCTGAAACAGTAGAGACTTTAATACACTAAGCTTGAGGTATAAAAATGAGGCATCTGTCAGAAAAAAATACGGACTGACTTACAACCTCTATAATTAAGGTGTAAGGAAATCTTAAACTGTTAAAATTTATTTTGAGCTACCCTAAAACATTACATCCAACAAGACAATATCCAGTAACAGTAAGAGAAGGGGCAGAAGGTAAGATGATGGTTTGCAAATGCATAAAAAAAGGAACTAAAAATAACTAGATATGGAATTCTAGAGTTCAGTTCAATTGATGTAACTGTCCCCATCATCCTTTCTGCTGCCAGTAGGAAAATGTCCAGAGCATGTGTTTAAGCAACACACACTGAAGCCTTTGGGCATGTTTGACTCTTTCTGGCAGTGTGCACAAACCCAGGCTGCTTCCACAGGTGAGAGAGGTAAATGCTCTTTCCTCCTGAGATACATCTGAAAAAATCCTAAAAGGAGCACCTTGTAATCTGGGGAAAAACCAAAAGGTTTCTCTTTCTACTGAAATCTTGGAGTGAAATAAAAGGAACCTGCAGAAATCAGCCTCTCTCTTTCTTTACACTGAGTTACTGAGCCCTGCGCCTCTCAGGGTCATTCACCTGCTGCCCCAAAGCGTTTCCTAAGTGTTCAAACAACAACAACAACATTAAAATATGAACTAACACTCAAATAACAGCAGTTCCCTGCTTTGGCAGGCTTTTCCCTCAGGGCAAACCATCTTTTGCCGCTTTTCTTTTGCAGAGCAGAAGAGCAGGAGAGGCTCAGGAGACAGAAGGACGATGATTTGGCCAAATTGCTGCCAAAAGCTGATGCCTTTAGTTTAAGGAATAAATGCCTGTCCAAACTTGGAACTCAGGTATCACTGATTAAAAACCAGAATGCTGAGGGGTTTATTTAAAGGATTTGGTGGTTTTTACCAGCCAGCAACTCCACCTCTGAATGAAATCCCTGGGATTTGTTCTCAGGAAGAAACCTCCCAGTAATGAAAAATCTAATGAAGAAAAAGGATTCGAAGGTTGGCCCATTTCAGAAGCTGAGGAATGTCTTGAATTTTATTTTTTTTGCAGCTCCCAGCTCATTACTCCTCCTGTTTCTCAACCCAGGCCCACAGAAGTGTGTTGAAATAGCAGCTTGGCCCTGTGGAGAAGCAGGAATCCACTGAATTTCCTGGGACGCAGAGCCCAGTGCCAGCAGATGCTCCGCGCTTTGCTGCAATCCTAGATCCTAGATTTCCAATATTGCCTAAAAACTCCTCCTTCCTGGGCAATCCAGAGGATCCTGATGGGGGATTGTGGCTCTGGTGGAACCTCTGAGTACCTGCTCCAGCCTCTTGGCTCTAATTACTCCGTGAGTAGCTGAGTCAGGGGCCAGGGGTTGCTCTCCGGCTGTGAAATGGGAAAATTCCATCAGGAAAGTGCTGGGATGAGGCTGGAGGGAGGTGGGACTTCTCCAGCCTCTCCTTCTTGGACACCTTCCTTGCTCTGCTTCGTTTTTCTGGGGGAGGAAAAGGTGAGGAGAAGCTCCCCAGGGAATATTGCAGAGGAATCTCCAGTTCCAGAAGTACAAAAAGTGCCCAGCCTCAGGAATTTATCCCAGCTCAGGAAAAGCACTAACCTCTCCAAGCCTGAACAATGTGAAAACCGATTTATTTTTTAAGACTTAGTGACTAAAACCAATAAAAAGAGTTAATGCAAGGACTGGGTTTTGCTTCCAGAGGGAAAAGCCTTGAATTTCATGCTGGAACTCATCATTTTCCCATCATTTCAGTGGGAAACTCCTTGCTGAACAGGGACTTCCCAGGGCTCCTGCAGAGTGCGCTTTGCTTTGCTTTCATTCCTCCTGGAGGTAATTGGATCAATTATCTCTGACCCGAGCTGAGCTTGCTGTAAAGGGGCAGGAGGTTTGTGGAGCCCCAGGAATGGGGAACATTCCTGGGATACTCCAGGAAATGTTCCTGGGATGGCTCCAGGGAATCCTGGTGTGCCACAAAAAGCTCAGGAGCCTTTGACGTTTGTTTGGCTGCAGGGAGAGGAGTCCGTTAGAATCAAAAAGCTGCATTTGATGTAGAATATCCTGAATTTCATCGTTTCAATCTAAGCAGAACTCCCAGTCTTAAAGCTTGGTTTTAAAAGAGATTTTTGTGCAGTGGAGATTTCTTTGACGTGCCTGGAAAATTCTCATCTTCCCGAGGGACATTTTGGGTGAAAGTTCTGGATTCTGGAGGACAATGTGGGGACCCAAAGGAGCAGTTTGGGAGCTCCCTGTCCCCCTGAGCTGTCCTGGTCCTTTCTGGGATCCTCGGGACCAGCCCTGAGGCTTTGATTGGACGCTTTCCTTGTGAATTTGGGGTGTTTTTTAAAGAAAACATTTCGTTGGACACTGTCACCTGTGCTTTTTGGTTGTTGAGGGTTCTGGTGTTGCCTTCGGAGGCTTTGGGAAGGGAACTTTATCCCAAGAAATCCTCCCTTTTCCAGGGACCTCTCACTAGAGGTCAGCACTGCCACGCTGCCGGCTCGGGAATGTTGGATGGTTGGGATTAAAACCACCGAGGCTGCAGCTGCTGGGGCTTGTTTGGGTGCCTGATGTGCACCAGCCTTGGTCCTGGCACGAGGTGCCCATCCTGGGGTGTCCATCCCTGGCAGTGTCCAAGGCCGGGCTGGACATTGGGGTTTGGAGCACCCTGGCGTGGTGGAAGGTGATTTTGAAGGTCCTTCCAGCCCGAACCAGTCTGTGATCCCATGGAACCGAGTCCAGTCTTTGGGAAAAGCACCTCAGTGCCTTCAATCAACTTCTCTTTGAATGTTTATTAATGGAAGGCAAAGCAAAGGGATGAGCTGGGAGGGAAAAAAGGGGAGGGGCATGGTCTGAGGGCTGAAGACATGGAGCTGTCAAAAGGGAGGAAGGGTGGAGGGAAAAGGGACGGATGGTGTAGCAAGGCATGGAGAGGGTTGAAGGCACGGGAGCTTCCCACAGGCATCAGCTGCGTCAATCATCAGCTGTGCCTGGAGCTCCGGCTCCTCCGTCTCCAGGCGGTCTCATCTTCTGTGGCCCCTGAAGGTCTTCTAAGGCCACCGGTTCTTCTGAGCTAGCAGATGACTGCAGTTCTGCAATTCGCTCCTCGAACATCAGCTGGACAAAGAGGCTTATCCGGGAGGGGCTGTCGTCGTCTCTCAGGGCCTGAAGAGCTGGAAGAGACAGGCACAGAGCCCCGGTCAGAGCCCGGATGTGCGGGAGTCCAAGGAGACCCTCCTGCCAAGGGCCATCCGAGCCAGCTCCTGCCGTGGCCACCACAAGAGAGGAGAGAGGGGCCAACGGGATTCACCGCAAGGTGCTGAACACGAATCGCCCCGCCCACGTCCCCGAAATCTCTCCGTGTTCTGCGCACGCCAGCCCTTGTCCGCACAGGGAGCCAGGCCCTCCGCAGGCAGGACAGGGATTGCAGCCCCCTGCGCGAGCATTGCGGCTCCCCCCGGCAGCCCCGCTGAGAACCCGCTGCCCTCACTCACCCTCGCTGAGGGCCTGGAGCTCTTCCTTCTGCCTCCTCAGGCGCACCCCGGCGATCCCTGGGAACACAGAGCCTGTCAGGGCCCCAGCGGCACGGCGCCCTGCCAGCGGCGCTGCCAGCCCTGTGGCCACACGGCCTCCTGCCCCGGCAGGGCTCGGCCCGGGCCCTTGCCGCATCCTGCCGCCCCAGGGCACGGCCGCAGAGGGCGGCAGCAGCCCCGAGGGCAGGCGCGGCTCCACGGCGCCGGGCGCGGATGCCGCTGCCGGGACGGGGGCTGGGGCTGGGGCTGGGGCTGGGAGGGAGCCCGGGCTCGTGGCTCACCGATGAGCTTGATGGCCGCCTCTCGCAGGGGCTCCTGTGGGTGCTCCAGGTAGGGCAGGGCCAGGCGCAGGTGTTCGGCCGCTCGGCTCCTGTCGTCTGCCAGCTGGAGAGAACGGCAGGAGGGAGGGAAGGGTTGGCGCGGGCTCAGCCCCTCGGCCGGGCGCTCCCGGCGCCCAGCCCCGGCCTGCGCTGCCCGCACAGCCCCGAGGCCCGGCCAGCGGGCGCCGGGCTCCGGAGGGGGCGGAGGGCCGGGCGCTGCCTGGGGAGCCGCGGTGCCGCCCCGCCCCGCGGCCCCGCTGGGCCGGCGCTCCGTCGGCGCCCGACTCGGGGCACAGGAGCCTGGAGAAGAGCCCGCGCGGCCCCACGGAAGGGAGCGGCGTGTGGGGCGCAGGCCGGAGCCCCTGCGTGCGGCGCTGGGCAGGGGCCACGGCTGCCAGCCCCGCACACCGAGCCCCGCCGTCAGGGGGCTTCTCCAGAGGCCGTCCTTACCACGCACTCGGCGAACTTGAACAGCTTCTCCGTCTTCAGCACGTGCTCGAGGTCACTCCTCTTCAGGAAGCCGGCCGCACAATGCAGCGTTTCCCGAGAGGCCTGGAGAGCAGCAGAGACGGGAGCTGGCAGCGCAGCCCAGCCCAGGGCACGGGCCCTGCGTCCCTGCGCCAGGGCCAGCAGGAGGCTGCGAGCCGGGAGAGGTGCCCGGGCAGGAGGCAGCCGAGCCCCCTGTCAGGGATGCACTGGCATCACACAACGCCTCACCTTGGCCACGCGCTCGTTCACCTCGTGGCAGTGCAAGTAGAGTGGGAGCAGGCTCTGGCTCACAACTGTGTTCAGTGGCTCTTTGCCCTCATCCGCTACCAAGCCCATCACCTTTTGGAAAAGCTGAATGGAGAGCAGCTGCACCTGGCTGTTGTCCTGAAGGAAAGGAAGCGGAAGAGGCCTCAGCACCAATTTCTCCAGCCCAGCCAGGCAAAAGCCTAAAAATCCCCAGGGCACAAAGTTTCTGGGCAGCAGCTAATGCCCGTGGCACGCAGAGCCTTACGTTTCCAAAGAGCGACAGGAGGAGGTCGGCTAGCTTCAGGGCAGTGGTCCTGCCGATCACGGAGTCTTTCCACTGGCACACATTGGTGAGCGCAGAGAGGGACATGGCGACCACCTCTCCGTCGGCATCCCCAAGCCGCTCCAGGAGGCTTGGAAGCAGGCTGCGTACACCTCCGGCCTGTATGGAACACAAGGCTGTGCTGGGAAGCCACCAAGAGCTGCAGCGCCAACACCGCCCTGGCTCTGTTAGCCCACCCTGCCGCTGCTGGGCCCAGAGGCCAAAGGCCTGTCCCGAAGCACTCAAGCAGCTGGAGCAGGAGGCAGGAGAGCTGGGAGCAGCTGCCTCAGCTCCTGAAGCCCAGCCAGCCCAAGGGGCTGCTTTCCCCAGCGCAGCTTCAGCCGCTGCCCCCTTCTCACCATCGAGGGCTCCTCGCTGAGCAGCACAAGGCCTTTGAGCGCCAGGTGACGTCTCTGCCTGCACGTGCCCCGCAGGTGCCTTGACATCTCCTCCAGGACACGGCCTGCGCATTCCCTCAGGTCCAGGTACTTGATGACCTGAAAGGCACAGGGCAGTGACAGGTGACCCGAACAGCAGGAGCCCAGAAGCGCACAGGGCCGGGCCCAGGCAGCAGCAGCAGCAGCAGCACAGGGCTCGGGCACCGGCCCAGGCAGCTGCAGCTACGAGAGGGCAGAGGGCTGAGAGGCAGCTGAGCGAGGCAGCACTGGCTCACCTCCACCAGGAATGCCAGGGAGGGCAGATCCCAGCGTGGCTCCTCCCTGCTTAGTGGCTGGAGTAGGTAGAAGCCAATGCGGGAACAGGTGTGGCCCAAGTGACGGCGCATCTCCCTGTCAGGGGGAAAAAGGCAGCAAGAGCCTGAGGTGGGGGGGACAGTCTTCTCCCAGGAGGTCTAACTCACAGGTCCGGTCTTTCCCCAGTATCTCTGGAGGGGGATGTGGGCGCTTTGGGAGGCGGCCCCTTCTGGGCACCCTCCTCTGCCAGCCTTTTCCAGTCGGCTTGGCCGTCCCTCGGTGACGAGGCCCTCGAGGCCATGAGCACAGGGACTGTGTGGGGCACAGGGGACAAATGTGGGAGAGAAGGGGTTCTCACCTGGCCAGCAGACCCACGGCATAGTGCTGGGTGTCAGCACAGAGCAGCGTGTCCCAGCCACGCTTGCGCTCCATAGCCATCATCTCTGTGTTCCACCACATTTGGCTGAACAGAGCCTTCATGACCTGCACTGCAAACCTGTGTGCAGAGCAAAACCCAGGTCACACGGCGAGCGCTGGCGCCGGCCACAAGGACATTGAAAAGACAGGAGGACTGGCACCTGTTGGGGTTGCTGGGAAGGCCGTGTTCCTCCTGGCACGCTCTCCAGAAGTTAGCAACTTCCACTGGCATCTCTTGTGTGGTGATGACAATGTGGAAGAGGAGAGCAACAAACAGACGGGCTGAATGAAGGAGCACTGCCCTGTGGCATTTGGGCACCTGGACAGTCAGCCACAGCCCCAGAGTTGCCTGCAAAAGAAGCAGCCCGAGACAGAGCTCAGTGCTAAGATGTCCGTGTGGCAGGGCCCGAGGGGAGACGCAGGGGGAGCGACGGGCCTGGAGCCCCCTGAGCCTGCCCTAAGCCAGTGCCTGAGGCACGGAGAGGACGGAGAGCTGATGGAGAGGCGACCGGGGAGCGAGCAGAGGCCGGTTCCAGAAGCTCACCGCCAGGGCAAAAACGTCCTCGTCGTCGCCATCGGAGGTGGTCGTTGTATGCAGAGGCCAATCCTCCATCACGCGGATGAGTGCTGGCAGCACCTTCTCCGCTGTCACAGCCGACGAGCCTACGGCTCTCCACATGCTTGCAGCAGCTCTGTGGGATTGGAGCTCTGTGTCAGGGCCGTCTCAGTCACAGTAGCATGCCCTGTGCAGCTGTGGAGGCCCAGGTGACAGAGCCCTGGTGCCCTGAGGGGCAGGGAGGGAGCATGGCAGCAGGCTGGTGGAACAGAGGGGCCCAAGGGTCCTGGACCGCTCCGCCTGTCTGGCAGAGCCCATTGGACAGGCTCTGCAGGGCAATGGGCCCTAAAGGCTGCTGAGCCCTGAGCTCTCAAGGCAGGTGGGCCCCATACCTGTCACACGTTGGGGCACAGCGCAGGAGGGTCAGCACAACGTCAGCAGGTTGCTCTTCGGCCAGCCTCAGAAAGTCCAAGCGCATCCTGGCATCCAAAGTGACACAGGCCGCCAGTCTCTGGTGAAGGTCCTTCACCATGGCTGGCACCTGGAGGAGACATGGGGAAGACCTGGAGCGCTGTCCAAGGGAGCAGCTTTCCCCAAGAAGTGCTTCCCCTCCTGCCACACTCTCCTGGCCTCCAAGACTCAGGGTCTCTTTTGTGTTGGTGTTTCTGAAGGCCACGCACTCAGTCACTGCCATGTCCGTATTTGCTGCGTCACTGATTGCAGCATCCAAGCGCTGAGCCAAATCTGGGCTGACATTGGGCTCTGCCTGGAGCTCAGTCGGCCTGCGGTCAGGCTCAGCTGTTGCACGGCTTCTGGTCGTCCTACGCCGAATGGGCACGAGCCTCCGGAACATCTGCAGGAGAGCAAAGGACAGGGAAGAGAGACACGTTCCATGGAGTGCTCCAAGCGCGGAGCTCGGCCGAGCAGTGACAGCAGGCCCAGCCCAGGCGGGGATGGCTGCACGTACCTTCAGTGATCTGCGGAAGCGGCCACGGGTGGGCTTCTTCTCCTGTGTCTGCTCCATGGTTGCATCTGGCAAAGAGCGAGCGCAGCCAGAGCTGAGGGGTTGCAGGAGAGGCCAGAGAAGCCAGCCCTGCTCTCCCCAGGCAGGGACAGCCCCGGGATGCCCCAGGGGATGGAGCACAGCTGCTGCAGGGGCAGCCTCGGCCCCCCTTCCATCCTGTCAGTGGGCGGAATGGGAACGGGGATGGGATGGGATGGGGCCAAGCTGTCCGCAGCCATCGGCCTTGTGGCCCGGCTCTGCCACTCACCATCCTGCTGTGGCTGGAACTGCTCCAGCTCTTGAGGGGGTTGTGCTGGAGCATCTCCAGGACTTGTATTTCTTCTCCCCCAGCAAACTGTGAAGAGGTCGCGAAATCTGCCCGCCATGTCAGCGTCTGGCCTCGAGGGCACCTTCAGACAGATGCCTCTGAGGAAACTAGGGAAAACCCTGAGGCAACAAGTCGTGCAGTTGTGCCTTGAAGGCACCTGCGGCAAAGAAGCCTCAGGAAGGCTGCAGGACAGCAAGTCCTGCACACTGGTCTTGAGGGCTCCTGCCACAAAGACAGGAGACTCCTCGTGGTGCTTCAGGTCACCAGATCCTGTGGTCTGGCCGCGAGGGCACCGACCGCAGGGTTGGGAGATGCCTCGGGAAAGCTCCGAGTCACCAAGTCCCGCAGTCTGGCCGCGAGGTCAGCTGCAGGAGCAGCACTTCGGAAAGGCTCCAGGTCGGGCACAAACGAGCGGGCTGTGTGGGAACTCCTCACAGCACCTCTCTGGCGCGTCCTGTCCCGTGGCGTGCTCCGAGCACTGTGGCGTGGCTGCGTTGTTGCCAGCACCTATGTCACCGCGTGTCACAAAGGCTCCTCGGACACCCTGTGCCTTTCCCTGCCACGGTGACCACGCTGCTGCACCGTGTCACAAAGGGCCCATGCACACCCTGCCACCTGCCCCGGCCCTGCCCCCGCTCCACCCAAAGTGGCCCAGGTCGGAAGGAATCCCTCGGCCCAAGTGTCTAAGAGAGCCCAACAGGACCTTGAATGATTTGATGGCTCGAGCCATCGGCAACCGCTGCCCTGCTCTGCGGGCTCAGGGCGGCAGAAGGAGCCCCCAGGGCTGCCGACGCAGCCGCAGCGGGAAGGGCACGGGGCCTGCCGCAGAAGCTGGCACGGCCTCCCTTCTCTCAGCTGATAATTGTCTTCAACCAAAGTCAGGCTTTCACTTCAAACCCAGCTCAGTGCAGGCAAACCCTTGGGCAGCTAAGATCTCCAAAAGGCTGCTCGATCCAAAATGACCAATTCCTCTTTAATTTCTCTTTTTGGGTCACTGCTGATCCTCTCCTCCTCTTCCCCCTTCCACTCAGCTGAGTTGGCAAAGGCTGGATTCGCCACTTTATCCTTATGGATGAGCATGGCAACTTGTTTTGGTTTGGGAAGACAGGTATTTGCTAGGTAAAAGTTGGAGGTTTTCTGGAATGGAGAGTGTAAACTTTTTTTTGCTAAATTATAAATTTACAATTAGAGGTTTTTAGGCAAAGATTTGGGAAATAGGAATAGCAGTTTTTTATTAGTATGTATTACAAAGTAAACAAAAAAAACCCTTCAAATAACTACAGTATTAATAACAAAAGAAAAACATTATTAAGAACTTTGAGGGCTTTGTTTTACAAAACTTAGGGCAGTTTGGTTTTGGTGTTCTTGCAGGATTTTTAGAGCAGCAAGCTGAAAGAGTGGAAAGTTTCGGGCTGGTAGCTGGGATGGCAGGGTGTCCCGGCAGCGCGGGGCTGCAGGGTCACTCTGCAGCAAGAGGAGCAGCGCTGAAGAAGCCGAAGGCGGGGCAGGGCTGGCTTAACTCCTGCGGGTGGCAGAGAAGGCTCCGGATTCCGGCTGAACTGGCCAGAGTAGATTTTTGAGGACTGGATTTTTTTTGGCTACAGTGAAACTTTTCCAGTTAGCAACAGTTTAGCCGGTTTTTTTCTTTTTTTTTTTGAACGTCCGGAAAAAAAAAAAGAGGACAGCTTCTAGCTGCTTTAAGCTTTTTTTTTTACTTGCGTGGGGGTTTTTTGTTATTTTGTTTCTGTTTTTGTTTCGGCTAAGTATTTTGAAGTATTTAACATTTGGTCGCTTTGGTAACTTATGGGGAAAAAATTCTTTAGAGAAAGAAGGAACAAACCTAACTCCCAACATTATCTACTTTGAATTTTTTTTTATACTAACATATTATATTGAGTTTAAACTGTTAAAATATATATATATATTTATATATATATACATGCAAATATGGATACAGTCACATTGTCATGGGTAGTTTACATTAAGACAAGGTTTTTTTGAGGTATGCATTGGTTTTGTTTGTTTTTGGTTTTTTTTTTTTTTTTTGCATTATTTACCAGGTGCAACTTGGTTTCTGAGCGAAGACAATTTCACGGATGAGATTGTTTTTGCTGGAGGCAGGATTAATTTAAACAGGTTTTTTCAGTATACTTTTCATGTGTACTATTGGAACTTTATTTTTTGTTGTTGTTTGCACGGGCTTAGATTGGGCAGGATTTGCTCGGTTGGTGGAACTTTGAGTGTTTACTAGCTATGTGGCTTTTGCTAAATTAATACTTTATGTTTTGAAAGTTTTTTTTACTTAGTGCTTTTAAGGTAGCTTTAAGCAGGTTATTGCACTGTTTAATTTTTTCGACCACTGGTGCATGATAAGGAATATGGCATACTTAATGCTATGTTTTTTAGCTTAGGTGCTTATAAGACAATTTTTGAAATGGGTTTTATTGTTTGATTTGATTTTTTCAGGGGTGCTGTGTTTTCACAGGACTTGTTTTTTAGGCTCAGGATGGTGTTTTGGACAGTAGCATGAGGCACAGGGTAGGTTTTTAACTATTTAGTGATGGCTTTTACTATGGTTAGTACATAGCGCCTGCCCTGGTGGGTTTGGGGAAGGGTGATGTAGTTAATTAGTTAGGTTTTTTTATATTTATATTTGGACTACTGCTTTCTATACTATAAGGGCTTTACTTGCTTGGCTTGCTTGATTGCAGCACGTGTTTTATAGTTATGGATAACTTGAGAAATACTGTCTATGGTTAAATTTACTTCTTGGTTTTGGGCTCACTTAGAGGTGGCATTTTTGCTTGGATGATTTGAGACATTATGGGCTTATTGAGCTAGGAACAACTTTTTTCTGTCTTGCTAATTGAAATTTATTTTTGATACTTTTATTTTGGCAGCTTGATTGACTTGCTTATTATTTTGGTGTTTTTTATTAGCTCGATTCTTGGGAACATGGGGATTTACGTGGCAGATTTTTACAGGTAATTTTTTTACGCGAGTGGCAATGTTTTTTTTTTTCATCAGCAGCCTAGATTGTTTTTTTTTACGTTGCTAGTTGGCCTTTTTCTACTTTTTTAGCCAACTCTACGGAGCATTGGCTACTATTTACGAATTAGTGTAGCGGTAGAGCTTTGGCTACTCTTTGTTTTTAGCAATGTCAAGGGTTAATTGGACATCTTTGAGTTTAGCAAGCTGACACGATTTTTTTTTTCCTTTCAGTGGCTTTTGCAACTTGTTGTGTGGGGTTTTATACGGCTGCTTTCTACTTATGGTTCATTTTTACGATGCGACAGGAACCGTCAATGAAAAGGGCGTAGCGTGGTTTTTTTGCCGGCAGTTGGTTGTACGGAGGAGCTTTTTTAGCTTGTGTCACTTGTTCTTGCTTTTCTTTTTCTGTGAGACTAAAGTGTTTTTTTTTTCTTTTCTGGTCAGTTTGTAATTATTTTTAAAATTTATGGGCGATTTGGGTTTTTAATATGGGTGCGCTGTGTGATGAGGGCAGTCTATTTGCTCTATGTGGCGTCGGTGGCATGGTGGGTGGAGGCAAATGAGGATTCGGTACCTTCAAATGTTCACAGAACCATGGAATTCCACGCTGGATGGGTTGGAAGGGACCTTAAATCTCTCATTCCCAAGCCCTGCCATGGGCAGGGACACCTCCCACTGTCCCAGGCTGCTCCAGCCTGGCCTGGGACACTTCCAGGGATCCAGGGGCAGCCACAGCTTCTCTGGGAATTCCATCCCAGCCCTCATCACCCTCCCAGGGAGGGATTTGGGTTATAGTATTTGGGTTTGGCTTAGGATATAAAACCATGTCCAGGATGGGTTAGGTAATTTGGTTTTTTTCCAAAACAAAAATCCCTTCAGAATTGTGGAATTTTATTCTTCCAGGTTCTAGAATATGCTGAACTATTTGTATGGATGAAATGAATGAAATTATCCCAGATGAAATAAATTGCTGCCAGTTAAGAGCCTGCTGCTATAATTATTTATTAAGCATAGATCTCTTTAGATTGGTGATGTGTTTACCAACACCACAGTGCCACATCTACATAAATTATAAATAAATACATCTATATATATATAGTGTAACCCATGATTGAAGTGTTGTTGTGCCTGAATCCCTGATATCACCCACCTTTCCCTCTGGAAGGATTTTTAATTTGAGTATTTAAGGGAGAACTTTCCCCTTTTTGTGTGTGTTAGCCATTGCAGAGTTTCCCTGCAGAAAGCTCCAACCTGTATTGACATTTTACTTTCCTTTCTTCCCCTGATCCTGCCTGCCCTTGATTCCAGAGGAGAACAATGGGAGGGGAGTGAGTGCTGAGGGTATTTACAGCACAATCATGGGAAACGCTCCCATCACCACTGAGCCCTTTTCCTTCCCCTGGCAAATCCTCTGGCTCTGCTCCAGCCTCGGGATCCACAAGTCTCTTCCCTGAGGGAATTGTTATCAACCTGGAAAACTCCTGTATTCCAGTGGCACAAGGAGACACCCGAGATCCACCTTCCTGGTGCATTCAGAAGGTGCTGCTGGGGGAGTTACACTGATCTGAACAGCTCCAAAGGTCAGAGATTTCTTTGTAATCAATTCCTTTTCCCAGCCTTCTGAAGTCTAATGATCAGCTTTCCATGTTTGTTGTGGTGGTTGCAGGGTTTGAGGGGCAGCAGAGTAAATTTGATTTAGGGATAAATTGCCATTTCTTCACAAGACTCTGAAAAGGGAGGGGAGGGATGTTAATATTTCATGTGGCTGGGAGAGGAAACGCCTGGCAGTCCCAGGGGAAGAGTCACAGCACCTGGGCTGAATTCACCCAGGTTTTTTTGGCAGCAATGATCTCATTGCTCATCATGAAGGGAACAGAAAACAATTCTGCCCCAGGGCAAGAGAAGCCTGGCTCAGGAGGGGCCATCACTGCAGTCACAGAAGGTTTCAGTGAGCTGGAGAAGGCAACAGAAATGGGATGTGTGTGTAAGAGACGGTCTGAAGATCCCTCATCTGCCTCACGACCATCGTCAAGGACAGAGACTGAAACCCCTAAAAGGGACTTTAAAATCTCAATACAGGAGTTCTGGCCTGGCTGAGGTGGGATGTTGGCCAAGTGCTGCCTGCAGGTGTGTTCGATGGAAAAACCCAGCACCCATATGGGAACATCAGAACCTGAGCAGAAACAATGGGCAAGTCACGGTGAAGTGACCGCGCCTGCTGACACTGTACTGGTTGACACTGTACCTGCTGACGACCGACTTGTTCTGAGTTCTCTAAATGAACACACTGCAATGATTTCCCCCACCTGTTTGGCCAACTGCCTGTCACTTCGGAGAGGACTATAAAAACCCTGGAGACCCCCGCTCACTTTTGAGATCTCCCCACTGGAGAAGATCGCGTCTATAGGCATCTTCAAAAGCCTCGAGGACTCGACCCTCCATGTTGGTAGCTATAATCCCCTTCCCCTCTTTTTCTGTCTCTCTTACTATTCTCTTTTCTCTCCCCACTATCGCATTTGTTGGCACTAAATAAAGGTGCATTTGTGATTGAGTAAACTGAGTTTGTCCCCCACTGTGTCTTTTGCGCTCTGAGATCCCTAAAACGAACCATCACGAACCCCGCTTGTGTGAGCGGATCGTGACAGTGTGCTAAAAGAAATGTGAGGGGGTAGAAGGTCAATACCAAAAATCAAACCAAATTAATCCTTCCTTTTTTTGTTTTTGCTGTGTTTCCATCTGTTTCCATCTTTCCATTTGCTGTGTTTCCAAAGCAAGGAAGGGGCAGGAGTTTAGGAGGGGCTGGTTCAGCTCAGCCTTGCTGATAAAGCAATTTGGGTTTTCCCTCATCAATCTGTTTCATTAACTAAAAATGCAGAATTGGAGAAGTTGTTGGATATTTTTGCGTTTTTCTGCAGCTGGCGGCAGGAGACTTTGCTCAGACTGGGGGTTGGGGCTGTCCAGCCTGGAGAAGAGAAAGACCTGGGGAGATTTCATTGGGGCCTCCCAAGACCACAAGGGAGCCTGAAAGAGCTGCAGAGGGACCTTGGACAAGGACCTGGAGCGCCAGGACAAGGAGGAATGGCTTTAAACTACGGGAGGAGAGATTTAGATGGGATCTTGGGAAGGAATTCCTCCCTGGGAGGGTGGGGAGGGCTGGGCTGGAATTCCCAGAGCAGCTGTGGCTGCCCCTGGATCCCTGGGAGTGTCCAAGGCCAGGTTGGAGCCCCTGGGACAGTGGGAGGTGTCCCTGCCCGTGGCAGGGTGGGGCTTGAAGGTCCTTCCATCCCAAATTCCATGATTCCAACCCAAAGATAACCTGGATTGGAGGCAGCAGTGCCTGGGGGCTAAAGCACCTCCCCAGCTGTTATCAGAACAGGAGTTGCAGACATTTTATCCCTGGGTTTTCTTCCTTGTCCCTCAGCTGGGAGGTGATGGGAATGACCAGCAGGAGCTTCCCCATGCCCTGGGAGTGGGACACTGGGAATGGGACACTGGGAGTGGGACACTTTGGGAATGGGACACTTTGGGAATGGGACACTGGGAATGGGACACATTGGGACATTTTGGGAGTGGGGACACTGTGGGAATGAGACTCTTTGGGAATGGGACTCTTTGAGAATGGGACACTGGGAATGGGACTCTTTGGGAATGGGACACTAGGAATGGGACACTTTGGGAATGGGACACTGGGAATGGGACACTGGGAATGGGACACTGGGAATGGGACAGTTTGGGACAGTTTGGGAAGGGGACTCTTTGGGAGTGGGACGCTTTGGGAGTGGCACTTTTACAACCACTATTGGCTTTGTGGTTTATCCTGAGACAACAGACCCAACCATAAATTGTCACTTCAGGGCCAGCATTTAGTGCCAGCTCAGGGAAATGCAGGGTGGTTGTGGCAGGTATTAAACACCCCCAATAAATCCTGGAGGAGGATCCCAGGGTAACCATGCCTGCTTGTCAAATCTGTTTGCAGAGCGCACAAAAGCAACGAGGAAAACATTGCAACAGCACAAAGGTTTTCTCACAGCTCCACCACAGGCTTCTGCCTCAGCAAAGCTGATTGTTGGTGCTTTTCTTCCAGCCCCAAACTGGGATTGAGCCAGGCCCTGCATCCATTGGGACTGGGATGCTGTGGCTGTAGGATAAACCCCCAGCCAAGCCCCCCAGGGAGACATTTATCCTGTTTGGAGCCCGTTTATTTTTCCTCCTTCCCCTGAAGATGTGTGTGAGGAGCAGAGATTCAGCCAGGCCCTCTTCCCAGGCCCATGGGATGTGTGTTTCTTTCCCGTTTCCTGGAAGCACTCGGTGTTTGGGAAGGTTGCTGGGCCACGAGGAGCTGCTGGACACCATCCACAGCCCCTCTCAGGCATTTTCTGCTGGGTGGGACTCCCTGAAAATCCCTTCAGCTTTGTAGGGAAAGCACTTTTCCTACGGGGCACACAGGGTGTGAGGCTGGCTCTGGGAAAGAAATATTCCCAGGGAAGAAAGGCTGGGAACGTGCTGACGGCAGCACTGCTCTTTCAGGTGTCACTGTAAGAAGCTTCTAAAAAGCTCCATTTCTGCTTGGTGGGCAGAAAGTGCAGGAAAAAGTGCTGGGAATGTCCACGTGGACTTCAATTAGCATCAAGCAGCATCACAAGTGGTTTCGTCCAGGCAGGAGTCACAGTCACTGTGAGGTGATGAAAACGGAGATGGGATCTGCTTGAGGCGGATGGTGCAGCGGCTGCGCACCTGCGACGTGTATCCCTCAGGGTACCTATTTCTTTAGAACACTATGAAGACTAGAGGGAATTGAAAGTCCACTGCAGTTTAGGTTGTTCTTCACGAGATTGTTCAAGTCGAGCACAGCCATTCTGTTCAGCAGACACACGGGCAGGGGCTTCTTGGAGCGCAGCTCTGGCACCCATTCTTTGGAGGAGGGGATTGCAGGAAAGAAGAAAAGAAGCTCATCAACTACTGAAGAGGAAGAGTCACTGACAGGAAGCAGTGAGTTAAGAAATGTGAGCGGGAAAAAGGCAGAAAACATGAGGTGACAAGTGTGAGAAATGGGAGTGGAAAAAGGAGGGAAGTGTGAGGGAAGAAAAGCGTAGGAAACCTGTGTGGGAAAGGCTGAGAAAACGGAGGGGAAAATGGTGAAGATGTGAGTGAAAGTAGGAGAGGAAGGTGAGAGGAGGAAAAGGCAGGACATATGATGGGAAAATTCTAAGAAACATGATCAGGGAAGGCTGAAAAACATAGAGGAAAAAATGGAGGGAAATGTGAGGGGAAGAGAGTGAGAAAATTACTGGCAGAGAGAGAGAAACAGGCAGCAAATGTGAGGGGAACATTGTGAGAATCCTGAGGGGAAAAGAGGGAGAAACCAGAGGGCAGAAAAAGGCAGGAAACATTAGGGGGGAAAAAAGGGTGGGAAGTTGGATGGGAAAAGTGGCAGAAAACAGGAGTGAAAAAAGGGCAGAAAATGCTAGAGGAAAAGTAGAAGCAACATGAGGGGGAAAGAATGATAAACGTGAGGGGGAAAGTGGGAGAAATGTAAGAGGGAAAGCCTGGGAAACATGAGGGCAAAAGTGAGAAATATGAGGAGACAACTTGGAGAAAAATGACTGAGGAAAGGAGAAAAGCATGAGAGGAGAAAAGGGCAGGATAAGTGAGGGGAAAATTGTGAGAATCGTGGGAGAACAAAAAAGCAGGAAAAAGCGGGAAGTTGGGGAAATGTGAGAGGCAAAGCGTGAGGAAAGGGAGCTGAAAAGGGTGGGGAAAATGAGTAAAACTTGGGAGGCAAACATGAGAGGAAAACTGTGAGACTCGAGAGGGGGAAGGGGTGGAAATGTGAGAGGGAAAAGAACAGGAAATGTGAAGGGAGAAAAGGAGAGAAGGCAGGATTGGCATGACAGCTGAAATGATTCCTAACACATTCCCCCATGCATTTGCCCATTTATTGCACTAGCCCAGGGCTTCTCTGTATGTCCGTCTCCCCCTGTGCCTTGATTCCTGTTCGGAAGCAGTAGAAGTGCAGGATGTGCCCACCAGCAGGAGCTGCTCCAAGCTGGGAAGGGGCCAGGTGGTGCTGATTTCCAGAGGCTTCTGTGTCCCAGGTGAGGCCAGGGCAGGAGTGGGTTGAAAGGTGCTGCTGCTGCTCCTCTGTGCCAGAGAGCCCTGGCCGGGCAGGGCACGGCGCCCACTGCACTGCGGGCTCTTTCTCCTGCCACAGCTGGGCACACCTGGCAACAAATCATGACGACTTGTGGGGAAACCAAGGGCTTTGTGGAGGCTACATTGCTCTGCACACACCCGGGCCACCTGCAGCACAGAGCTTTGGCCCCCAGAAAGGTAAACCCGAGGGGAACAGCTGGAAAAGGTTTCATTTTCACCTGTCAATAGATGACTTTATTTCAGTGCTGGGTGCGTGGGGAATCACTTTCCTAACACGTGCTCAGCCAGAAATCCCACCTACTCATTTGTAACCATGGAAACAAGACCTACTCATTACTTTGCTGAAACTCACAGGCTAAACATTCCCTCAAATTAGTTGACATATTTAAATCACTTCTCAGAAGTTACTGACAGGAGAGTAGGGCTCTCTTGAGAGTCTCGGGTGGTCATTTGGGGAACATCCCATTGCTGCAATTCTCCTCTGATGCTCAAGAGCCTCCTACAACCACTCTTTTCCCCTTGAATGCATTCCAGCTACATTCTTGGGAAGACTATTCTCAAGGCTAAGGTAGTCACTTGCACACATCAATCACTGCTCTGGAGGAATAGAGGGCTCAACAGTCTGTTAATGCAAAGGGAATTCACAATTTGTTACAGTTCAATATTTTCTCAAAACCTGCCTTCTCTGGGCATTGCTCACAAGCATTTCTTTAATTCACCTTGAAAATGTTTTTGCTGACTGAAGCCACATTGTGTCTTTCCTTCAGCAATTCAGAAGAAAAACACAAACTGCCTGCTGAAACCCTTCTGCTCCCTTCCAAATCAGTTCACTGCTCAAGCACGAGCCACAGGCTCCTGCCCGATTCCCTCTGTGAGATAGGAGGTAATATTTTGCTGCAGCTGCAGGGTTATGAGAAGAAAGAACGAAAGCTGTTGGTTCTTGGGGTTGTTATTTAGGGTTTGGGTTTGTTCTAGTTGATTTGTTGGGTGTTGCTGTGAGCTGGGAGAGGGGCCAGCGTGAAGACCAAACCAAAAGGGAAGTAGGAGAAGAGGGGAGGGGACAGAAAAGGAGGCGGTGGGGACAGAATACAAGTTTCCTATTTCCCGGCCAAAGGGAAAGGGGACACGGTTCGCCCTGGGCTGGGAAAGGCAATAAAAAGCAGCATTTTCTGTGTGTGTGTTGTGTGTGTGTTTGGCTCTTGGGAGAGGGAGATACACACCCAGCTCAGGTGAATCCATCCTAAAAAACAGTTCTCTTTGGCTTTGATGACGTTGTCACCCCATTAAATTTCATCTGACAGTTGGCTCCTCTCTAACACCTCTCTATCTCCCAGCAGCTCAGGGCTGCATTGCACAGTGCTTGCTGTGTGCCAGAGAGCTCAAAGCAGGCTGGCCTGGCGCCCCGGAATATTTCTGCAGAACACTCTGCATTTCACTCTTTTGCTCTGGCTCAGTGCACAACTCCAGCACTGCAGGCGCTTCCTCCCAGAGCCGTGTGAGGCCCCGGCTCCTGCAGATGTGAGCTGACAAGCTGTCCCTGCCTGCCGCTGGCCTCGCTTCCCCCGGCAGAAGCGCCGTGCCTGAAGGAGGCTGCCCTGTGCCGGAGCCTGCGGAGCAGCCCGGCTCCCTCCCCTGTGCCCAGAGCGCTGCACACACTGCTCACCTTGGCCAGGAGTTAGAGGGCAGCCGGCACAAGGGTGGCAATCCTCAGCCAGGCCTGCAGCCCTCGCCTGTGGTTTGCCTTTCTCTGCTCCTGTGCACGCTCCGGACGGCCGATGCCACCGGTCTGTGCTGTGCCCAGCACGGCCACGCTTCCCCTCGGGAGAGCCTTCCCCACTTTCCAACTGTACCAAAGAAGCCATCAATGTCACTCTCCACCTCTAAGAAAAAACTGACACTTCAGAAGAAAATGTTGAGCTTTCTCAGAGGCTCAGAAGGAGGGGAATCTTTGAAAGGAGTTGAGGTTTCACAAACTTTATTTCCAATCCTATGCTACTATCCTACTCCACTGTCCTAGCTGCAATCCTACTCTACAGTCCTATTCTACAATCCTTCTCTATACTGGTGTTGGAGAAAACAGTTGTCTGATTCCTGTCTCCTCCTTCCACTCTTTCACTGAAGTGATCAGTGGCACCAGGCTGGACACAGGCTTGGCTGATGTTACAAATGGATGCTGCACAAAGAAAAAAAAAAAAACAAGAATGAACCATTACTTTGCAAGCTAAGAGCCTCAAAGGCAGGGCAATATTTTTCAAAGGAAAAGGAGATTGAATCAGAGTACGTCTAAGGAGCAACAGTGGGGCCACATTGGCACAGCTTGCTGCAAGAGCTGCTATGTGCCCCAGGCCTGGAAATATCTCCGGTCTGAGCATCCTGATCTCTTGAAAGAGGTCCCTGGTCATATTGCAGGGCACTTGGAGCAGATGACCCTTACAGGCCCTTGCCAGCCCAGCCCAGTCTAGGATTCCTGACTGTTCTCATTTGAACAGCACCAAGAGTGGAGGTGAGGAGGAGGAGGCTCCCCTGATGCCTTGCACTTCAGTGCAGGAGGAGCCCGTCCCTGGGACACTGTTTCCCCTGCAGCCCCTTGGCATTTTACCTGCAGCAGCTCCTTGGCAGACCAGCGCCGCGCCTCGTCTCTCTGCAGGCAGCAGCTCAGGAAGTCACACAGCAAAGGGGAGAGGAGCTTGGGCTGCTGCAGCTTTGGGATCCCTTTGGTGGCTTTCAGGAGTTGAGCCTGAAGAGAAAGGAAACACGAGTTTCTCACCCGCTTCTTTCACGTCTGGAACTGCTCTCCAAGATCCCATTGTTTCAGCTGCACTCTGCAGTGGCACTTTCTGCCGTGGCACAGAGGCAGAGATGACTTTCCTGACCAACAAAACACCCAAAGCCCGATGCAGCCACAGCTTTCCCAGCATCCAGCAGCTCTTGCCTTGGCAGTTGATTTCATTGACTGGCCTTGTTAGTGGAAACAATAGCAGCAAAAGCAGGTTTCCTTCTCTGAGGGTTCACCTGAGCAGCTTGACAGGCTATTTGGAAGAGGGACTTTGCTCTACTAACTCACTCTACTATTTCCAAAGATAATTACATGAAAAGCATCTCTGCAGCTCTTGTTGGTCCCTTAAGCACAGCTGCCATCAAACCAAAGTCATCAAGCTTTTTCCTTGGTTCTTGAAAACAATGGGAATTGCAAGCAAAGAAAGGAAATCCCTCAGTTATTCCTCAGGTAAGGAAACAAACATTTGGAATCTCATCTTCCACACAGACACATGAAGATGCATGCACAAATGTCTTGGGACGAAAATGCCTCTTTGGGCACACAGGAAACACCTGCACCTCCGTCTCTCATCAGACTGCAAATTTCAGCTTCCCTTAGGCAGCAAAAGGAAAATTTTGGTGGTCAAAGCAGAAGAGGGAGAAACGCCATCCATGTGGTAGCCCTCTGCTCATTTGGACACTCAAGTCAATGCATTAATGGCATGGCCATCCTAGAAAGTGCCTGGAAACAAAGGGGTGGGTTTGGCCGGCTCTCCACATGGCCAGGCTTCATCTTAGTGACATGGAGGTGACGGCTTGGGTTAGGAAAGAAAGACGGTCACTGAGTGTTTCAGCAGCACCGCACAAGAAGCACAAGAGACTCTGTGGCCTTCACACCCTCTTGTTAAGGTTTCAGGCAAATTTCCTTGTGAGAAGAATGGGGGTGCACTTCTTCTCTCCAAACCACTGTTTTATAAACATCCTCGGGTTTGGGTTACTTTCCTTCATTTCAGGAAAGATAACACCACTTCTAAGATGCTTGTTTGCTGCTATTAGGGCTGTCTACAAAGCCAAAAGAGCTGGAACGACTTCTAAGCCAAAGCCCAGTGTTGCCTGAGAAGGGAGATTGTTTGCCTGGGCTAAGGCTTGAGTTCCCCCACGGATGCAACCAAAACCCCAGCAGATGCTGATGTGCTGCCGGGACATTTTCAGAAAGGGACTGTGGTGGAAGTAGTTCCAGCGGATGGCAATGGCATTTTGTCCAGTGGCACACAGAACGTGGGATGGGGGAGAAAGACAGCGGGATCAGAGAGTATTTACACCTTACCATGGCAGAATTTTCCTCCCAGTCAGGAGCTTCTCCTTCCACCATTTCAATGACCACGATTCCCAAAGACCATATGTCCACTTTGGGGCCATAGGGTTCACCGTTCACTTCAGGTGCCATCCACTGAAGAGTCCCGACCACCGATCTCCGTCTACTCTGCTCAGGGGTGAGTTGAGCAGAGAGGCCAAAATCAGCTGGGGAGAGAGCAAAAGACCGTTTTTATTTGAATCCTGTGCAATTAGGAAAGCACGCAAAAGAATTTCCCGGTAGAAGTTTGAGAATGTGCTCTTGAATCTCCTGGACAACTGTCCCTGCTCTGTTTCCTCAGGACTTTAGCCAAGGAAATATGGTGCTGGCTGCTTCAGAAATCCCCACATTTTTTACACTGCCTCCAGCAGGGGCTTTTCAAACTTTAGACATGTAGCTCCCTCCCTCTGGAAGGGACACGCACAGAGCAATGCCACTGTGGACTGCTCGAGCCTTGCCATAGGTCTGTGCACGTTGCCACCGCGTGGTCAGCTCACAACAGGCTCCCTGCACTGCCACCAGCGCCATTTTGGGGGGCTGGCACTCACTCAAAAGCAGCCCCACAGCCCACATATCCCTGGAACGCTGCACCTGCCCAAGAATATACTGACCCAGCTTGACAGAGCCATCCGTTTTGAGAAGGATGTTGAGGCTTTTCAAATCTCTGTGCATCACATGGTTGGCGTGGAGAAAATGCAGTCCTTGCAGGCACTGAGAGAGAAACCAGAAACAGGAGGGCAAATATCAGTGATGTGATTTCATCACACAAGAAAGGAAACAGCTCTCCAAGATTCCCTCTGCAGGGGAATGAGGAGTAATGGCAGAACACAGTGCCACTGAGGGGAAGAGCTCGCTGCTCCAACACAGGCAGAGCAGCACCTTTCTAAAGAAAGGCATGTCAGCTTGCCAAAGAGCAACAGCAACTGCTGGTGTAGACTCTGCCCTGCAAACCAGCCAGGATGACTGCTGCTGCAGTGGATGTGCTCAGAAGCACACAGCACTCTGGCTGCACTGCTAACCTTTCCAGCTGAGGACTCAGAGAAATGAGTCTCTCTTTCTTCTTTGCTGTTCCTTTCAAATGCTCCCACCATCACCACCTTTGCTTTTACAGGCAAGGAATGCAGTGCCAACAGACCAAAGTTTAGAGAGGCAAGATGGAGAAGAGCAAATACAACAGCCAGAGTGAAAATGCAACAGCAGGAGACAAGAGGACAAGAACAGAGTCCAGTGAGTGCAGGGGCAGTGGCAGGCAGTTCATTTGAGAGGCTCTTGCTTGCCCAGAGCATATCAGCCACACAGAAACAAAGCCTGGCTCATGGAATCGCTCCTGTTCTGAGCCCCTTTCCCAGACAATCCTGCCCAAGCTCTGGGAAGCACAGCTGGGATCCCCGACTGACCTCCCGACTGATGATGGCAATCTCGTCTTCTGTCAGGCGAGTCTTTTGGATTGTGTCGTAAAGACTGCCTCCATCCATGTACTCCATCACCAGCCACAGTTCTTCATGCACAAGGTAGCTGAAAGAAGGGAACAAGGCCATGCAGATGAACATGCATTCGTTGGTTCCTTTGCTTGATTCTTGTTTCCGGGTCGCTTTGTGACAAGGACAGAATTAAAAGAATTAAAGACATTCCCTCCGGGCTGTGGGTTGTTTGCAGTCTGTGCAGTCTCAAGGAGAACAGCACATCTGTCAAAAGGAGATGTCTCTGATGGCCAGCAATCAAAAAGTGCAGTTTAGTAACAGCCAAGATGAAAAACCTGTCCCGTGTGGTATTTCTGGAAAGAAGCACCTAGTGTTCCTGGCATGGCCAGCCCTGGAAAAGAGGGGCAACAATCCAAGGGAAATCCTCCCTAGCATGCTTCATCAGCATTGAAGAAACCTTAAAAAATCCATCCTGAGACAACATGGAGGCAGCCAACTTACAGGGTACTGACTTCTTATGGTAGAGTTGATGCAGGTTTTTGAACAATTTTTCAACTATGTATTGGAAAGCCAGGGATGACTCACGGAGATAAACTGCACTCTCTTCCCATCCATTGGAGATGAGTAGAGAAATAATAATGAAGCAATAATTAACAGCTTTCTTTTCTGCCAGTGTCCAAAGTGGGGTTTTAACCTTGCATGCTTTTACTATGTAAACAAACCTTCATGGGATGAGACCACGACCACTCACCCGTCTAAATAATGGACAAGATGGGGACTCATATTCCTCTTCATGACCGTGATTTCAGTAACAATATCCTCCATCTCGCTCGGTCCCCGAAGATAGATTTTCTTGATGGCCACCTAGAATGACATTGAAAATCAGTAACTTTAGAAGCTGGCGGAATGAGACCAAAACACACATGGGGAGAGAGACTTTGCAATGACACCGCCAAGCCGTGCCAAAGTGCCTTGTAATTAGACAAAGGAGTAATTAGGAAGTGACATTCCTACAGCCCATTTCTCTGCTCCTTTGGGGGCCAGATCCAGGACACGTGGCCACTGACCACATTTTGCCTTGTCCACTTGTTAGCAATGGTGTGTCAACTCTCACCCCCCCAAAGCTCTGAGCACACTCTCTGTCTGTCTGTACTTGAGAAGAAGTAATGCGTGACTTGGTACTCTGTGGATACATCTCGGGCTGTAGGCAGGGCTTGGGGCTTTTAGGGACACCTTGCAGATCTCTCCCTACGTGCAGTTCCCAAGTGCAGCACTGCAGGTGCCTAAGGAACTGCCAGGAACATTCAGATGTATTTGCTGGCAGCCAGAAATGAGAATTCAGGACTCTGAAGCCGTAGCCCCAGAGAGCAGTGAGATGCTCTTTTGTCTGAGCAATTGAGAGCCAGGGAGAGCATCCTTCTCTGAAAGGAACCGCTGTCCTCCTTGCCTTCCTTCTGGCAGCTGAGCAGGACAAAGACTGCCCCAAATGCAGTTGGCAGGCTGGCACCAGTCTGTGCTTCTTGTGCCTTTGCAGCACAGCTCTAGCCACAGCTGCAGCCGCAGCTGACACGAGACAGGAAAGCCCTGGAGAGCAGCAGAATCTGCAGGGGCTCTTGACATTTACCTCTCCGCCCGTGGCAGTGTCGATCGCTCTGCAAACCTCTCCAAAAGCCCTAGAAACAAAACAGCAGCAAAGAAAGGAGAAGCCATTTAGACCTTGGAGTGAAAGCCAGCCCAGACAGGAGATGTCTGCTGGAAATGCCTCCAACCTGCAGCATGCAGGAGGGCACTGCCAGAAGGCAGATGATGCATGTTCCTCTCCAGTGCATGGGCACCGGGCCTGTTTCTGAAGCATTGGGTTTAGTGCCTCAGCTCCAAAGGCCAGGTGATTCTTTCATCGTGGATTTCAGTTTCTAAACTGGGCGGTTTTTATCCTCACCACAGACTATTTCCTTCAGCAAACTCTTGGGAAGAAATGCTCCTGAGAAGTGTTATCTGACTGCTATGATAGGGGGTAGGTTGCTGTTTCTGGTAATGAAATAGAAGTGTCTTTGATAATGCCTTCTGACCACATTTCCAAATTCTGGCCGGTACTGAGAGATGGGGCAGACTAACCCGCGTGTCTGAATATGTTTGCAGCTTGCCTGACTTCACACTTGACAGATATTCCAGCAGCAAATCAGCTGCCCCATGATTGTGTAGAAGCAACTGTGGTTGGACTCACCCTCTGCCAACAATTTCCTTTTCGGTGTATTTCCTCCGGGGATTTTCTGTGCTCACCATTTGCCCTGAGGGAAACAAAATGCAAAATGCTCACTTGAAAGCAGACATCCCACCATCCAAGAGATACAAAAGGCAGCCCTGCTGGGGCTGTACAGTCTGGCCTTCTGAGTCCTTTGTGGCCAGCTGGGTAACAACAACAACAACAACAACAATTGCAACAAGACAGGCAGCTCTGCAGTACAAGCAGGTCAGCACAGAGAATGATTTTCTACAGTCCTTTGAAGAGATGCCTTGGCAGAAAACAAAGCACAGGGAGATGCATTCCCAGGAGAGGAGGGCATCTTCCCCACCTTGCAGCAGTTTCCCAAAGGAATGCCTTTCCCTTTGTAAACCCAAGCAGCTCATGCTCTAACCAATCCCAAGGGGCCTTCAGCAGCAGGACCCTCACCCTTGATGAGCAGGCTGAGCTGGAAGACGCCCTTGCCCGTGGCCCACGTGAAGAACCACACTGCTTCTCCTGCCCCTGACAGCAGGGATCAGTCCCTGCCATTGCACTCGCCCTCTCAGCCCCGCACACGTGCCCACCTTCCCGCAGCGGGCAAGGGCAGCAAGGACAGCAGTGCTCCTCAGGTGCCGGCGGGACACGGACAGCTGCCCAGAGGAGATGCTGACCCTCTGTGAGCCCAGCCCAGGCCGTGCAGGAGCCGGCCCAGAGCAGGGGCTGCTGCCTCGGGGCAGCTCCGCGCTGCAGCGGCCGGCCGGCAGCGGCACTCTCCCAGCTAAGGAAGGCTCCAGCCTCGGCGCTCACACCAGCCCTCAGGGCCAGGGCAGCCACCGCCACAAAGCTGCCAAAGCCCAGGCACCAGCACTGACAAGCAATGGCAAGAAGGCACGGCCACACCCAGCCCCTTCCAAGCTGGTACCCCCACTGAGGACACAGCAGGATTGGCTTGGAGAGCAGACACACCCAGGTGCACGTCAGTGCCCTTTTGTGCCAACAGGTGATGGGAGGCAGAGAGTCAGCTGGGCTCTCTTCTCAGCCCCACCAGGTCTTATCTGAGGGCACAGGACGGGCAGCTGCTCTGGGCAAGAAGCAGCTTCAATGACTTGTGCTGTAGAGTCACCAAGGGCACCAAAGTGAGGAGGATCATTGGGTCCAGCTATGCTGACACGTGCTCACAATACACTGTCCCTCAGAGAAGAAAGACACAAGACGTACTCATGAACCCCAGGAAGTCATCCTCATCATACTCCATCTCCTGTTGCTGAGCAGCAGCTTTGTCAGTGCTGGAGATGAAGGAACTGCCCAGGCTCCACTGCTCAGCTGGGGCAGGCCAGGCCCCTTCAGGTGACACTGCTGCTCCTGCTGCTGCAGCTTCAATAGAAGAGCCTGTGGAGATCTGAGACAACAAAAGAGTTTGTGTCAGAAAAGTGGCTGGCAGAGATTAGCCCCAGATCCCATTTTAAATGCAAGCCCTTAGGAAGGTGCTGTCAGCCAGTGACTGGGAGCTGCTGTCAGGCTCAGCTTTTTCACCTTTCTGCCCACAATTCACATTAATTCAGCCACTTCTTTCTGCTTCCCTGCCCACCTCTGCTTCCATTTTACCAAAAGAACAACCTGGCAACCAAGGCACCAAAATCCCTGACTTGAAGCAGAAACTCCACGTCCCCAGTGTGTCTCTGAAATGCTCCCAGGTAAGCACAGCCAAGAAGCTCGTGGGGACAAACCGCCCCAAAAAGCTTGTGTTGTCACATCAATACTTTTTGTGCCTGTGGGTACTTGGCGAGTCTGTGGAGGGGGACAGGTGTCCCCAGACCACAGCGTCCCCTACGTATCCACCAAGGCTGAGCACAGTGCCTTTGACATGCTCCCTCCTCTGCAGACAGGGAACCTTCCTGCTCCAGGCTGGCCTCTATCAGAATCCCAGCAAGCTGGGGCCTAAACATGGCAGCTCAAAGCCCATTTTGCAGGTGTCACTGGCTGAGAGGAATGGCTAGGTCTGGCAGGACTGCAGCACTCGGCATCCTCAGCCACCAACAGCAAGAGCTGGCTGCTCAGAAACTTGCAGCTCTGCCTCGCACTAAAGACAGCACCCTCCAGAAGTGGCACTTACTGGCTGGGAAAGTTGCGGCTGTGGTGTGACCACAGCTGGAGCCTTGTGGTCATTTGGCTCCTCGTTGGCTTCTTGTCCAGGAGCAGAGGAAGCCGGAGGGGAGTCTGTTCTTCCTTCAGTGATCTGTGGACAGACAGGAGCGTGAGATACAGGCTCATTTAGAACCTTCTTTCTCTTCAGCTCTAGAACCAGCTCTACTAAGCACAAATCATCAACTTGGAGAGCAAGGATATTCTAAGTCCCTCAGACTAAATTCTAATGGGCTGATTCAACTGGACTTGGCAAATTGCTCTGAATTAGATATTCCCCCCTGGCTACTATCAGGACGCAACGTTCTCTCAGCAAAACTGGACTTTTAGTTCTTTTAAAGCTCTGGAATGGAAAATTAGGAAATAGCCGGTGATGCCTTTGCTCTTCCTGCTGTAGACATGGAAATGGATTTTCTTGCAGCCTACTCAGCTGGCCCTCTACACTCTACTGCCACAGGCCAAGCCCACAGCTTGCTGCACAATTTTAAACACCAGGAACATCAAATGTGCCTTTCTTACTCACCTCAGCATCAGCACCTCTGAATACCCGGCTCAGGTGACCTGCAGTGGGCAAGGGAAAATGAAGCAGATGCTTTGAGAAAACTGGAGACAACCACAGCATTTTTAGAAGATCTTCCAAGAAGGCCTCCCAGTCTACATTTTCAGAGTTGTCCTGCTTGACCCAGCAAATGGAGGAAATGACAGACTCTGCTGCCACAGACGCTCCCATGGAGGGAACGCAACCCCTGCAGGTTCCCTTGCAAATGCTGCCCGCACGGCCCTGGCTACAGACAGCCCGTTTTGAGCTGAACGTGTTGACAGCACCTTTACCCAAGTGGCATCCAAAAGGTCTTTCTGTTTCCAAATCAACTCAATGCCCAAGAAAGAGCAGGAAGACATACAAAAGGCAAGTTAGGTGACACCCAGGGAAAACTTCTACTTACGTGCCAGGTGAGTCAGGAAATAGGTGGAATATCCAACTCCATAAACGGAGCAAACTACAGCAGCCAGTTGCCCAATCATTGTGGCAACTGCTGTGCAAGTTTGCCAACTGTTCTCTAACACTATCAAAAAGCAAGTCTCCTGTCAGTGTGCACGTGCCCACTGACAGTCGCCTCAAGCTGCAGGACGCTCCTGCACTGAGCAAGCTCAAGAGCTGCTCTGACACCCCTGAGGCCTTCCGGGCAGCAAGGCAACCTCGTGATGTCACCACGACCACGTGGCAACCGTGCCCTGACATCACAAAGCAAACGCTCTGCCTTGGTCTGTGAGTTGATACAGATGGAGAGACTGATGTTTGTGTAGGCCTAGGCTGCATTTTTACCTCTTTCCCCCACTCAGCTGCCTGTTTCAGCTCTTGTTTCTCCCCCTGTGCCCCCTGTGTCCCTTGTTGCTGTGCTGGGTCCCAGCTGGCGGCCGGGCCGGGCGGAGCAGCAGTTCCAGCCCCGGGTGTCTCTGGAGCGCTGGGAGCTGCCGGTGGCCCCAGGCACTGTCCCCTGAGCCAGTGCCATCTGCTGTCCTTGTCCAGGGGTGCTGCTCTGCAGGGGGGAAAGCAAGGATGGAGTGAAAGGTTTTGAAGATGGGGCGGCTGGAATCCCTCTGCTTCGAGTTCTTTTTAAAGATATATGGACTTGAACATAGAGAGGGATAATTATATGGATATTTATACATGTGGGTATGTGCTATTTGTATGGGAATATTTCTATCTATATGTTGTTATATTTATAAACGTATGCTATGTATTTTTGTGTCTGTATATATGCATACGTCTTTGTAATAACGTATGTATATATGGATGCAAGTATATGTATATGTAAGTACGCTGTTCTATGTGTGTTTAATTCTATTTCCTATGAATACAGTTGTGTAGGTATTTCTATTTATGCAGTTGGAGTTATATGGCTCTTTAAATAGGTATATTGGTATTCCTAGAAGTAAATATGTTGAGGAATGGCTACATGACCAAGGCCACGTAGACATGAGAGAGCTTTGCTGAAATCACTTGCACAGAAGCCTGCGAGGTCAGCATGACCCTGAATGCAGCTGTGTTACCATAACAAAGCCTTGGGGTCGAGAAGTTTGAGGGAGAAGCTTAGTGATAACAAGTATATAGTTTTCTTTTACTGTAACCAATCAAATGTTAACAAGTGTGCATAATAAGAAGTAGCCTCAATATAATGTGTGCCTTTTGATCAAGAAAGTGAGGCTTGCTTATAAATCATATTGATTATGTGCGATCTTCCCACGTACGAGAAAGAGCAATATAAATATATCTAGTTTTATATTTACACATGTGCATTTACTTCTGTATTTTGAGGTGAGTGTATCTGGGTGTATCTTTTTATTTCAGCATGTATGGAGATGTATAGTTGCATCATTGTATCGACTGAGATCTTCCTAGAGGACTGTTTAGATAGAAATACTGATATTTTTGTATTCCTAGATGGGCTTTAGGCTTGCAGTAATATGTAATAAATTAAGTTGCTAAACACCTAATTGATCTTTGTGTCTAGTGAGTTGTTGTAGATGTTGGCAATAAATTAAGGTTTTCTTAACTGAAGTGGATATTTCTATATTTTTACATAGCATTGTTGTAAAAATCTAATAAATCCCTTTTTTAACTTAAATTGAGATATACAGTTAAATTAAATATATCGTTGTATATTGTCAGCGCAGTAGAAGCAATCTGTAATAAATGACATTTTTCATGTGAAATCAATTCTTGTGCATTTGTCGATCAGCAGTGCAGCTGTAGGAATCTGCAAGAAATTACAATTGTCAACTGCGATGGGTGTTTTGTGATTTGTGCTGTCCAGAGCAATGAGCAGTTGTAAATATTGGAGGATTTTGGCCGTGGAAATCTCCATCCATGCCCAGCACATGCCCCACTTGCTCTCAGGCTGGGCAGGGCAGGTGCAGATCTGGGATGGCAGCAGAGCCACACCTTGGCTGAGAACTCGCTGCAAAGGCAGCTGAGAAAACTCCGGGACTCCACGGAGCATCCAGCTCCAACCAGAGCCACCCAGGGAGGACAAATCCACCCGCCATGCCACGGGCAGCTCTTCAGGAAGCGCTCCAAGTGTCCCTCTGAAGGTCATCCTGGAGCCCAGGAGCCAACAGGGATCCTGAGCCAGCTCCGCTGCCTTTGGCAGCACTTTGCAAATGAGCTGCAGCAAGGGGGAGGCCGCAGGGCTGTGAGTGCTGCAGGCTGGGGATGAAGGAAGGGCCACGGACACCTGTGCTGACATGCTCCAGAATCCACAAGGATTCTGGGGGAGAACTGGCAAGCAACAAGTTCCCACAGCCACGACAGTGATGGAAGCCCTTGGTGTGAAGTTCCCTGGAGGAACTCCCAGGGGAGTTGCTGCTATAAGAACTAGTACCAGAAGGCACAAATGTAGTAACACTAGGAGATGGCCTCTAGGACCCACAGGCAATAGCTTAGGAAAAGATCAACTATATATTTGATATATTCTATTGATTACGGCATATCAGAATATATAATATGCAGCATTATATTTGATAAATTGCATATATGATACAAATAAATATGTACCATTGAGTGCATTTTCATAAATATTTTCATTTCATATAGATTTGATATATTCTTCCCACTTGGGGGAGTGAAGATGTACTGCTGTTGAGAACCTTCTGCCCACACAGCAGTCAGGCCACAGGGCTGTGCATGCACACCCACCCACCGTCCTTGTTCTTCTCGGCATCTTGGGGCTGCTGTTGGCACAGAACTGGGATGAATTGAACTCGACACACCTGTCCATGTCCAGCCTGTCATCAACGCTGATGTGGCAGGGCACAACACAGAGCTCTCAAATCACTCACATTATCATACATGCTTTCATTCCTGCTGGGGAATGGGGAACTTAGAAACACCAAAGACACAGAAAAGAGGTGGAAAAAGTTGGGATCTTTGGTACACTGCTGCTACCCTCATGGAGGAACATTTGTTGGGTTTTTTAAGGTCATAACTTTCCAAAAACTAGCAAAGCGGCTCAGCATCGCTCACTCAGTTGTGAACGGTTTTCTTGACTTGGCAAAACTGCAGTGCTAACTGCGGACTCCGTCCTTGGTTCAAACCACCTGCCCTGACCTGCAGACAAAAGCACCAGCACCAGCAGAAACTACATCAGCCACTTTTCTCAAAAAGCTCTCTTCAATATGTGAGAGGAAAGGAAAACATGTCAGACAGTGTGGATTAATGACAAGACTCTGAGCAACAGTTAAAAAGCCAAGGGCCGCAGCTTCTCTGGGACACCCCTCGTGCTCCAAGGCAGCCAGGCCGCCCTGGCTGCCCGGGACCCTGCGCTCCACGGGCTCTGCAGAGCTGCACAGCGGGGAGGCAGCCTCGGGCACCTCAGGCCCTGGGCACCAGTGGCCTTCTTGGTCTGGACGGCTGCCTCTGGGCAAATGCAGCCTGCTGGCCCTCTGCTCTCAGCCCTAGCCCGGCCTTGCAGGGCTAATCCTGCTCCCGGTCTGAAACGTGCTCAAGCGGGATTTGTTTGTTTCCAGCTTTCCGGGGCATTGATTTGCACCACAACATACTGAAGGACTAAGGCCTGAACAACAGGTCCTGAGCTAAATCTGCCCTCTGGATGACCCTTCCAACCAAATGTTCAATGGATCTGCTCCTTAACCAAGTCTTACTATCAATAGGATCGATGCATTCATTCATTGGTGAAACACATCTTTATCTTTCAGCATGAAGAAATCAGACAAGGCCACATCTGGCCTTGCTTCCTCCTTGAGCCCTGGACAGGCTCAGGGAGAAAATAAGAGGAGAAGGAAATCAGATCTCCTGCCCCAGAAGGTCTGTCAGATTGCTCGTTCACCACTGTCAAAGCTGGGCTACTCTCACAGTGCAGTCAGAAGCCTGGTGGCCAAGAAGGGGGGAGGCAGTGTAGGATTTCCTAGTTCCTTGCAGTGACTTTCCCGAGCTTTGCTGGGACAGCTTTCCCCACCTGATGAGTGGATCTGGATGAAGGCTAAATAAAAAGGGTGCCTGCTGATGTATCTTTCTTAACCACTAGAGGCAACCTTTTGTACCAGTGATAAGGTGCATTGCTTACCTTCTTCTCTTCTGATTTGCCTTTGCACTCCTGCATGATAGTAAATTACACTGTTGCTTCAGCTGATGTCTGTGTCTGTGTCTGTGACTCTCCCTGTTGCAGACAAGTAAAAAATGTTATTAAAGAAAGGTCTTATGGAATATGGATGAGGCCATGCTACTTCAGCTAAGCAGCTAGCAATAGCCTGCAAGCTCCCAGTTGAAAACTGTTTAGAGAAAGAGAAGTTTGTTCACACAACAACCTATTCTTAGGGAGAAAAACAAGTGCATCTGCATAAATATTAGCTCTGTTCCATCAGAACCCACCAAGGAAAAATGTAAACAACCTGAAACTTAGCACATACACACAAATGACCTTCTGACCAATAAATGAGGCAGTAAGGAAACTACCAGTCAATGGGTGCTGCACATGAGGTCCCTGAAAACTGGATAAAATAAGTGATGTGAATAAAGAATTGGCTTTATCGGCATGAAGGATATGGAGTCTCGGCTGATTCATTACAACATCTCCCCACCACCAAAACAAACACACAGCCAGTTGAGCACAAGACCTGCCTCTCTGCCAGCCCATTTCTCGGAAAACACCCCTGATTGCCATCTCTGCAAGTGCAATCCCCACTTTCCAACTACCTTTTCTGCAGCCAGGCGAGAAAAGTCGTCGCTCCCAGCTCCGGACACCTCCAGAAACCAACTGCTTTCAGCAGTCACAAGCCTGAAATATCAACTTCCTTACTGAACCAGCCCACTGGGAGCTCACACAGGGAGGCCTTTTGTCCAAGGATACCCACACAAGAGCTCGAGGCTGGAGCAGTTTGAAATGCAACTCCTCCCGATGTTAAACCACCCTTTATCAAATGAGCACATACCAACCTGCCCCAAAGGGAAAGCCGGCAGAAAAGAGAAGCTCTTCTCCTGCAATAGCAAGCTCTGTGCTTCTTTCTGTTCCAGCTGGAGAGTGGAGGCCATGGGCTACTCCTCACTTTGGGAAGGAACCCTGGGAAACGGCCAGATCTGGGAGACCAGCAGAGGGAAGTTCCCCAAAAGGTACGAAAAGGTTCTCTGCAAAGGGGGGAAAAAAAAAAAAATTTTTAAAAAATTATATATATATTTATATAAATGAAGCATTTCAAAAAGTTCTCAGACAGAAACTTCTGCCCCAACATGACAACCCCAAAGTCTCTGTGGTCTTTCAGGACACATCATTTTTGTCAGTCCCCCAAAGCACAATCAGCTCCCCAACAAGACTTCAAGACTAAAGGACAAACCTTGCCCCCTCACCTCTCCACACCAGCTCGAGGGAGTCTCTGTCCATTGCAAGATCTCCTTTGTCAGTCTGCATTGGCAGGAGCTGGCTGCAGGAGGCATTTGCATTGGAAATCTCCCCACATGGGGGGAAAAACAGAAGAAGCGATTCCTGAGGAAAGAAAATGGCAACGTCCTTTGGGAAGACACCGGCGTGAGCTCCCTACAAGTGAAGGCCTTTCATCCCTTGCCTAAAGCAACATCCATCCATGGGGCAGCACTAGCGTTTTGATGACAATGCTGACAAAATCACTGCCCCTTCCTGCTGCTGTTGCTGACTCCAAATCATGAGAGATGTTCCAACTCTGCAAAAAACAGGCAGAGATGGCGAGAAAAAAACAGCTAGTCTGCTGAAAAGGTGACCAAAAGAATGCTTTCTCATGTCCCCTTTTCATCCTTTCCCCAGCCAAGACAAAGCAATGTCCTTTTCCTCCGTCACCGACGGTGACTCAGGTACAGGATGCAGCGTGGGGACAGAGTCCACCACTGCTCCCAGAGCCCGCCCTGGCCACGGGCTTCCCGTGCCCTACCGTGCCGAGCCGAGCTGTGCTGAGCCGAGCCGAGCCGCGGCCATTGCCCTCCGGCCGTTGTGGCCACAGTCGGCGATGGACGCCATGGCGGAGCTGCCGCTGCCCGCCGGGCTCAGCGCCGGCACCTTCCCCGCCAAGCTGTGGCGCCTGGCGAACAGCCCCCGCGTCCGCTCCGTGCGCTGGGACAGCCAGGCCCGGGGGCTGCTCATCGAGCGCTCCCTCTTGGAGCGGGAGCCGCTCGGCCCGGGCGGCTCCCAGGGGCCGGCCCCGCACACCTTCCGGGCCACGCGGTTGCGCAACTTCCTGCGCCAGCTCAACCGCTACGGCTGCCGCTAGGTGCCGGGCCGGCCTGGCGATGCCGGCGCCTGGCGCCACTACGCGAACCCCTGGTTTCGCTGCGACCGCCCCGACCTCCTGCTCCGCATCAGGCGCCGGAGCGCGGCCAACAGGCAGCGGCCGGCGGCGGGGCGGGAGGGGCGCAGGCGCCCGCCCTGCGGCTCCCAGCAGCTCCCCAGGGCGCGGCCGCTGCCGGACGGGCGGGACGGGCGCGCTGGCTTCAAGCCGCTGCCCCGGTTTTTAGGTGTCCACTCCACTTCCTGTGGGCACTGCAGTCCCAGGGAGTTCTCTGGTTTGCGTGTCGCCATCAGGGCTGTGAGGGGAGCAGCGGAAGCACGGCCCCACGGGAAGGAGACAGTTTCAAAATGGACACCGGTACGAAATGGGGGGTGAGGGAGAGCGGTAAAGGTATACAAATGAACTTATTCACATGCAAACTGGGAACAATAACGGATACAAATGAATAAGTCTTTAAATATGTCTTTAACCTAGTAAACGTGGAACAGTAACTTATGCCCCTACGGAATGGGGCATGAGCAGCTACGAGCATTAACAAGGGTACAGGTGTGACGTAGCATTAACAATTGATACAAACATTTACAACACGGAACACTGTGATTACTTAAGTAGACACTTTATATGAACCTTCTGTTTCGAGATTTTATTCCCCATAAAACCCTAACAAGCTCAAGGTCCATTTATAATAAAAAAAAAGGGTAGTCAAGCTTCCAGGACTGCAGACACATGGAGGTGAGACCACCCCCAAACAGGCTGAAGGTCCATTTGTAGGAGAAAAATGGGTAGTCAAGCTTCCAGGACTGCAGACACATTGAAGTGAGATCCCCAACAAGAAGCTCAAGGTCCATTTGTAGGAGAAAAACGGGGAGCAAAACTTCCAGGGTGTTCTCACTTTGATGTCTCTGCAGTTCAGGAGGTTTGACTATCCTTGTTTTTCTCCAAAAATTGGACCTTGAGCTTGTTTGGGGTGGTCTCACTTCCATGTGTCTGCAATCCTAAAACCTGACTACTTGATGTTTTCCTACAATAAGCCTTAAACTTGTTTAGGGGGGGGTCTCCCTTCCATATGTCTGCAGTCCTAGAAGCTTGACTACCCTTTTTTCTCCAAAAATTGGACCTTGAGCTTGTTTGGGGTGGTCTCACCTCCATGTGTCTGCAGTCCTGGAAGCTTGACTACCCTTTTTTCTCATACAAATGGACCTTGAGCTTTTTTTGGGGGGTGTCACTTTTCTCTGTCTGCAGTCCTGGAAGCTTGACTACCATTTTTCCATTTGTAAATTGACCATAAGCTTGTTGACAGCAGACACATGAAAGTGCCACCCCTCTAAGAAGCTGCAGGTGCAATTTTTAGAGAAAAAAGGGTGGTCAAGCTTCCAGGACTGCAGACAAATGGAAGTTAGACTGCCAAAAAGAAGCTCAAGGTCCATTTGTAGGAGATAAAAGGGTAGTCAAACCTTCAGGACTGCAGACACGTGGAAGTGAGACCACCCCCAAACAAGCTCAAGGTGTATTCATAGGAGAAAAAAGGGTACTCAAGCTTCCAGGACTGCAGACACATCCAAGTGGGTTGCTGCATGGGCCAGTGTTTTTTTGTTTGCTTGTTTTTCTTTTTTTTTTCCTCCTCTTTTTTTTTTCTTTTTATTTTTCCTTTTTCTTTTTTTTTTTTTTTTTTCCCCAACAACCTCCTGGAGTACTACAGGAAAAAGGGCAGAATTGCTGGACAGTGCCCAGTCAAAAAGGGACCTGGGGGTGCTTGTTACAGCAGCTGAACATGATCCAGCATTGTGCCTTTGTGGCTACGAAGGCCAACAGACTTTTGCAAATATTAAGAATATGCTAAATTTTATTCAGAAAACATTTCCTTCCAAGTCAATATCAATTAAAATATAACAGTGTTAAGCAACTTTTGAAAAGCTGTAACTAAAGCTCCCACGGTTTTATTACTTTTTATTACTGAGCTTTTAACAGAGCTGTTCCAACATTCCATAAGTTTTTGCCCGAGATTTTATCTTGCCCTCATTCACATGGAATGAAATTCAGGAGGATCAGAAGTTGTTCCACGAGTCACAGAAAGGCCACTATTCCCAAAGGAGTGCAGAGTTTTTAGGTTGCTTCTCATGTACCCCCAGGAAATATGCAAGAGTCTGGTTTAATAAGCCAGAGCATTAACTAGAAGCATGACATGTAAGATTTGATCTCTTCCCCTTTCCCTCCTCCTGCATTTGACAGTCTGGAACTGGGAGAGTGGCAGGGTTGCCCTCTTTAAAGTTTCACTGAAATGAAGTCTACAAAACAAGCTCCCATTTTTATGAAATCACATTTCCCCACTCCAGATAAATCCTATTTCACCAGAAAACCTCTGCTCAGCTCCTTTTGTACATCCATTCTATGGGATATCTGCTTTCTGGTCCAGAAGCACTCTGGACTGATGAGGTAAAACAGGTAAGAGAAGAGATCACAAAGACTTAGTAAAGGAAGACCTTCCCAACCCATTTGAAGAGTTAGACATAACTAACAGCATCTCCCACGTGAGCATCAATGAAGAAGTGACAAAGGGACAACACCTGAAAAAAAGCCTTCAGCAGACTTTGCCTGTCAGCCCCATCAGCCTCACTAACATCATTTTTATAAGGAGGACAATCTGTGTTCAAGGTTGCTTCCTGAACTCACTTCTCCAAACTGTCTGACCTGCAAAGGTGATGGCTTTGTTGTCACTGACCGCACCAACTGTCCTGATGGATCACTAAGCTCTCCAGCAGCTTCTCAGTATTTTTTAATAGGCACAGAAATGGGAAAGCAAAGAAGCTACAACAAAAAATTTAAAACACACAAACAAAAAAACCACAAACAAACCGTGGAGAGTCTTTGAACTTCAAAAAAAAGAAGGCAAATTGTTGTTAAAAAACCATAGCAAGCACCCAGTGCCAACCAAATTAATGCTTAGGAAAGCTTACAGAGTCTAAAACACAGTATTATTCTGGCTTCCTAATTTAGTGATACAGAGTCAAAGTTTCTATTTGACATATCCCACATAATTGCACTCAATTGTAGCACTGCCATTCAACAGAAGCCAAGGATCCAGAAATGGAAAGAATTGCCCAATGTGGTATATTCAAGAATCTCTCCTTAATATTGAACCAGATCCATGGCCTATGTTCTCATCACTTATGCCATGTGTTATACAATGCACTTAGGCTTAGGAAGTATTATCAGAATAGCTCTAAAAGTAGTATTTCTGAAAAGAAAGGGAAGAAGATTAAGACAAAAAGAACGTCTCTTCCAGGTGTTCCCAAACAGGGCCCAACTCTCCTGACAGACGCTTCAGTTGGCTGCCTTTACCTTGGTTTGGCTTTTAAGCAGAGATACTCATTCCAAGCTCTTCACTTCCCTCTAGCTCCAAATAATTTTTTCATTAGTGAACGGGACATTATTTTTTATGCAAATCAAAGGCCCAAAGGAGTTTATTTTATCACCAATACTTCTATCTGTACAACAGGTATTAAGAGAGCAGTACATCCACCCTAAACCTATCATCAAGGTATCCTGCTGTGCTGCTGATCAATGATACTCTCTCCAGTTCTGCCCCTCAAACAACACAGGGAAGAGTATTCCCAACAAGCTGAACTTTTTCAGGGGTAAAGTTGTCCTATTCCTTCCAATAATGAACTCTGGATCCCTGGTGAGTAACTCACATTTAACCGGCAGCATTCTGGGCTGCTCCTATTAACTGCAACAGCCTGGACAGCTTGAACCTCAACAAAACGTGCAGTAAGCAACTGAGCTAATTTAACCTCATTGATCCTCAAACCAGTAGAATAATTTGATGTCCACACAGCAGCTTGTGCACCGCCTCCAACATAAACGTGGCCCTATAGGAAATCCACACCAAAAATGTGCTGCAGCCCAGCTGCCAGAGCTATCAGGCTGGGAGAATCACTGCACAGTCTCTGAGCCCCCTCGCCAGCTGCACGGCATGAGTCACACGCTTTGTTTGTTCTTGTTAACAGTCAAGGGCTTGTTTCCAAACTGGATGTATCCTGACATCTCCCCAGTGCCGCAGTTTTATGGAGGAGGCTCCATTTTATCTGTAAACTGTTTACCTCCAGTTTCGACATGAACACAAAAAGCATTGCTAGGAGAGGCAAACACAGAAAACCACGCAGCACTGGCACTTCTCAGGCAGGTACTGAGCTGGATTTAAGCTCCCTATTAATCATTAATTACAGCAGCATTTCAAAAATTTAGGTTTTGAAATAATTTCAGCACTACTTAATCACAAAGGATGTAAGGTCTCCCTGAATATTTAGGGACATCTACTTTCAGGGAGGCATTTTAAGAAATGTTCTTTGTATATAAACTATTTGTTATTTAAATTACTGCTGAAAGCCAGATGCTTTATTTTGTTCAATACAACACATTTAAAACAATAACGTGAGATTTTAATAGCAAAATCACCTAGCCTACAAAACACCGTTCTATGTTGACTAGGGTGGCAAAACAAGGGTAGTTTCTAAACACAGAAAAATAAATTTAAAAAAAGGATTTTTTCTAAGCATGTAAATGCAGGTCTTGGTACCACATACCAAGAACTTCACTTGCAAAGGAACTTGGTCTTGCTAGAGTTTTAAGTACGGTGGTTTTTTATCAGACCTGGCCTCATTCATGCTTTATGCCACTTGTAAAATGGAACAGGGCATTTTAGGAAAGAAGTACCTCCCTTCAACTCCTAAAAGCTGTGACTGAAGCCTGTTAAGTTTCAGTAGCATTTCAAATATACCAGGGCATCCTCAGCTTTACCTTCTTTATAGGACAAGGTACAGAAACCCACTGGCAGTTAGAGGAGCCACATAATCAGTGTTCAGCATTTCTACCAATCAAATTATCCCTGATAAATAGATACGACCTAGCATGAGAATTCACTTTTACTTCAGCATATTAAAAGTTATTTATTTTAAGGATAAATATATATCTCTTTCACAACTACACTGCAACACAGCCATGAGTCCAACAGCGAAACAGCATAACAAAAATACATCCCCCTAATATAGCATATCCACTGCTTTTTCTTCATCAGCCATACAATATTGATGGAAACAGGAGAGATTTCTCTTTCCTTCTAACACAGCAGGTTAAGCGTCTTGAGAGAAGTCAGATGTCACTATTAACTGCAAGCACACAAGAAAACAAACTCATGCCAAAACAAGGGATAATAAAATTGAAGTCTAAATGGAAGTTGAGAGAAAAAAAAGTCCTGCTCCAACAGGTTAATCTCTAGCTAATTCCTCTTGTGACAAGTAGCTTTAAATAGTCATTTCACTCAAATTCTCCTACAACAAGTTTTCCTTGGAAATGAAACAATTTCTAGAACAAGCATAACTATCTTTGACCACACAAAACAGCATTTCATCTTGAACTACTCTAGCAAAAAGTCAACCTTTTAAAAAAGATTGACTAAGAAGACAATTGGAAAAGTAACTTTAGTCAGAAGTGATAGAATCAGCTGTAAATACTGGATGGGAAATTCCTGAAGAGACAAGTTTTCCCTTAGAGAGAGATGAAATACAGCAATTTACATTTCCCAACAACAATACTGCCTTTCTTTCCAAGTTCACCCAGAAAACTCACAGTATAAATCAATAGCACAGATTTGGCTCTTACACGCACCCAACTCCCAGGACATTTTGTCACGCTCATCGTGCTGCATTCACTGCCTCTCCCAAATATTAATTGCCTTCACTTCTATCTTCAATATCTACTTGTGACTTGGGGGATTTTGCTTCAGGTTTTAATGCTTGGGATTTTTTTACATAGGACTATACACCTCAATAATTGTATGCAGGAAAGACTGGGTTTGATGCCATTTTTACAGTAGAACCCAAATTTTCAGTACTTTCTACCTACTTGTCCATTAACTGTTCATAGAACAGAAGGACAATAAAAGCCATAAACCTCTTACTTTAGTAGCCTTCTGGAGGTGTAATTCAATAACTTCTTGCAAAATAAAACAGCAGCTTACAAAAATTAAAAAAAAAGAGTCTTCACCACAGTAATCATTACAGCAGGGCAGATGCAACAACTATGCATTTGTTTAGTCCATCTAGACGTGGAAAAGGATTAAAACATGTAGACAGTAGCACAAGTCACCATCACTTATTATTTAAGCCATAAACCTAAGCATACTTCTGTGGGAAAATTAATTACAAACCTGGGGGAAATCAGATCAGTCACTAATCAGGCAAAGTGAGCAGGAAAATACAGCTATGTTGTCCACTCCTGATTGAGTCGCAGGATCAAACAGCACTAAGTGCAAGTGGACTGAGGGGGAATTATTATTACGCCTTTTCATCACTGGAATCATGCTGCCCCAGACAACCCCGACTTCTGTGTCTGGGCTAATTGCAGCCTGTTAAACCTCACAAGGAGACTGCAGCACAGCAGCACCTCAGAGGAGGGAGAAAGACAGTTTAAGGAGGGAACAAGGCAACGAGAAAATTCTGTCCTACAGCTGAAGGAGAAGGAAACAGCCAAGCTAACAGGACACCTGCAAAACAAACAAGGGTCCACACCAGGCTGTGTGCACACACCCGCATGCACAGCCACACCAGCACTGCCTACTGGAAACACCTTCCCCTGTGATAAAATATCAATGCCAAAGGTCAAAGGCTTTGAGAAAAAAATATAAATTCGGTGATAAGGCAACTTTTCTAAATCCATTTCACAAATACTTGTTATTTCAAGCCTCAAATCACTCGTGGTAGGATAATACAGCACACTTGGAGATATAGATTTATGCAATTTGCAGTTACTTAAGAAAAGGGCTTATTTATACCTGTGTATTTTCACCAAACCCAACAACTGCAGGTGTCATTAGGCTACACTAAAAACTGCTCCCCCTTCAGTTCAATCACAGCCATGTCCTACAACTCATGCAGTCTGTTCTACCTCTAGGTCCACTAAGGATTGATTTCCAAACTGTGTCACAACTTCAGGATGACACAGCATCCAAGTATTACCAATAAATAAATAACAAAAGCTCTGTTTTTGAAGATGAGACACTAATTTACCAGCACATAATTGTAACTGAGCTGTTTCATACTCCAGCTGAAACACTCCTGGTTTGGTGTTGGTAGAAGACATTCACTGCATATGAAGCTTTACGCATCACATTGAACTAATTTAACTGTAGGTGAGCAATTCTCTCAAGTTCCTGACTGAACTGCCCTATTGATCAGTTATTTCTCCTTAAAAAATATACACCTGAATTTTACTCTCCCTCCCAACTCCCATAAAGAGAAGTGGACTAAAACTGGTTATAAAATGTTAGTAAGTGTGCCAGCCAGCAAGTATCCGAGTGGCTTAGTCATTAAAGCTGCCGTTCATTTCCACTAACCACGTGGATGCTTTCAAATGTCTCAGTCCCAACCAGAAACTGTAATATTTTTACAGACCATAGGAAAGCAAGATGGAAAATTACCTGCTGTACACTATGTTTATGCACGTGAACATGGATGCCATTGGGCATAACAACGGCAATTCTGGAGTTGGATGTCCTTTCTGCTTGTTCAGTGTACTCTATACAGCTGCCTTACAAACATGTCAATGTAGGGTAGCAGTTAGGTTTAAAATCAGTTGCAACATGGCTTAAGGAACGAGTTATTTTTGTAATCCAAACTCACTAGGATCCACATCTGTAAGAATTTCACAGAAAACCAGACAAGTGTATCTGCACATCAGCAGCTCCACAGCACAAACTGTGAGGAACAAAGGCCAGTGGCTGCTCAGGGACCCTTCCCATGAGGCAGCTGATGCACAGGAGCTGCTCTGTGTAGAGTGTGATGATTTACCCAGCCAGTGTTTAAAACGCCCATATTACCCGATATCTGCGCCCATTTTAAGAAGGGGAAGTACTGGGATCAAAGTCCCTCATGGATTCCATGCAGAATTACAAATTCCTCTGTTTGGGTGCAGAAAACTGTTTTTGCTAAGGTGACTAACTTAAATTTTTCCACATTTAATTTCACTGTTCCTCCTACATCCAGTATACTGTCAGAATGAGAGAAAACTGCATTCTACCCTAAGTGCCATTGCTACGTCAAACAATTCTTTCAAATGCTGTTTTTGTTGAGCATCCTAGTAATTGTCCTATCTCAAAGACCGGCTTAATCCTTTCTGAAAACAGCTTCTCCTTTATGCTTATAGAATTACTAAATTTTTTAAGTAATTAACATTTTCCCTCTGACTAGTTCTGTTGGCGGACATCAGCAATTTGAGGCTGTCCCCACAATTCACTTGCTTTGTTCTCTGCATTATCCCAGACTGACATTTAGGTTTAGTTTGCAGGAGGTTTAAATCCATCACTCACCACGAAACCCAAATCAGTGATTTCAATAATGCCTGAAACACCAAAGAATTGGGGAAAGGACAGGAAGGCACTCCCACACTTTAAGGGATTGGAGAGAAAGCTTTAAGCAGTTTCTCAAGTGTTCCCACCTTTCTGACCACTGACATTTGGTCTTGCTTGCTCTATGCTGGGTGTTTCTCCTTGGCATTTCTGTAGGAATGGGCACTGCTCCAGTGAGAATAAATGCACAGCTGAGTGTCATTAATATACTGATCTGTAAACATCTAAAGCAGGTATTGAACCACTGTCTGACTGGAGAAAAACAGCCTGTGGATCAGAAATAGCAATTCATTACCAAGACTTTTTTTGCTGAATTGTGCATACAAAAAAAAACCCTGAAAGATTCAATCAAATTCATTTTACTGTAAGCCTTTCAAAGATGAACGAAAAGCCTCTTGGTCCATTTGAAAACAAGGGGATAACTGTGCTTTCTTTTAGAGTATCACAAATTTACAAAAGTTGCCAGAGGAAGTAAGAAAACAGTAACAAAACCCACCACAGATAAAACTTCACAAATCTCAATTCCAAGACACTGACAGAAATGGTTTATATCCAGCTCTGCTACTAAAGGTTCATTTGCAAAAATTGTGACCACAAAATGCATCACAAATTGGTTTTCTACCTCATGACTGCTGATTACTAGGTAACAGAATATTAATGGTGCTTTTTCAACATCTACTTTTTCTCAAGGTGCATAAATCTCTGTAAAATTGCTTTATCTTACTTTCCAAACATTTGAAAGGCTAGTCTTCAGATGTCTGAACAGCAATCTTTCCACTACAGGGCAGCACACTTCCTTTTCATACAAGTAACACACTCATCAGATTATTTCCACCTCCTGATACAAAATCAGATGCACTCTCCAAAGAGGGAAGTGATTCTCCAGCTTCTACGCCTGAAGTATATTTACAAATTATTTATGAGCGTGACCAGATTGTACCATGTCCCTTCCTAAGAGCTTCTAAAACATACAGTGAATCCAAAGGAAGCAAAACAAGATTTCTAAAGCAGCTGAGTCAACTTTCATAGAAGCTCTTTCTTTATCCAGAAATACAAATACTTTTTAGAAACCAGCAAGGGTATTGATGTTACCAACACAGAGCACATGGTTTGGTGTGACTTTTATGAATTGACAGCCTAAACTACTACTACCACTTGGGCATCTGGCTGAAATACTTCTCTCCACTAAACATTACTGTCTACAAAGAGATAAAAGTTAAACAGACTGTTTCCTTGAGGTTCTCAAGAAACCTTACTTCAAAAGGATAAGAAACTGAAGTTATTTTGTCAGCAGCAGCTCCCTCAGAAGTACCCATTTTCCTGAGCAGGGGATATTTGTCAAGAAAGCAAACTGCACAGCCAGAGCAGGGAGTAGTTCAGTCACACAATCAATAGTTCAAGGATGAGAGACCCAGTGCTTTGGTACCAAAGCCCATCAGCCCAGTGAGAATCTGCATGAAGCACAACTGCCAGTGCTGACCAGGACATGAACTGAACAGGGCTGCCTTTCACTGTTCTTTCCTTACCATAGTTATTATACCTGGAAGTGAAAGGTTTTACACATTGTACAACCTACCCAAAAGAGTACCTCCCTGCAATGAAGCAAAACATGAAAAACTGTTCTCACGGTAGTACTCCAAGGGAGGAGAAACACATCCCTAAGAGCTCTCTCTGACCTCCTTTTTTTGCAAGCTTATATTGGGATGGGGCAGGGACAATACCTAATCAAATGCTATGAAGGATCTTTTCAGACAAAAAGGCAAACTTTGTCAATACCAGATAGAGAAGTTCAGACAGACCTTTTGAGCAAGAAGTAGGAATTTAACGGTAAATACCACCACTACATCTACTTTCAGATGAGAATATTCATTGAGAATTTAACAGAAAAATAGATTTCAAAGACAATAAACCATAATCCTTAGCTCTAGACAAACTCCCCACAGTACCAAGCCATGGCTCAATTCAAGTGATTTTGAGTGAAAAGCTCCTTTGAATGAGGCGCATGAAAGGTTTGACCTCAATTTTGCATTTCACAAGGCAGGTTATTTTTCAGAACATCAAATAACCAACCAAAATACGGGTCAGTTGTTTGACCAGACTATGTTTTGTGAATGAAATCCAACAGCTCAATTACAACTTAGCAAACTCAAGCCATTTAATTCCAAAATCCTAAATCATGCTGGACATCTATGAATTGCAAAACTGCACAAGGTCAGGACCTCTCTTCTGATCCTTGGCCACTTGGAAGAAGGGAATTGCAGAAAACACCTACTGAACAGTACAAAATTTGAGCACTGTTTTCTTTTGCAAGCACACCATTCTCTCTCTTGTCTCACTGATGGCAACGAGCTTATTTCAATCAACATGTTTTCTGAAACACTTAAAAGATGAAGAAAAAACCTTATTGCTCGTGCTCTGAAGATACTACCATTCACTGCCACAAGACAGCCTGAACTCCAATAGAGTCATTAACAAAGTGGCCAACTTGCACGGAGAGTCAGTTTTAGAAGAGTGGAAGGACTGAAACCAGAGAAATGACTTGAAGTGCTGCCTAATCTGCCCCTAGAGCTAGAGAAAAGCAGACAGTATTTGAGCCTGAATGCTCTCACTGTGTCATTCGTGGCTTCAGGCAGTCCACACAAATTTGAGATTTGAATTTGGGAGTCAGCAAACAGGATTCAAGGCTTTGTAGCTACAGGTGGTCTCAGAGCTCTGAGATTTGACTTTCTTTGAAAGATATTCAAGAACTAAAAAGACGCAACAAAACTCAACTTATAACAACTTTCAAAGTTTTACTTTACCCTATATTTGCCTGGTCATTAAACCTGGAAGAGGATTTAAATTTATTTCCGCTCTTTTAGAACTATAAATGCTTACGCCAGCCAGGTTATTGTCCAATTTCTATTCCTAGCATTCTGAATGATAGTGATGACTTTCTTTTTACATTTATTATAATACTTACATGGACAGAAGTAGTGGTGATGCATAATTTTGGCTTTCTTAATTCGGCCGAGACTGTCTTATGGATTTAATTAAAATTCTGCTACCAAAGCTCTAAGTTTTTGACGTATTGGCAATGCAGAACTATCACCTTTTATTCATTTAATTGTGTAACCACCTCAACCCAAAAGTATCTTTACCCACAATCTGCTTGGTCATTCCATCACAACTATTAAGGACAACTGAGTAACCCGTTCCCATAAAGCACAAAGATTAACAAATGTTTGGTTGGGGTTTTTTTTTTGACCGCCACACAAAAAAAGTGCACATTTTCAACACATCTTTTGGGCTGAATGACAATTATACACACAGCATATGCTGTTTGCCTCTGTAAGTTATAGCCAACTTTTCTATTCTTTCCTCTAACAATAAATTTGAAGTGTGTACTACATTCATATAAGAAGAATATATAACCCAAGAGTGCCGGCTGCAGCCCCACAAAGCCACCAAAAGTTTATTTTGTCTCGCAAAAGAAGGCAAGCACCTTTCAGAGGCACCACCATTTCCTTCTCTCCTGGATACAGAGCCCTTCAGGCAGATTTGGCACACACGCTTGCATTAAGAGGACAAGATGGAGCAGTTCTGTCAGTGCAGCAGATTAAAAAAACCTGCCACCAACAGGCTTTATTCCAAAGGCAATTCTCTGATTCACAAAAGGTCTGCCTACCATACAGCCAAGCAGAGGCTCCCAGATGGTGCTGGCAAAGCAATCTCCACTTTCTCCCAACGGCACAGCAGCATGTTGATGTCTAGTAAAAAATATTTCCAGTCCTGATCCCTTTGCTGTCAGTTCTGTAACATGCACTGCCCTGATTAAATAAATAAAAGCCTATCAACCACCAGCAGTTTCAAGACTTACGTGAAGCTCTCCTACTCTTAGGGGAAAAAAAAAAAAAACCATGAAGTCAGCATTTAAAACCAAGAGAAAGTGCTTGGAATTATATCTCTTTCTTAATGACAGTCCCACTATTCCCTAAAGTTTGGGGAAGTTCTTTAAAGCAGCAACATTTTTGGCCAGGTGATCAATAGCTTGCTCCAGTACGAGACAAGACTAACACTGGACAGGTACCTCTAAAGTCACCAGAAACCAGCAGATTGCAGTTGGCTTCCCTCACAGACACACCTCTAAGCGATCTTGGCTCCCAATTCCAGTCTCCTCCACCCTGGCATCCACACATGAACAAGTGGACTAAGCAGCATTGCTCAAATCCTGCTGCACTTGCTTAACCTCCATAAGATTTCCCAAGAGAGCTTTACTTTGTGTCACTTCTGCTCTCCTTCAATCCTGCAGCTCTTCTGCAAGCTTCTGCTCAAGACTTAGCACTGACTACTCAAAAAATCAGAACACAGGAACTCAGAAATATTTCAACAATTAAGCTTTCTTCTGGAGTAGAACCAACCATAGAAATCATACAAATAGCATATTTCCCTGACTTTTATTTTAAACTTAAAAAAAAGTCCACATTAATAAAAGGACCTTCATACATTGATAAAGTATTTACCAGATCAATGAATAAAAAGGTTGAAGTTTCTCTCAAAGGGAAAAAAAAAAACAAAACAGACAAAAAAAAAACCAAACCCCCCCCCCCCAAAAAAAAAAAAACCCACAACCAAACAAGTCTAGGTGGGAGATAATAGGCACAAGATCCTGTGTCACATTTTATGTCTTGAAGAAAAAATAATGGGGACGTTTGGACAAGTATTTATCAGAACAAAGCCTACAGTGGCCCCTGAGGATAAAGTCAAATTTTTCCAATGCCAGCTAGTCAGTAACTCATTGAGACTGGTAAAAAACTGAACTCAAGGACACTGGCAAAAGCAAGATTTGAGAACTGTAGATATACTATCAAATTTCTACCATGTGAAACCTATTTTGATGGCCACAACCAGCAAGACACATTCCCTAATGCACACATTTGTCATACTCAGGTTTGTTACACTGGGTGATTTAAAGTGACCCTGCAGAAAAACTGGTTTGCAAAGACAGCAGACAAGAAAAACTTAGAGGCCACAAAGAGTACAAGAGGAAAAACTGAACTTGCTAATGATAGTTCAGTTCATGCACTTGTGTATGCAGACCCAGCCAAGCCACCAGAAGGTGAATGAAAAATCTGAAAGCACAATTGAGCAAACCTTCAAAAAATACCTATCACTTAAGAGACCAATTTCATATGCACGTGATGCTGAAAATTTAGAAGAATCAAAAGAATTGAATACTTAAGCAGGAGGATAAGAGTCCATACCATTGACACGAGATCATTTTTTCCTCTTAAAACAATGGGAGAAATGTCTTGTATTAAAACAATTGTTTTCTTTAGGACTTCTGAATTGCACTAAATATTAACCTTCCTAAAACTGCAATGGCAACCCCAAATTTAAAAAAAAAAAAACTTGGGACAAGAAAAAACAGTGATATATATGAATACAGTTCAACAGATCTCCATAGACACTCTTACGTTTCAGAATTGAGTTCATATTGACTATCATACACATTAATTTGAAATCCCAGCTTCAGTCTTTCATACAAGTTCTACTTCTCAGCATTTTTAATGAGGAACTAAGATCTTAATAAAGCCATTCATTTCATTGTATCAGAAAGTCCTTTGCCTGCTGTACATTTTCTCTGCAGCTGTAGGCATGCATGAGTATGCCTAGCATGTGCATCTGCGTATTTCTATTTACACTAGGAGTACTTCAATATTCATCTGCAGTTATGTATTTATGTACACAGCTAAAACCCCATAGCTAGGTTAGACATGAAGCGATGTATTTTAATGGGGGTCAAATCTTCAATCCAGGCTGGGATTTTCTGCTATTTAAGAGAAACAGGCTGTGGAGCATTTGACCTTTTTCTCCAAGAGCAAGATAAAATGTCCCAGATGTGCCAAATTCTCGAATGCATTGTTTGTATCTCTTGTAAGAACAAGTCTCCAGGCACCTGAGCAAAGATAACCCACCTTACATGGATACCTCACAGACCGGCAGCAAAGTGCTGTCATCTTACCAACCAATATTAAAAGCAGGCTACTGCATGAGGCTGCCAGAGAGCTTTAGGCAGCGCTGTTACATCTCACATTTCACACTTGGTTTGCTACAAGAAGCAGCAAAAAATAGTATTTTTGGCTCACCAATATCAACAGGAAAAGACCAAGTGCTTTCCGTAAAGAAGGATTCTCACCTGACACCAGGAGCCCCCTGGAATCTTGGATACAATCAAGCTCTATCAAACACACTGCTGATATACCTTGCAGGTAAGACAGAATTTTACACCAATCTCAGTTTCCCATCTTAATATATTCTCTTTGCTGTGACAGGTAATTATGCAGAGCAGGACAGCCCTCTCAATTCCTGTCTTGTGAAACAAAGATCGCCTGAATTAACATAACCAGTACAACAAAACACTTTCTAAACTTCCACTCAAGAGAAAAGATTCCCTTCACAAAGACGGCCGCTTAAGGGCATTGAGAGGAGTTTTTGGACTTGGGGGACAGGGACAGAGCAACATTACTTGTTTATTTTCAGTTTTGTGCAGCTCCTCATCTGCTTCACCAGCTAGTGAGAACTGACAGAAATGCCACCTATCTTACCTAAACAGTTCTTACCTGACCTTTTTTGGCTTCTCTTGAGACAGACAGCAGGACTCTGGCACTGCTAAAGGAAAAAGTACTGCCTGGGATCTCTAAAAACACAGATTCTCAGAAAGAAAACAGTTTAATGCATCAAACAAGAACACTTTCTTCCCTCAATACTGCTTACATATTTTCACCTTTTCAAAGTCCCCAAATAAAGCTTAGAAATTAAACACATCAATGCTACATTCAAATATTTCTCTCTTCTAACCTAAGCCAGAAAAAAAAGAAAACCAAATCAGGAAAAGAAATCCTTGTTTTTACTGCAAGAAGTCTCGGTTTTCCACATGAGAAGCCACATTCTCAACAAACAGATGCCAGAAGAGTCAACATTATTGAAGAGGGTTGAAGTGAGCTGTCAAATTACCTTCCGTCCTCTGAGGATGTGCACTACACTTCCAGCATGTTTCCAGCTCTCACATTCAGAGTGTGAGAGCCAGGACTAAAACATCTGCTGGGCCTAACGAGGTCCCTGTCACATCTTTGTGATAACACATTGCTCATGTCTACCATGTAACACAGGCAGAACATATTCTCCTGGTTTTAGTCCCTTAGATTCCTTGGTCTAAGCAAGAAATTGGCAGCCTGCCAGGCTTCCTATGGACCATTCTGGGGTGGGACCACCAGGTAAATCTCCCCGAGTCCGGCCATGATATCCTAAAGAGAGACACTGCCCTCCTTCCCCATGGATAAATGGCATGATGAGCAGTGCAGCAGGAGCAGGAAGCTCTGCTAAGTTTCCACCACTGCCATGCATTTTCTCTTCACTAAACACCCATTTACTTGCAGGAAGAAAGGCTCCCCTAATAGAACCTGTTCTTTTTATTGCAACCAAGAGGGAAATGGGGAAAAAATAGCTTGAAACTATACCAGTGTCAAGCTATTATTAACTAGCAGGCATACACTGACAGTAGGAGAGATGAGGTGGCAAGAGGACTTCCAATAGCCCAAGAGCCCTTTCATCATCTGAGCAGCTTAGTATATTGTATTAAAATAAGTGTTAAAATATAGAGAAATCACACATATCTAGTGCCTTTACAACGAGTATCCAGTTGCAGATTTCTTTCTGCACGTGACTAAATTTAATGCATCCTTGCCGTGTACAAAAAAAAAAAAGCCTTGTGAAATGAGAGGTGCTTACATTTTCTAACAAATGGGATGACATTACAGAACAGGATCCTTTTTGTTACTCATGAAAACAACATGCTCTTGGTGCAATTGATTTCACACATAAACGGCAACAGTTTCAAAGCCCAACATCGCTATTTTGGGCCAGTTAGTAGAAACCCATGTCTAAAGCTGATAGCAGCTCTGACAATTAATTACAAGCTCAAGATCAAGCAGGTCAAATCCTTGTGAAATCCCTAGACATCAATCAGAATGACTCCTGAGGGCCTCCATAGAGTTCAGAGCAAGTATTCCCTCTGTTTGCAGATCATCTTTCAGTGCTCTGAGCTGCACAGATTATCAGCATGAAGATTTTATGGAATAAGATCAAGGTAAATAGGGCCAGGAGGTGCACAATTTCCTGAGTTTAGGTTCAACAGACTTGCCACAGGTAAATAACTGCTCACTTAGGCACTTATACATCTTACAGCCAGGTGAGGGGTGGGGAAACACTCACAAAGGAGATTAAAACACACTGCAGGGCAAACTGCAATTCCACCAGTCCACATCTGCAAAACTCACTGACCACAACCGTGCTCAGCATTCCATAAAGACTCTTAACGAATTTATGCAGCAGCAGTACAAGTTGACAAATACATTAAAAACATTTTTAAAAAATAACTATTATGTCATGATGTTCCTCATGCTGATCTAAGTCAGGGTAAGAGCTGAAGGGCATTTCCTTGTGAGCTGACAGGCCCACAGAAATAACCCAGCCATGACTGTCCCCAAGGACAACAAATGGGGCAGACCCCACTCTTCCAACAGGCTGAGCTAATCAACAGATCTGCACATCTACTGCAGAATCTGCAGAAGAAATCGATTGAAACCATTTCTTGTTATGGATTCATTTTGCCAAAAAATTAACTGTGACGGGCTGGCACGGTAATGACTTGAACTTTTCCACAATACCATGAAGTACTGATGCTTCTGGAAAAACAAAGCAGATTCTGATGTGCCATTTAGCCTTCCTAGAAAGAAACCACGCCAACAAGATGAGATAATCTTGAAATTGCCATCTCCAAGCTTCCTAAAACTGGAGAGAAGCTTTGAAATCTATTCGGACTCTGATTAAACTCAGCAAGCAACACGGTAAAAAATATATTAAATAGAGCTTTTAAATAGACAAACTGCAACAGTATTTACTTATTTTCTTCTATTTCTCCTCCCTGGAATCAAGCACTCAGGCAAACTTCTCACTTCTACAACAGCATATTGACTTTTTGACACTATGATCATTAAAGTCAACGTGGAAAATACATGCCCAAATAGAAAATCTAGATGCTGAAAGGAATATCAACCAAGTCAAATCCAACTTCTAAAAATAAAATCCTCAAGAAGTGAGTCACCCACCCCCAAAACTGTACCACTTATAGCTACTTTATAACAGAAATGCAGGAAATATCAAAGGCCTTTTTCCACTTTGGAGGTTTATGCACAAAGCTGAAGTCCAGCACACGTTTGTTTGTTAATGGTTGAGACCTCAAGCAGAAAAAAAACCCACAAATAATCCCCAGCCAACAGTATAAATCAACCTAAAGAAAGCTCATCATTTACTGAGTATCATGGCCATAAAGCTGCCCAACAAAGAGAGGGCAAGACAACCTTCATACTTGTATAGCAATCTAAACTGAAAAGCATCCAAACATACCACGTGGAATCACTAGTGCGACAACCAAGACAAAAAAAAATCTCTGCTATCAATCTTCAGCAGCCAGCTCACACTTTTTTACCCTCTTTTATAAGCCATTTCTTCTTACAGAGTCACTTCCAGGCCCTCACTTTGAGTCTACCGTGTTTGACAGATCAGCTACAACATTTTTCTTCTGTAAAACAACAGAACTTAGACCAGATTTTACTCAGCCACAGACTCTGCAAGCTCAGGTGTCGTTGCTTTACACTCACTGTGTCAGGTTCTCCTTCCACCAAGCCTGAAGGTGCCACAGTGAAGGAGATCTGGAACTTGCTGCTCTGATGAAGGCACTTGGTCCAACTGCAGTGTTTCCACTCTGTCTAACTGCAACCTTGATTGATGCCAGCTGCACCTCATTTGTTCCATCACCAGGTTTTCCTGAAGAGTAGCACTCACCCTCCAAATTTTAACCCTGTAGGGGACAAAATTAAATTATATAAAAATATACAATGAACATCTATATTATTTAGAAACTGAAATATTTATGATTTATTTAATGAAACTGGAAAGTTTAGCCCTCTAGGGGCTAAAATTAAGGGGACAACAAGTAGAAAGACAAGAGAAGCACGGTCTGTCCAAGAAGTAAAAATCACTCAAGGCCCATCAGGAGTTTGAAAGTTTCCCTCAAATAGTAAAGATCACACAAGCAAAACAGAAGTCTCCAAAGTATCTAACAGAATCATTTTGTATAGATTACATCACTACATCCACCATTTAGTTAATTCATTAACAAGTGCTAAAACCCCTCCTTTATCTGTACAAAGACCAATCATGCACAGAAAAGAGGAACATATGGGAAAGAAATATAGTCTTGCAACATGCAGGCACGTGGGAGACAGACCTTTTGGGGATCCCGAAGGTGGCAGCACAATTACTAAATTACCTAAGCAAGAGTCAGCCGCCAAAAACTCCTGGGGAAGCACCACGGCCCACAGCTGCCCCTGCCAGTGTCATTTGGGACAGCTGCAGCTTGTTTGGAGGAATACCTAAAGGTGATCCACCCAGAAGGAAAGTGATCCTGCTTTAAGATAAGTCTCTAGTTCTTAAAGGATTGCTGAAAGTAAGAGTACATTTATTTGTATGTTTTACACTTAACACTTGCTTGAATACCCCTCCAGAAATGTTGTTAATCTGATAACTAAGAACATGCCATTAAAAAAAAATGGCATGTTTTTGTCTCTTTCTTTCAAAAGTAAAATATTCCTTGTTGTTTAATGGAAAAGCAGGCTCCTCTCCAAACACATCCTGTGAGGCCTTTTCCAGTGAAGCAGTGTGCATAATGATAAATGAAAAAGGGAAAGGTTCTTGCAAGTATTTTTATCTGTGTTATGCAGGGGTTGATCTGTTACACCCCAAAATTATTTTCAACTTCAACAATTCACCTTTGCCAAATCCCTAACTCACTGTAAAACTCTAATAGGTACACACAACATTTCTTGTGAATAAGTTTGCAACAAATCCTACAAGTTCACCCTCAGGAAAGGTGGCAAACACCCCGAGGGAGTATACAACACACAATATACACTCCTTGGAAGTGGAGGGAGCGAGATTTGTCCTTCCTCCTCCTACTTTTTTTGCCAAGAGTGAGGGAGTCCCAAGGAACCATTTCAACACTTCAAGGAATGGCTCACATGCCAGGAAAGGCTCTGACACACTGACTGAAAACACTGGGAGGAGGGAGGACACACAACACATCAGCCAATGCAGATTTTCGGCTGCCTTGGACATTAGTCCTTCAGAACAGCCACAATCTTTTTCGATAGACATTCTCCCCAGGTAAAAATCCAGGCGTGATGGTGAAGGGGCTAATTCTTTACCCGATTTAGAATTAGTCAGAGATCTTCACTGTGTTTGTGACTCGTGCTCTCTTCACTTGAAACAGCTCCCACAAGACCTTGAGGGACAACTTGCTTCAACTGCCAGGAGGTCAAACTTGATAAAATCTTCAATATTGTCCTTTCCGGTGTATTTCCTTATCCTCCTGCCCTTATGAGATCTGCCTATACTGCAGGACCAGCTATCTGCCCTAAAAACATGGTTCTTGTATGAAAAATACAAGCCAAAATAGAAAAACTAGATGCTGAAAGGAATATCAACCAAGTCAAATCCAACTTTTAAAAAAAAAATCCTCAAGAAATGATTCACCCACCCCAAAACAAATGCAGCAGGAGAGGCAACTTATTCATCTCACAGAGATCATTCTCCTATCTCTCCGTGCTCTGCTCCAAAGTGTGTTCAAATCAAAGGATCTCATTTTTTCCTCTTCCCCTCAATTGTATTTAATTAGGCTTTTTTTTTTTTTTTTTTCCCCTTTGAAGTCAAGGGAAAGAGGCCTATTTATTGCAAGGAATATTTAGCCTGGCCTTTTCCTTCCAGTGGTCTACCTCACTGCATCTTCAAACCCATTGTTCCATGGGGACAGGGAGGCATCCAAATAAAGATTAAGAAAAAGGCAATTCCTGTGGTGTTATCAATTGAAGAAACAGGATCACTTTTCCCAGTGTCAATCAACTTCAATACACTAATAAAATTAACAAATATCAAAGTGGTTTGGGTCTGAAATAGAAACATTTCCACTAAACCTGAGTAGCTTTTCCAAATACTGGGCAAATAGTTTGATACACTTTGAAATACTAAAATATCTCCAGTGCTCCAAGATGAAGCTGAGCAAATTTCACTGAGTGAAATGAGAGTAGACATTGTTTGCACCTTCGAAGCATGCACCATATTTTCATCTTGGTGTTTAAAACAAGGCCACTACAAGGAGAATTTCCACTGGCCCAGCTGTCAGTAATTGGTTTTGTGACTTACCTGCTGGGGAATTACTCACTTCCCATTGCAAATCTGAAATCACTGTTCATATGGACAAATTGCTCCTGACTGCACCCTGATGATGTGTCCTCAGTCCAGCTCATGGCACTGGCAAGATAAATGTGTAGAATGAGATTAGGGGCAAAACACTAACAAAATTTGCTTAGATCAAAGAGATGCACTCACACCCTGTCAATACTACCTGACATCTTCCTGACAATATTATGAGGCAATTAATGTCTGTATGTATTGGCTGATGGAGGTGAATTATGGTAAGTTCTAGGAGGCAACTCTCTAAAGCAGGGGAAGCTGATTAATTACCCAGCAATAATTCATTATTGAGACATTTAGGTCGACTTGTGCACCACAAAGTCAGAGGGAGCAGGAAACAATCAAACCGATGAATACTGTTCAGACTAAACTCTTTGCAGCTATAGCCATAGAGGCACATTTACAGAGAAAATGACACCATCTCAGAGAAATTAGGTGCCTGGAAGCAAATCCTCAAACCAAGTGGGCAGTCTCCATCCCATACAAGGGATGTATCAGCACATGCAGCAGGAGCCCCTGTGCTGGCATTCTCACTGTTTCTCAGGTCTACCTGTTCCCTGCCTCAAACAATGATCACACACCCGGGGCACAAAGGAGGAGCCAGTCTGCAAAGCCTTGGGCTTTCATCTCACACTGCTACACTGAAGCAAATGGACAGGAAAATAGAAGAAGCCTGAATACACCTCTGCTGATAAAGATCTGTATGTTAATACCATTAACATTGACTACATCTAATTTAAAGCCGATATCTGCCTGCATATCACATCCAAGTCTCTTTTCAGGTGTACAAAAAATGTGTCTATTTCACAGCATTTCTTCCTTTACTTCTCCACCTGGATCATACAGAAAATACACTTCTTGGCCACCAGCAAATCATTACCCCTTATGGGGACTGTTCCCCAAAGAGTTTAAGTACCAGAACAATGGACTACTGCACACCACCAAATTTCAATTGTGACTGAACCATTCCACAAAGGGGATTTACTGTAGTGACACCTCTCAGGAAGACACAATTATTGCAAATTTCACTGACATTTTCCACTAACAAAACACCACTTCTACTTTAGCAGTGATTCAAAGATGGAAACTTTCCATAAAGCCTTTTCTTTCCTCTGGGTGTCAGAGTTGTCCTCAAAGTCCTTCTGTGTTAAAAATTAATTGTCTGGTTTGGTCTAACACACCCAATGTATTAGTTAGGGAGTACATGCGCAGTAATATTTCAGAAAGGTTACAACCCTCCTCCCCAAGATCTTGGATGGCAATTTTGGGTTACTCTGAACCTCTCTCCAGCTTTGGCTTCTGAACTTTTCCTTTAATCTACTTTTCAATTCACTTCATGTACACCGATACAGTAGTTTTCCTCCTTTTGTAACCTGGTGTCCAAATACCAGAACGACCGCTTGACCATTTCCATAAGCAAACCATCCTCTGCAAAAGTCTTCAGTCAGAATCTTATTATTAAAGCAAGTTTTTCCAAACAGTTTCTGCTGCAGAGTCAAAGGGCCCTCTGCTCAGAATCCTTTTCCTTAAAAGCATGGGGATATGGATGATTTCTGTGCCTCGCAAAGGTCCAGTGCCATTCACCTCTGGATACCAACCTGTTCTTCCATCTGACTGGGGATGGAGTCGCGGAAGATGAGAGGATTTCTCTCTAGCAATGATATCCTGCCCCTTGGCAGATATCAGGCAGTTCAAATCAAATTTCAGGTTTAGCTCACAACACTCAGGATGCTGACACATGCTGGAAGCACTGTCACAGCAGCTCTAGCTTGACTTTCTGTGTACACTACCGCACATCTTAAATCACTTCTGAACAGGATCACTAGAAATGGGCAGCCATCCCTAAATCATCCACGAAAACACAATGGCATTCAACAGGTGTTTGCTTGAGTTATCCCCCTAAGGGAAGGCAGTACTTCAACAGGCATATAGAGGATAAAAGGAATAATTCTGTTCCTAAGAGCTGCCTCCTTCCCCTGTCTCCTCATTTCACATCAACATCTAAGAGGTCAACATTCAAGAGCTTTTCCTACAGTCTCTTCTTGAACCCCTCAGACTTGTTCTCATCTCAGGATATCCAGGTAACTCAGTTTAGAGTTAGTATATCTAGGTAACTCCATTTAGAGTTACTGGAGATCTGTTCATCACCTTTATTATCTTCCAAGCTACTAGGCAAACCAAGTGGGCTATCCTGTCTTATAAATTCCAGCTCTGCCCGACCAATGTATGACAGACATTCACTCCAGGAAATACTGCCAAAAAGAAGACATTTGCCTGATCTTCTGGCTATAGTGGACACCTAGGTACTCTAGGTACTAGAGTAGAGCCATGAAAACCAGAGCATGGCAAACAATGCCTGGCCTAAAATTGTCTCTCTCACACAGAAAAAAAGTCAGAACAATTAGGAGGAAGTCCAAGATTATTTAGAAGATAACCATGCGTCCACCAAAACACTGCACTGGGGAAATGGATGGAGTCTACAGAATTAGAGCAGCTGCCAACATGAGACTGAAGTTTGTAAACACACTTTTCACTGCAACTCTCCACCAAAAACCTTGGGGCCTTTCACTACTCTCCCCAGAGGTTTTGGCCTTGTTATTAGTTTGCCTGGTGCCAGTTTGAGTGCCACTGAACCCACCTTCTAATTTCTCTTCAGAATATTTAATTAGATCAATTTTGTGCTATATTATCATGCTTGGGTTTAACTTTTTGCCTTATTGACCATTATAAAGTCGAGAAAGGATAGGGCCTATCATTGTTTACTTCATATTAGGCACAATTTCTGCATTCTCTGAATACTTCCTCATGAGCCTCTCTGCTTGCTTAATTTATCCACTCCAAAAGACTGAATTCATAAACTACAATTACCATGCTTATTGTCATTGGAATATTTTTATGTACTTATAATTAATGTCTTTTAAACATACAGTCAAAGGTTATAGATTGGAAATCATGTGTAACCTTCTGCATTGATATCAAGATTTAGCTCAAGAATATGATTGATCATTTAAATATTTTCCTTTCTCAAGTCATGGAGCATAATTAAATAATTACCAAAAAAAAGATATACTGCCATATCATCCTATCATCATGCCTATTCTATTATTCCTGTGGATTATTTGAGTAATCCAAAATAATTAAAGTTCTAAAGAGCAAGAATTAAGAGAAAAGATACAGGATAGTTCCTCCCAGTTTTGATACCATGAGACCTGTAAGGTTGACTCTGAAGGCCTCCGACGGGGGTTCAGAATAATTCATTCTGTGTATGATATTCCTTATTTATAGCCAAAGCAGGGATTATGCTTCAGCTTCTAAACATTTACAATCTCTAATCCATTTTTTTCCAACAGGAGTAATTTACGTATCCAAGTCCAAACTGAATGAAAACTACCTTTTGATTTACTAAAATCTCATTATTCTTCTAATTGCAATAGGCACGAGATTGTACAGTAGTAAATCCCTCCAATTTCCACTAACTTCACTGAATACCACACCTTAACTTGATGGGGGATAAAGACATTGAAGGAATTCTATACTGTTTGACAGTTCTAAGATCACACTTTTGCCTTTGCAAACTCTATTCCAACTGCTCTTTTCAACATCACCTCATGCTACACAAAAATCACAATGCAACCTGCACAATGCCGGGCCCCAGCTTCTCCCGCTGGCCCCGCTCACTCACCAGCTCGCCCCAGTGCCGGATGCGGGCCCGGGGCACGCATTTGATGGCCACCTGCGAGCAAAGGCCAGCAGCGGGCTCAGCTCGCCGCCTGCCCCGCCGCGCCCCGATCTTCTCCTCCTCCTCCTCCGCCCTCCTCCTCCTCCTCCGCCCGCCGCCAGCCCCGCCGCTCACCGGGGCGCCGTCCGAGAGCCGCGTCCCCGAGCAGACGCTGCCGAAGCCTCCGCGCCCCGGCAGCGAACCCAGCCGGGACCGGTCCTGCAGGGCCTCCCGCGCCTCCCCTGCGGGCGACACGCGGCCCTCAGCGCTCGGCCCGGGGCCAGACACGGCCCCCGACCGCCCCCCGAGCGCCCCGGGCCGGCCATCCCCACCCGCCCCGGGCCCCGGCGGCTCGAGGCCGGCGGCTGCGCTGCCGAGCGGCGGAGCTCGGGCCGGGCAAGCCGCGGCGGAGGCGGCGGGGAGCGGCCGCGCCGCGTCGCGTGTGTCCTCCGCGGGGCCCGGGAGGAGCCGGGGCGGGGCCGGGGGCGGGGCCGCGGGGCTGGGGGCGGCGCCGGGGGCTCGGGCGGGGGCGGGGGACGGAGCGGGGCCGGGGCCGGGGGGCGGAGCCGGGGGCGGGGCCGCGGGGCCGGGGGCGGCGCCGGGGGCTCGGGCGGGGGCGGGGGACGGAGCGGGGCCGGGGCCGGGGCCGGGGGCGGAGCCGGGGGCGGGGCCGAGCCGGGGCCGGGGGCGGGGCCGGGGCGAGGGCGGGGCCGGAGCCGGGGCCGGGCTCGGGACAGGCGCAGCCAAAGCGCAGCGATGCCGCCCTGGCCCCAGGCACTGATGCCCGCCCAGCACCGCCACAGCCAGCACCGCCAGAGCCGGGCGGAGCCGAGACCGCGGCGGGACGCCCGGGGCCGGGGGCGGGCCCGGGGCGTGGCCCAGCCCTGCGAGGGGAGAGGGAGAGGCCGGGACGGGGACGCCGAGAGGGGCCGGGGGGGTCGGGAAAGGGACACCGGGAGAGGCTGCGGGACACCGAGACAGAGTGCGGCACAGCGGGAGAGGGAGAGGAGGAACAAGAGAGGGACGGGGAGGGGTCGTAGACGCCGTAGACTCCGTAGACTCGCTGCTGCCGCTGCCGCCGCTGCAACTGGAGCCCTGGGGCCGTTTGTCCGCGTGTCCGTTCCACGCTCGAGCCCCGCGCTCCCCGGGGGCAGCCCCCGAGCCGCTCCAAACACGGCAACTTGGCCGTGCTGAGCCCAGATCCAGAGGCCTGACTCCTGCGCCGTGGCGGAGGAATTCCCTCGGTCGCTGCTGTGCATTGTCCCTGCTGAGGCTCAGACACTGTCAGGACGCATTCCCTGCTTGTAGGATTCGTGCCCGACCCAAGCACTACGCTTATGTCTCCAGCATAACTTTGCAACAAAAACAGGGGAAGGCAAACTCTGTGTTCGGCCCACGGTATTTTCGAGTGTCTAAAACTCACTAACACCACTCGTGTTCCTCTGGCTGCCCAAATCCAGTCCCGTAATGTTGCTGTCTGTCCAGTGTGGGGCTCTGGTTCCATCTCTGAGGTGTGTGATGCATCCAGCTGGCAGTGCTGACTGACAGCTGGAGTCAGCAGAGGCATGGGTTAGTTACTCTCCATTCCATTGCAAAGGAATTCCTCTGCTGCAGCCAGGTGTCGGAGGCAATAACTGTCCTGTGCTGCTGATGCACTGCCTTCTCCAGCTTATTTAGTGATCTGTCAAAAAAAAAAGATCATTTCGCTGATTTGAAAAGCAACACGCTGAACAGATCATTCAAGGTAGGAGGCTATTTCACATTTGGGAGAATAAATGTTCTTTCAATGTTGCAGTTCTGAGTAAACTAAATATAAACATGTTTTCTTCTAGCTAGAAGGAATGTCACTCTCTATTTTCATAGAGTTGATAATAAGTTGGAAAATAATGTAGTCTCCTAACGTTCAAGGAATGCCAGAAATATGGCAGGATTTTCTGTGGTTTTTTATGCTCATTTCTAGTGTAACTTGAATGTATTCCAAAATTACATGTTGCTGGTACATTCAGGCCAACATTGAAATGACTGGATTGTGTTGGTGGGTCCATGTGTAGGTTTTCCATATATTTACATACACCTTTTTCAAGAAGGGAGTTGTATTTTGCATTTCCATATACCTTCTAAAAGAAGGGAGTTGTATTTTCTGTGACTCCCTGCATAAATTCATAAATCTGGAGATTCTGTAGGGCTTAAAGGACAGTCTGGGGAGCAAAGCCCTCTGAACCCTGTGTCTTCGACTAAATTGACCATTAATCCTCCTGGTGTCCACATCTGAGAGCCATACCCTCTGCTTGCTGCAGGTTTGTCACAGCTCTTTGGGGTCACGATGGCCTTTGTGATCTGAGTAATGCTGTACTGCTCCTGCCTGCTCACCTCTGCTCAGAGAGGTTCAGTATTTACTAGCTCAACTCTTATGCAGAAATTTACCAAAAGTTAATGTTAATTAACCCCTTCTGATGGGGTTAAATGGAACTATGGGCCTGATGGTACACTTACATTCCTAATGAAAACTAATATTTGTTATCAGTATCTTAAGTGTTAGTATTGTTTCTTTCATGTTGGCTATTGGGTTTGTGGGTTTCCTGTTGTTTAAATAACTTCTGCCTTTCAACATTATCAAGGTACATTAAGGTGTTTTCAAAATTTGTTCCCCCCATTCTTGTTTCTGTATCTTTGAGAGATATATATATATATATACACACACATATATACATTATTGAAACACTACGTAGTTCCTTAAAAATGCAGCTGCTAATTTCCCATTTTTCCTAAGCAACTGTTAGGATTTCCTGAATACATTTGTGAAGCCTGCTTTATGTTAATATTTCCAATTTTTCTTTTTCTTAGTGTATTTTCGTTTTGATTTGTTTGCTGTGTCACCTAATTTACAAGAGCATTCACATTCAACATCCATAATTTGCGTGCCATTTTTTGTGTTTGTTAAATTGCACAGTTAACCTAAGAGAGAGAAAAATATTGCATGTAGGCCTGGCAGGCTAAGTTTTAGTTGTACATTTGTATCCATGTGTTTGCCATAGTTTTTTTGCATTTGAAATATTCTGTCTATGCATTTAAATATTCTTTTAATGTGAGTTTAAAGGGATTGAATAGAAAGATGAAACTGAGATCACTACACAGTCTTGATGCTGAAATCAGTCCTTTTTAGTCTAAATAATATAAGTGTGTAATATAAATGATACTTTCTTAGGAAGTTGTAGAAAAAAGCAGATAAATAATTCCTTTTAATGTTGGAGTTCTTCAAAACAGGATCAGAAATACTGCTTACTGTGTGCTTTCCTTAAAAGGTCTTTACATGAGGTAGCAGGAATAGGCATCAAGAATCCAAGCTTCTGGAATGTAAATTTCTTGAGTGTGTTTTGAAATATTTTATGGAGTGGGTTTCTGTTATCTTGCATCTATCTGGGAGCATGTGAAAAGTCGTACACCCTTACTAATAGAAGGTAAAAAATAAAGGGTAGTTTTTTAGCGGCCCATCTCCATGGTGTTGTCACAAGGTGCAGCAGTCTGTACCTTAGCAATGTGCTGAGGAACAAAAATGTTCTATTTGAGCGTGTACAGTAATTTAAATGCTCTTCTCTCTGAATTGTCTCCTCAGCTGGTTAAGGTTATGTTGGAAACTGTTGGAAGGTGTTATTTTCTTTGTTGTACCCCGAAAAGAACACTTTATAGATCACTTGTGTTACCAAAACCACGTCTAACTGAAGGTATGTGTATCTCTATTCTCCAGCAAGCAGGAAAAACGGGCATTTTCTTTTCTCGTGCAACTGATGAGCAAAAAGAGTACGTGAAAAGGACTGAGGAGGGTGGTATTTGTTTGGCTCAGGTTTCTTCAGTGTGACATTAGGGGACACTTGCCAGCCTTGGGGTCTATGTATGAAATTTATTGCACTTAATTGATTTTGTCCAAGAAAATAGTCTGCTTCAATTGAAAAGTTTTACATCTGAATACCAGTAGCTTTGCAGCTGATCTGATCCTATCATTAACTCTGGGGAGAAATTCAGTCTAGGGAGAGCATTTCTGTATTTTGGATGCTGTGCTTTGAAAGTTTGGATGTGTAATCTTAACAAAATGATGGAGAAAGAACATCAGAAAGTCTGCACTGCATAAGCCATTGAAATGTACTCTTAAATGTCAGTTCAGGGGTGAAATTCTCTGCTCTGTTTGGCATTTATCCTAGGCTACCTATGTCCTGTGCTATCAAGCTGTACTGAAGGGGCTGCCTCACAAGAATTTTGGATATTAGTTGTTTATATCCATTGTGGTAATGGCTGATGTGTTTTCCAGATCAGCCACTGGAAGGTGTGAAAATTGTAAACTGATGAGCACAGAGAGGGTCTGACAGTTTCTCCTGCAGAAGGCAGTGATACATCTGTCCTCAAGCAAATGCTGCGTAATCCATACAATTTATTAGTGAATCATGCCTTGAGCTTGGGAATTTCACAGGAGCGGAGCTATTCAGGGGTCTGACATGTCCATACAGTGTTTGTGGAGAGTCTCTTTGCATCCTCAGCAACCCCATCCATGCTTGTCCAGCCTCCTCCTTCCTCCAAAGCAGGGAAGAGATCTCTGAACCCATTGCTGCAGGAATTTACCCCGTTTGATTTATGATGGAAGCAAGCTCAGGTCTGTCAGAAGATCTACTTTCATCCCTAAAATGTGGGAGTGAGGGAAATGTGATTAGGAACATTACCTGCCCTCAGAAAAAACTAATTGTGTCTGATGTTTGCTAATACTTAATGGCACTTTTCAGCAGTCAAACCTGAATGAGTTGATGATTGCTTAATGTACTTTGTGTAGAAAAGCTGTCAGTGGCCAGCGCAGGAGATGGGAATTATGTGGTCAAGGACTTGTACAGTAGGAATAGAACATGTGGAGAGTGTGATTGATAACTGGCTAGCTGCAAAAGGTCACATAGACATGAGAGAGCTTTGCTGAGCACACAGGCACTCTCATGAGAACCAGCAAGGCGGTAAGGTTCGCATGTCCTTGAGCACAGCTGGGATACGATAACAAGACCTTGTAGCTGAAAGATATGAGGGAGAAGCACGGTAAAACAAAAACTTACTCAAACTATGTAACCACAAAGAAATGTAGAAAGAGGCGTAGCTGACTTTTAATCTGAGCACCAATCCTGAGCTTAACTTTTGCAATATGCATGAGCTTATTAGTGTTATTATAAAAGCATTGTGTGAATTAACAATAAACGAGATTTGCCGATCACTCATATTGAGTGCCACATTTCTCCCGCTGCGGATTTCCCACAAGAATGGACTTTCCAGTTCTTAAAACCTTCTTAGTAGGAGGTGTGATGGTGCACTTTGACTAAATTGTGGTCAATTCTGTCTCCTAATAGCTGGCATCTTCAGATTCTACCGGCAGTGTTGGGAATGTCTTTTCAAGAGTTGAGAAGGAAAGTTTCTTTTAAGGATTCTGATCTTCCAGTGGGATCAGCCAGTAGAATAATCCTGTCAACAAGGAGGATAACAGTAACTTTTCCAAGGGACAAATGTCAATGTCACTTTCAGTTACATTGCAGGAAAAAATGGTAAAAGAAATGGGTGTGACCCAGAATTCCCACAGCCAAGAGGATATGTGAGTACCAGTTTGGCTGAAATGACTGTTGCTTGTCATTCCCCAGTGACAGTTTGGAGAAGTCATCACAGGCTCTTTTAATTGATGAATACTGATGTGTATAAGTCAGGTGTCGGTATATGTATTTTCACATCCTTTTTTTTGCTTTTTCCATGGTGCAGCAGGTAATCTCAGAACAGCAGTGGCTGTGCTGAAGCAATATAAATAGTAATCTCTGATTTTTTCCAATGATGTTTGATTGCCAAGTGATATCCTCAGCAAAGTTGGTCAGACCCTCTCAGTCCTACTCCTTGTAGCTACTGAGTACTGAGATTGTGGAAGGCCTTACTGAAGCCGACAGAAGTAATTTTCATTGCCTTCAGTGACTTTTAAATTGGGCTGAAAGTGCTGGTTGGTCTCAAAAATACTTTGTGAGCTTTGATCTAATGAGTGGAGACCAGTGGTAAATCAAAATGGAAGGAAGAACTTTGTGGGCAAAATGCAGTACAGGTTAATTTGCTTTTTCAAATTCTAACTTATTTAAATTTTACATCAGAAGTTGTGGAGGTCTAAATCCCTACTACCATTTTAAGGCATCTCTGCCTCATCATTGCTTAAGACACTGACTGAATGCACATAGTTTAATTTAAAGTTGATTGCATTTAACAACAGAATTTTTTAAAGCCTTTAGTCATGTAATAATGGTAGATAGCGCTTAATTTAGTCAAGAATGACCGATACAGTTATCTATCATTTACATTAGCAATGTTGAACCAACAGTAAATTCAATTAATTCTTCAATTTTATGCTCTTAACATTTAAAACCCTAAATCCACTTTAAATCAATTTGCATTATTTTGAGGATGGGATTCTTAATGTTAAGCTCCTATTAAATCCGCATTTTCTCTACTCTAAGGTTGCTTTGAATTTTTTTGTCATGTTTTTGTGGAATGTTGGTCTTAAGCAGTTTTTGTGGGTTTGTCTGTGACTTAAGGAGCTCTCTATTGGATACTGATCTATGCAGTTGAAATAGAACACTGGAAAAACATGATTTATAACAAGTGTTCTCATAGCAGACCAGGAGGTTGGGTTGATATTTCTTCTTCTTCCATCAAGGAACACCCATGGCTGTGGGCTATAATTTATAACAACAGTGTTGCTTTGACCGGTTTTGGTTACTGTGGGCTTGTTTTCAGGAATGATGAGTATGTAGTTATCCCATCTTGAAAGAAATACATAGCACATGTGCTTATTTGGATTAATTAGTATGGTTTTATATCACAGTTGATAGAAAGCTGGAAGAAAAGCCCAAGAATAAAGGAATAAAGGAGGCCAACCAAATAACTGAGGGTTGTGACTGTGGTTAAAGTCCCTTATGAATTCTGAGTGCTCCAGCACCGGTTTTCTGTGAGTCACTCTTTGAAGCTGCATTATCATTTTGTTATATATATTCCAATATATGTAAGTCCTGTCAGACCCTAGAGAGAACACTTGCAGTGAGTAATTTCAGGTCTGAGTGCCACAAGCAGGCTGCTGAGAAAGCTGGCCCAGCCTTTTTTTTCTTGGTGGTTCTGATGGTTTGAGCTGTAAGTTCACTCAGTTGAGCTGCTCTGTGCTCCAGCTCTGTTTCTTTAGTGATGCTGCAATACTTGCTGCACGGCAACTCAGTTGGAAAACAAAGAAATTAATGATACAGACAGAAGATCTGTTCCCAAAGCAGGGTGAAATTCTGGTGGAAGGGCTTCTGCTGCTTGAATTTTAAACACTGTGCTGTGAAACCTCTCACGTCATCTGTGGGTTAGTGGTTGTATCACCTGGGATAGTCCATCCAGGCCCTGTTGATACAAACGTGCTTTTCACTGGTGCTGCTCCCTATTTTGGAGAATATCTGAAAATAAGGGGTGAGCAAGTACTGAAAATTTCCATTTTTGCTCCTATTTACCCACTTGCCTGCTGTTTTAATTTTGAAGTAGGGTGTCAGATAGAATCTGTCTAATGGCAGCGGTGTAAAAAGCATGCCTTCAGTTCCAAACTGAAACCCCTTGCAATCAGCAGATGTCCCAGCTCAAGGAAAATGGCTTGCAAGCCCAAAACATTCACTTTCCCTGCCTCATTTCTTATGGTCTTACCAAGGAAACAGCAAGACTTGGATTGTGCTTACTCTTTGCACTGAAGAAGTTGTTAATGCTGCGTTTTCATGCTCCCATCGTCGCTGTACTCCAAACGTCTGTTCTGTGGAATGGGCAGGATTAGGCTGTTTAAGACAAAGCCACTCCACATTTACAGTGCCTGTAAGGTCCACAGTAAGAGCCCTAAATGGAAGTATCATTTTCAAGATGCCTTCTATTTTACAAGCAGCCAAACAGAAAATGAAACCCTGGGTTGAATTGTAGTCTTCCTGAAGGAAGTGTCAAAGCCTAACAAGGGTGCTTGACCCAGCTTTGTACTTGTTGTTCATTGAAATAAACTTTAATTGTTAATGAATCCAAACACTGTTAATGAATCCAATACTTCTACTTTACTGAGAAAAGCCGTAATTACTGGACAATCCCCTGATTCTCAGCTGCTGTAAATCACTCTATCTTCACAGAATGGAGAGGGGCACTTCATTTAACAACACTGAAGAATTAAGACAGGGAAATGGCGTAAAAATCAGAAAGGATCTTAGAATTATAATCAGGGGAAACAGAGTAAAGAAAAACATGTAAAGTTGGGCGTTGCTTCTGTGTAAAGAGAAGTTGTACATCCGTGTACATGTAGTTGCATTAAGGAAAAGCATTAGTATTCAAGCCGAATGATGTCATGGAAAAACCGGTTTGTTTTTTTTTAAGCATGCAAAATTTCTGTCAGTTGAAAGGGGTTAAGAACAGCATATTAATCTATTTCCCTCCTTACCTGTTGTTTTGTGAAGTAGTTAGGATTGCTGGCATTATCCATCTGGAATTTTATGCCAGTGGCAGATCCCTGACTGTGATGGTAGAAGGGTAAGGACCTCATCCAAATGCATCAAGAGGAATAGTGTTTCACTGTGAAACTGCCAAGTATTTCAGACCGGTGCCTAATAAGGCAAAAACTTGTTGCAATTATGTGTAAAGTGTAATTTATCTAATGTAATTATGAGATGTTTAGAGCCAGTCATGTGAAATAGACTCCACTCCTCTGTTAACTTTTGACATTGGAAAGACTGTAATCATATTGCAGACCATCAGCCCTTGGATTAAAATTTAAACCTACAGTGAGCTTCAAACTGCTTTGCATTTACCCTTAGAAGAAAAGGGAGGTTGAATAATTTTTCTTACGTTGATTTATCTTAGGAAAATGGGTGTCAAGGTTCTGAATTACAGTAATTATTGTAAGCATGTAAAATATTATCAACTACAAGATACATCTGATGTGGTGTGGATGGATTAGTGCACATGCTAAGACCAATTTGAGAACATTTCACTTTTTGCTACGTTTGCTAGGGCTAGTTACATCCACTTAAAATACAGATTGGCTCTAAAATGGCAGCGGTTTGCAGGTGCTAAGTGTTAGGACTTTGGTTAAAGCAAAAGGAACAAAATAATTCTTTTTCTTTTAGTTTGTCATGCAGTTTGTGCTAAGGCTTTCAATAGTACTTTATTGTGACAGCTCATTTTCCTTTTCATTTGATGCCCTCATATACACCTTGTCACTCTATTAAACTAGAAAGATTTAGTTTCTTAAAGAGCCTTCAATGAAGCTGTTATAAAGCCTTTTCTCAAAACAACATATATGGAGCCTGAACACATGAGATTACATTCTTTTAGTTTATGTTGCTTTTTTGAGGAAATGAAAACAGGAGAGAGCAAGAGTTTATTGCCTAATAAGTATCAGCTATTTTAATAAAAAGGGTTCATAATTTTGAGTTTCATTTTTATTTTGACCAGAACGCTTTTAGATAATAAATGTTGCAATTGAATCTTGGTTTTTTTAGGAAGTTGTTAAAACAAGCTAAATGCTTTCCATTTATGGATAACAAACTGATGCTCTAAGTTTAGGAATTACTGTGCCAAAATTTGAGTATTTCTTTGATTTCCTTGTAACCTGTAAAACTGACTGTTTCTGGTTATTCTGGGACCTTTGAACTAGGGGTCTTACCTCAGGTGGGATGTCAAAAGAATATATAGATTGTGATGCTGTTTTCTCTCCATTACTAGGAACAGTTTTTGATCTGGGCAAGTTGTGATTCAGACAATGCCACTAGATTTCTACTTGAGAATCTGCCTTTTGTGGCCTGTTTTATGGGTATTTTCACTTTTTTCATTGCAAGTTGTTAGGATTTTCTAAGCGTGTGTTTCTAAAAAAGCAGCACCCAAATTAATTGCATCTTCTGAGTACGTAAGAACTACTTTATGGCATTTTAACCTGCAAACGCTATGATAGCGTGTGTGGAAATGGAATTTACCTCACTTGGCGGACTTGAAACATATCCCTAAGCAGTAATTGCAACATCTTATCAAATTCTCGAGCAGGAAACCAACCTTTTTCTAAATGGAATTTTTATGAACTGTTTTAAGGACTGTTTACTGGAAAGCTGCCTAATCACTGCGTTCCCTGGGTAATGGCTGAAATATGTGTGCTGAATTAGTAGCAGGAAGATGCTCAACTACTCTGGCAGGGAAGAGTTGATACTGCTTTTGCTAATGCATGTAAATCACAGGAAAAATTCTGAATATAGGGAAAATTTTTATCAATAACCCCATTTAATTGTATCCTTAATTTGAACGGTGCCTTGCTTCAGCGATTTTTAAGGAAATTATTGAGACTATTTTTTTAAGTGGTAGAAATAATAATTAAAACCCGTCCATTAAAGCATTTGGGAGTACATTTAATTGATAGAAAGATTAGGTATATCAGGGGAAAAATCCACTTTGCTGGCGTTCTTCTGGTTTTGGGTCTTGGCAAAGGAACTAAAATGGGTTAAGAGGAAATTGCTTGTTCCACAGTGTGCTGTGTGTGGCTTCCTGGGGATTTTACCTTTACGGTGAGTGTTCCTCTGAACACAATGAAGCTGCAAGCGTGTGCTAAATCCAGTTAAGGAGATTTCCAGTCTAGTCTTTTGGCTCTGGAAGAGTCCCTAACTGTGCACCTGGGACATAGGATTGTCCAAAAGTGTCCCCATTGCACATTGCGAGGAATCCTGGTCTTCATTCTGCTGGTTTAGTTTGATGTTTCCATATTCTTCTAAAAAAGAATCATTGCTTTCTGTTCAGTGCCTGCATTCACAGCTGTCTGGTTTTTACCTTTTCTTCAGCTGCCTCTTCTCCACACAAGTGGCCTTGTCTACTTAACTCTTTCTTTTATGGCAGCTGTTCAATAGCTGGAGTTAAGCTTCTTGCCCTACTCTGAATTTCCAATTTCCCGTTTGAGGATGAGGCAATCACCGCTGACTTCCCAGAGGGCACTCCTTCGCTTAGTTATCCAGCTCTCAGCAGCTTTGAAAGGGACAGAGAAATGGAAGGGAATAGCTTTGGTTCATAAATATTTTTGCATTAATAATAATTAAAGATCAATGATTGTAGTACAGATGACTACCAATAGTGCTTTATAGCCCCTTTGGGAACTGAAATTGTGTGAAATAATTAAAAATAGCCTCCCTAGAATGGTTATTCTGTGAGCAGCAGTAGCTCTGTTTTAAGGCTGGCGTGGTGTCAGGAGGTCTCTGGGCATGCCAGGAGTTTCAGGTTGCTCACTTTTCTATTATTTTTGCCCGTCTCCAAGTGTTTCCATTCTACATTCGGTCTTCCTGAAAATATTTGTGTGTCTTCCTTCATTTGGACATTGCAAAGCATGACTGCTTTTGTGGAGGACTTTTCACCCTTTCCCGGTCTTGTGCCTTTTGTTTCTTTTGGATGTAAATCCAAGCAAGCTGCCAAACTTTTATATCTTATTGGGATTTAGCAGTGGTGTCAGCGAGTACAAAAAAGAGTTCAACATGTTTTATTGTTATCAAAAGCATTTCCAGGAGTGGGAATGAGGGATAGGAATCCAGGGCACAGGGATGGTGGATCCCTGTTTATCTCTGTAGTATTTTAGAGTGTGTTTCAGTGTATCCCTGAACCTCTTTTGCAAATATTGTTAAAAAGGCAGTGCTTCCCAAAGCAAGAAATGAACCCAGGAAAAAAAAAAATCTCACAGTCTTATCACAGCATGCTTTTTCTTTCTTATAAAACCATCATAATCAAAATAAAAACCAACCAAACCAAAACCAAAAACCTCAAAAACTAACCAAGCAAAAAACCCCCCCAAAGCCCCCAAAAAACTAAAACAAAAAAACCCCAAGCTTCTATCCAGTAAATAAGACTTAAGTTTTAAGATTTATAACTACAGAAGGTGTCTTGATCACAGCTGAAAGAGGTTTGTAGTTATGCACGGCAGGCCTGTGAATTCCTTAGCAAACCTATGATTTTCTTCTTTTCTGAAGTATGTCTGTGAAATGTTTTGGAGTTTTGTATTGGAAAATATTTTTCTGCAACACACATTTTAGTGGGAATAAATAAAAACGCCAACTAGTATAAAGATGGAATCATGTCTTTAGGAATTTATACTAGAATAATCTTGAATCTAGAGGAAACTTGAATGTGGGGAGGAGAGTGGAGGTATTGAAAATCTGAGAGGGATTTTGCTCGCACCAGTTGTGTTTTCATGCTGTTTACTTGGGCTAATATAGTTCATGCTGCACTGCAAAACTTTTAGATGCCTTCAGCATGTTGAATAAGAAGCTGTAGTTTTATAAAATAGCATTTATTTTGTTGTGGATGGGCTGCTTTATCACCTACATACAAGGACTCGCAATCACATACGTTGTATCTCGTGTCAAACAAGGATTTAGGAGAACTCCATGGAGTTCAATGAGCCCATTTCTAGCTGTGTTGACAGCAGATTTCTACCCAGATGCCGGATAAGCATACTTGGTATTTTGAAAAGTTTTTCCAGGCTCCAGTTCTTTTGAAGCAGGCACTTAATGAGCTTCTGTGTATTTAGCAACCTTCATCAGATGCCTTTACATCAACTTGTGCAGGCTGCCTTTGGGCTCGTATGAAAAATCAGGCGTACGTTCTAAAATGTGAGAATGCTTTTTTTCTCTGTGAATGTTTGAGGGATCTCGTGCTCTTTTACCACAATTTAGTCGTTCAAGCCTGAGGTGCTCTGGTCCCAGGGAAGATCGATAGGATGTTGCCATTACGGCCGTGTCTGTCAATTACAGCCAGATTCAGGCGGTCAGGTAGGATTGTAAATTTGTGCCAACCAGTCACAGATGTTCCAGCTGTGCAGACATGTGGCACTATTTATTCTACTCTTTTTTCATAAAGGCCACAGGGGGGAAAACATTGTCCCTACCCAGAGACTGCAGCCGTTCTCCTGAAAGCACCTTTCAATCTTCCTCACCACGCTGGGATGATGGCATTAGGTCTTTTTAGCCCTCACATGTTTGTTTCAAACTCCCACAGCTCACAAAATTAATTTCTGTTGGGAACACAATGTGGTGATGAGGCAGGTTATTCTGGCTGGGCTTTTCCTTTATCTGCTATACAAAGCAACTGATTCACTTTCTATTAATTACCACCAGCTCTGGGGACTGCCTGGTGTTTTTTCTTTGGACTTTCAGCCTTTTGAGCTCGTTCTCAGGTTTGCTGTTTGGAAAAGCAGAGATGACAGGAGCGGGAAGGAAGGATACAGGAGAAAGAGGCTGACTTACCCAAACCTTAAAGCACATCTCAGCTGGGAATGGTTATTGTGTGTGGAGCACTATATTTTACTTATATGCAGCACAATATTACTTGTCTCAACTTCCCTCCTCCCCCAACCCTATGAAAGGAAATTCTAAAAAATTGCTTTTTAACTAATTATAAGAAATCCAATAACACTAGCAGCTTATTTCTTTCTGACTAAATGTAATGAGATTGGAGCTTTGCTTCATCAGGAGAATGACCTAATACAATAGCTCATTGAACCATGAAAGATTCATTAAAACTACCTTGCAAGGGGATTTTTTGGGCAATGTTTTATGTGGTGGACTTTTTTTCTTTTAAAAATGACTCCCAAGTCTAAAGCAGTTACTGCATGTAGTTGTAATCAATTTTGTAACACTAGGCAACAGAACTGGTTTTAATTACCTCTTATGTTCTAAAGATGTTACAGAAAAATCCTCACAGCTGAGCTGCACTTCATTTGTTGGAGGCTGAGGTTTGCAGCCAGGTGACTTTGCAAAATACCCAGATGTTACACACTGGGATTTTGCACAAAACTTCAGGAGCTGGTGATAAGTTTCAAACTGCCAGAAAATTTCCATTTCCTGCTGACCTAAATGAAAAAATCTATCCCTTCCCTGAGATGTGAGTGGCAATGTGTCTGTACAGCTTTTGGAGTTGGTTTCTCACAAAGGGTACATGATGCCCATTTGCCCCTCAGCTTTGTATCTATTACTAAATGATGCATTTTAAACTGTTCTTTGTATCCATGATAACTGTGGGTTCTGAAACAGTAGAGACTTTAATACACTAAGCTTGAGGTATAAAAATGAGGCATCTGTCAGAAAAAAGTACGGACTGAGTTACAACCTATATAATTAAAGTGTAAGGAAATCTCAAGCTGTTAAAATCTATTTTGAGCTACCCTAAAACATTACATCCAACAAGACAATATCCAATAACAGTAAGAGAAGGGGCAGAAGGTAAGATGATGGTTTGCAAATGCATAAAAAAATGAACTAAAAAACTAGATATGGAATTCTAGAGTTCAGTTCAATTGATGTAACTGTCCCCATCATCCTTTCTGCTGCCAGTAGGAAAATGTCCAGAGCATGTGTTTAAGCAACACGCACTAAAGCCTGTGGGCATGTTTGACTCTTTCTGGCAGTGTGCACAAACCCAGGCTGCTTCCACAGGTGAGAGAGGTAAATGCTCTTTCCTCCTGAGACACATCTGAAAAAATCCTAAAAGGAGCAGCTTGTAATCTGGGGAAAAACCAAAAGGTTTCTCTTTCTACTGAAATCTTGGAGTGAAATAAAAGGAACCTGCAGAAATCAGCCTCTCTCTTTCTTTACACTGAGTTACTGAGCCCTGCGCCTCTCAGGGTTGTTCACCTGCTGCCCCAAAGCGTTTCCTAGGTGTTCAAACAACAACAACAACATTAAAATATGAACTAACACTCAAATAACAGCAGTTCCCTGCTTTGGCAGGCTTCTCCCTCAGGGCAAACCATCTTTTGCCGCTTTTCTTTTGCAGAGCAGAAGAGCAGGAGTGGCTCAGGAGACAGAAGGACGATGATTTGGCCAAATTGCTGCCAAAAGCTGATGCCTTTAGTTTAAGGAATAAATACCTGTCCAAACTTGGAACTCAGGTATCACTGATTAAAAACCAGAATGCTGAGGGGTTTATTTAAAGGATTTGGTTGTTTTTACCAGCCAGCAACTCCACCTCTGAATGAAACCTGGGATTTGTTCTCAGGAAGAAACCTCCCAGTAATGAAAAATCTAATGAAGAGAAAGGATTCGAAGGTTAGCCCATTTCAGAAGCTGAGGAATGTCTTGAATTTTATTTTTTTGCAGCTCCCAGCTCATTACTCCTCCTGTTTCTCAACCCTGGCCCACAAAAGTGTGTTGAAATAGCAGCTTGGCCCTGTGGAGAAGCAGGAATCCACTGAATTTCCTGGGACGCAGAGCCCAGCGCCAGCAGATGCTCCGTGCTTTGCTGCAAGCCTAGATCCTAGATTTCCAATATTGCCTAAAAACTCCTCCTTCCTGGGCAATCCAGAGGATCCTGATGGGGGATGGTGGCTCTGGTGGAACCTCTGAGTACCTGCTCCAGCCTCTTGGCTCTAATTACTCCGTGAGTAGCTGAGTCAGGGGCCAGGGGTTGCTCTCTGGCTGTGAAATGGGAAAATTCCATCAGGAAAGTGCTGGGATGAGCCTGGAGGGAGGTGGGGCTTCTCCAGCCTCTCCTTCTTGGACACCTTCCTTGCTCTGCTTCGTTTTTCTGGGGGAGGAAAAGGTGAGGAGAAGCTCCCCAGGGAATATTGCAGAGGAATCTCCAGTTCCAGAAGTACAAAAGTGCCCAGCCTCAGGAATTTATCCCAGCTCAGGAACAGCACTAACCTCTCCAAGCCTGAACAATGTGAAAACCGATTTATTTTTTAAGACTTAGTGACTAAAACCAATAAAAAGAGGTAATGCAAGGACTGGATTTTGCTTCCGGAGGGAAAAGCCTTGAATTTCATGCTGGAACTCATCATTTTCCCATCATTTCAGTGGGAAACTCCTTGCTGAACAGGGACTTCCCAGGGCTCCTGCAGAGTGCGCTTTGCTTTGCTTTCATTCCTCCTGGAGGTAATTGGATCAATTATCTCTGACCCGAGCTGAGCTTGCTGTAAAGGGGCAGGAGGTTTGTGGAGCCCCAGGAATGGGGAACATTCCTGGGATACTCCAGGAAATGTTCCTGGGATGGCTCCAGGGAATCCTGGTGTGCCACAAAAAGCTCAGGAGCCTTTGACGTTTGTTTGGCTGCAGGGAGAGGAGTCCGTTAGAATCAAAAAGCTGCATTTGATGTACAATATCCTGAATTTCATTGTTTCAATCTAAGCAGAACTCCCAATCTCAAAGCTTGGTTTTAAAAGAGATTTTTGTGCAGTGGAGATTTCTTTGACTTGCCTGGAAAATTCTCATCTTCCCGAGGGACATTTTGGGTGAAAGTTCTGGATTCTGGAGGACAATGAGGGGACCCAAAGGAGCCGTTTGGGAGCTCCCTGTCCCCCTGAGCTGTCCTGGTCCTTTCTGGGCTCCTCGGGACCAGCCCTGAGGCTTTGATTGGACGCTTTCCTTGTGAATTTGGGGTGCTTTTTAAAGAAAACCTTTCGTTGGACACTGTCACCTGTGCTTTTTGGTTGTTGAGGGTTCTGGTGTTGCCTTCAGAGGCTTTGGGAAGGGAACTTTATCCCAAGAAATCCTCCCTTTTCCAGGGACCTCTCACTAGAGGTCAGCACTGCCACGCTGCCGGCTCGGGAATGTTGGATGGTTGGGATTAAAACCGCCGAGGCTGCAGCTGCTGGGGCTTGTTTGGGTGCCTGATGTGCACCAGCCTTGGTCCTGGCACGAGGTGTCCATCCTGGGGTGTCCATCCCTGGCAGTGTCCAAGGCCGGGCTGGACATTGGGGTTTGGAGCACCCTGACGTGGTGGAAGGTGATTTTGAAGGTCCTTCCAGCCCAAACCAGTCTGTGATCCCATGGAACCGAGTCCAGTCTTTGGGAAAAGCACCTCAGTGCCTTCAATCAACTTCTCTTTGAATGTTTATTAATGGAAGGCAAAGCAAAGGGATGAGCTAGGAGGGAAAAAAGGGGAGGGGCATGGTCTGAGGGCTGAAGACATGGAGCTGTCAAAAGGGAGGAAGGGTGGAGGGAAAAGGGACGGATGGTGTAGCAAGGCAGGGAGAGGGTTGAAGGCACGGGAGCTTCCCACAGGCATCAGCTGCGTCAATCATCAGCTGTGCCTGGAGCTCCGGCTCCTCCGTCTCCAGGCGGTCTCATCTTCTGTGGCCCCTGAAGGTCTTCTAAGGCCACCGGTTCTTCTGAGCCAGCAGATGACTGCAGTTCTGCAATTCGCTCCTCGAACATCAGCTGGACAAAGAGGCTTATCTGGGAGGGGCTGTCGTCGTCTCTCAGGGCCTGAAGAGCTGGAAGAGAAAGGCACAGAGCCCCGGTCAGAGCCCGGATGTGCAGGAGTCCAAGGAGACCCTCCTGCCAAGGGCCATCCGAGCCAGCTCCTGCCGTGGCCACCACAAGAGAGGAGAGGGGGGCCAACGGGATTCGCCGCAAGGTGCTAAACACGAATCGCCCCGCCCGCGTCCCTGAAATCTCTCCGTGTTCTTCGCACGCCAGCCCTTGTCCGCACAGGGAGCCAGGCCCTCCGCAGGCAGGACAGGGATTGCAGCCCCCTGCGCGAGCATTGCGGCTCCCCCCGGCAGCCCCGCTGAGAACCCGCTGCCCTCACTCACCCTCGCTGAGGGCCTGGAGCTCTTCCTTCTGCCTCCTCAGGCGCACCCCGGCGAGCCCTGGGAACACAGAGCCTGTCAGGGCCCCAGCGGCACGGCGCCCTGCCAGCGGCGCTGCCAGCCCTGTGGCCACACGGCCTCCTGCCCCGGCAGGGCTCGGCCCGGGCCCTTGCCGCATCCTGCCGCCCCAGGGCACGGCCGCAGAGGGCGGCAGCAGCCCCGAGGGCAGGCGCGGCTCCACGGCGCCGGGCGCGGATGCCGCTGCCGGGACGGGGGCTGGGGCTGGGGCTGGGGCTGGGAGGGAGCCCGGGCTCGTGGCTCACCGATGAGCTTGATGGCCGCCTCTCGCAGGGGCTCCTGTGGGTGCTCCAGGTAGGGCAGGGCCAGGCGCAGGTGTTCGGCCGCTCGGCTCTTGTCGTCTGCCAGCTGGAGAGAACGGCAGGAGGGAGGGAAGGGTTGGCGCGGCCTCAGCCCCTCGGCCGGGCGCTCCCGGCGCCCAGCCCCGGCCTGCGCTGCCCGCACAGCCCCGAGGCCCGGCCAGCGGGCGCCGGGCTCCGGAGGGGGCGGAGGGCCGGGCGCTGCCCGGGGAGCCGCGGTGCCGCCCCGCCCCGCGGCCCCGCTGGGCCGGCGCTCCATCAGCGCCCGACTCGGGGCACAGGAGCCTGGAGAAGAGCCCGCGCGGCCCCACGGAAGGGAGCGGCGTGTGGGGCGCAGGCCGGAGCCCCTGCGTGCGGCGCTGGGCAGGGGCCACGGCTGCCAGCCCCGCACACCGAGCCCCGCCGTCAGGGGGCTTCTCCAGAGGCCGTCCTTACCACGCACTCGGCGAACTTGAACAGCTTCTCCGTCTTCAGCACGTGCTCGAGGTCGCTCCTCTTCAGGAAGCCGGCCGCACAATGCAGCGTTTCCCGAGAGGCCTGGGGAGCAGCAGAGACGGGAGCTGGCAGCGCAGCCCAGCCCAGGGCACGGGCCCTGCGTCCCTGCGCCGGGGCCAGCAGGAGGCTGCGAGCCGGGAGAGGTGCCCGGGCAGGAGGCAGCCGAGCCCCCTGTCAGGGATGCACCGGCATCACACAACGCCTCACCTTGGCCACGCGCTCGTTCACCTCGTGGCAGTGCAAGTAGAGTGGGAGCAGGCTCTGGCTCACAACTGTGTTCAGTGGCTCTTTGCCCTCATCCGCTACCAAGCCCATCACCTTTTGGAAAAGCTGAATGGAGAGCAGCTGCACCTGGCTGTTGTCCTGAAGGAAAGGAAGCAGAAGAGGCCTCAGCACCAATTTCTCCAGCCCAGCCGGGCAAAAGCCTAATATCCCCAGGGCACAAAGTTTCTGGGCAGCAGCTAATGCCCGTGGCACGCAGAGCCTTACGTTTCCAAAGAGCCACAGGAGGAGGTCGGCTAGCTTCAGGGCAGTGGTCCTGCCGATCACGGAGTCTTTCCGCTGGCACACATTGGTGAGCGCAGAGAGGGACATGGCGACCACCTCTCCGTCGGCATCCCCAAGCCGCTCCAGGAGGCTTGGAAGCAGGCTGCGTACACCTCCGGCCTGTATGGAACACAAGGCTGTGCTGGGAAGCCACCAAGAGCTGCAGCACCAACACCGCCCTGGCTCTGCTAGCCCACCCTGCCGCTGCTGGGCCCAGAGGCCAAAGGCCTGTCCCGAAGCACTCGAGCAGCTGGAGCAGGAGGCAGGAGAGCTGGGAGCAGCTGCCTCAGCTCCTGAAGCCCAGCCAGCCCAAGGGGCTGCTTTCCCCAGCGCAGCTTCAGCCGCTGCCCCCTTCTCACCATCGAGGGCTCCTCGCTGAGCAGCACAAGGCCTTTGAGCGCCAGGTGACGTCTCTGCCTGCAGGTGCCCCGCAGGTGCCTTGACATCTCCTCCAGGACACGGCCTGCGCATTCCCTCAGGTCCAGGTACTTGATGACCTGAAAGGCACAGGGCAGTGACAGGTGACCCGAACAGCAGGAGCCCAGAAGCGCACAGGGCCGGGCCCAGGCAGCAGCAGCAGCAGCAGCACAGGGCTTGGGCACCGGCCCAGGCAGCTGCAGCTACGAGAGGGCAGAGGGCTGAGAGGCAGCTGAGCGAGGCAGCGCTGGCTCACCTCCACCAGGAATGCCAGGGAGGGCAGATCCCAGCGTGGCTCCTCCCTGCTTAGTGGCTGGAGTAGGTAGAAGCCAATGCGGGAACAGGTGTGGCCCAAGTGACGGCGCATCTCCCTGTCAGGGGGAAAAAGGCAGCAAGAGCCTGAGGTGGGGGGGACAGTCTTCTCCCAGGAGGTCTAACTCACAGGTCCGGTCTTTCCCCAGTATCTCTGGAGGGGGATGTGGGCGCTTTGGGAGGCGGCCCCTTCTGGGCACCCTCATCTGCCAGCCTTTTCCAGTCGGCTTGGCCGTCCCTCGGTGACGAGGCCCTCGAGGCCATGAGCACAGGGACTGTGTGGGGCACAGGGGACAAATGTGGGAGAGAAGGGGTTCTCACTTGGCCAGCAGACCCACGGCATAGTGCTGGGTGTCAGCACAGAGCAGCGTGTCCCAGCCACGCTTGCGCTCCATAGCCATCATCTCTGTGTTCCACCACATTTGGCTGAACAGAGCCTTCATGGCCTGCACTGCAAACCTGTGTGCAGAGCAAAACCCAGGTCACACGGCGAGCGCTGGCGCCGGCCACAAGGACATTGAAAAGACAGGAGGACTGGCACCTGTTGGGGTCGCTGGGAAGGCCGTGTTCCTCCTGGCACGCTCTCCAGAAGTTAGCAACTTCCACTGGCATCTCTTGTGTGGTGATGACAATGTGGAAGAGGAGAGCAACAAACAGACGGGCTGAATGAAGGAGCACTGCCCTGTGGCATTTGGGCACCTGGACAGTCAGCCACAGCCCCAGAGTTGCCTGCAAAAGAAGCAGCCCGAGACAGAGCTCAGTGCTAAGATGTCCGTGTGGCAGGGCCCGAGGGGAGACGCGGGGGGAGCGACGGGCCTGGAGCCCCCTGAGCCTGCCCTAAGCCAGTGCCTGAGGCAGGGAGAGGACGGAGAGCTGATGGAGAGGCGACCGGGGAGCGAGCAGAGGCCGGTTCCAGAAGCTCACCGCCAGGGCAAAAACGTCCTCATCGTCGCCATCGGAGGTGGTCGTTGTATGCAGAGGCCAATCCTCCATCACGCGGATGAGTGCTGGCAGCACCTTCTCCGCTGTCACAGCCGATGAGCCTATGGCTCTCCACATGCTTGCAGCAGCTCTGTGGGATTGGAGCTCTGTGTCAGGGCCGTCTCAGTCACAGTAGCATGCCCTGTGCAGCTGTGGAGGCCCAGGTGACAGAGCCCTGGTGCCCTGAGGGGCAGGGAGGGAGCATGGCAGCAGGCTGGTGGAACAGAGGGGCCCAAGGGTCCTGGACCGCTCCGCCTGTCTGGCAGAGCCCATTGGACAGGCTCTGCAGGGCAATGGGCCCTAAAGGCTGCTGAGCCCTGAGCTCTCAAGGCAGGTGGGCCCCATACCTGTCACACGTTGGGGCACAGCGCAGGAGGGTCAGCACAACGTCAGCAGGTTGCTCTTCGGCCAGCCTCAGAAAGTCCAAGCGCATCCTGGCATCCAAAGTGACACAGGCCGCCAGTCTCTGGTGAAGGTCCTTCACCATGGCTGGCACCTGGAGGAGACATGGGGAAGACCTGGAGCGCTGTCCAAGGGAGCAGCTTTCCCCAAGAAGTGCTTCCCCTCCTGCCACACTCTCCTGGCCTCCAAGACTCAGGGTCTCTTTTGTGTTGGTGTTTCTGAAGGCCACGCACTCAGTCACTGCCATGTCCGTATTTGCTGCGTCATTGATTGCAGCATCCAAGAGCTGAGCCAAATCTGGGCTGACATTGGGCTCTGCCTGGAGCTCAGTCAGCCTGCGGTCAGGCTCAGCTGTTGCACGGCTTCTGGTCGTCCTATGGCAAATGGGCACGAGCCTCCGGAACATCTGCAGGAGAGCAAAGGACAGGGAAGAGAGACACGTTCCATGGAGTGCTCCAAGCGCGGAGCTCGGCCGAGCAGTGACAGCAGGCCCAGCCCAGGCGGGGATGGCTGCACGTACCTTCAGTGATCTGCGGAAGCGGCCACGGGTGGGCTTCTTCTCCTGTGTCTGCTCCATGGTTGCATCTGGCAAAGAGCGAGCGTAGCCAGAGCTGAGGGGTTGCAGGAGAGGCCAGAGAAGCCAGCCCTGCTCTCCCCAGGCAGGGACAGCCCCGGGATGCCCCAGGGGATGGAGCACAGCTGCTGCAGGGGCAGCCTCGGCCCCTCTTCCATCCTGTCAGTGGGCGGAATGGGAACGGGGATGGGATGGGATGGGGCCAAGCTGTCCGCAGCCATCGGCCTTGTGGCCCGACTCTGCCACTCACCATCCTGCTGTGGCTGGAACTGCTCCAGCTCTTGAGGGGGTTGTGCTGGAGCATCTCCAGGGCTTGTATTTCTTCTCCTCCAGCAAACTGTGAGGAGGTCGCGAAATCTGCCCGCCATGTCAGTGTCTGGCCTCGAGGGCACCTTCAGACAGATGCCTCTGAGGAAACTAGGGAAAACCCTGAGGCAACAAGTCGTGCAGTTGTGCCTTGAAGGCACCTGCGACAAAGAAGCCTCAGGAAGGCTGCAGGACAGCAAGTCCTGCACACTGGTCTTGAGGGCTCCTGCCACAACGACAGGAGACTCCTTGTGGTGCTTCAGGTCACCAGATCCTGTGGTCTGGCCGCGAGGGCACCGACCGCAGGGTTGGGAGATGCCTCGGGAAAGCTCCGAGTCACCAAGTCCCGCAGTCTGGCCGCGAGGTCAGCTGCAGGAGCAGCGCTTCGGAAAGGCTCCGGGTCGGGCACAAACGAGCGGGCTGTGTGGGAACTCCTCACAGCACCTCTCTGGCGCGTCCTGTCCCGTGGCGTGCTCCGAGCACTGTGGCGTGGCTGCGTTGTTGCCAGCACCTATGTCACCGCGTGTCACAAAGGCTCCTCGGACACCCTGTGCCTTTCCCTGCCACGGTGACCACGCTGCTGCACCGTGTCACAAAGGGCCCATGCACACCCTGCCGCCTGCCTCGGCCCTGCCCCCGCTCAACCCAAAGTGGCCAAGGTTGGAAGGAATCCCTCGGCCCAAGTGTCTAAGAGAGCCCAACAGGACCTTGAATGATTTGATGGCTCGAGCCATCGGCAACCGCTGCCCTGCTCTGCGGGCTCAGGGCGGCAGAAGGAGCCCCCAGGGCTGCCGACGCAGCCGCAGCGGGAAGGGCACGGGGCCTGCCGCAGAAGCTGGCACGGCCTCCCTTCTCTCAGCTGATAATTGTCTTCAACCAAAGTCAGACTTTCACTTCAAACCCAGCTCAGTGCAGGCATCCATCTTTCCATTTGCTGTGTTTCCAAAGCAAGGAAGGGGCAGGAGTTTAGGAGGGGCTGGTTCAGCTCAGCCTTGCTGATAAAGCAATTTGGGTTTTCCCTCATCAATCTGTTTCATTAACTACAAATGCAGAATTGGAGAAGTTGTTGGATATTTTTGCGTTTTTCTGCAGCTGGCAGCAGGAGACTTTGCTCAGACTGGGGGTTGGGGCTGTCCAGCCTGGAGAAGAGAAAGACCTGGGGAGATTTCATTGGGGCCTCCCAAGACCACAAGGGAGCCTGAAAGAGCTGCAGAGGGACCTTGGACAAGTACCTGGAGTGCCAGGACAAGGAGGAATGGCTTTAAACTACAGGGGGAGAGATTTAGATGGGATCTTGGGAAGGAATTCCTCCCTGGGAGGGTGGGGAGGGCTGGGCTGGAATTCCCAGAGCAGCTGTGGCTGCCCCTGGATCCCTGGGAGTGTCCAAGGCCAGCTTGGAGCCCCTGGGAAAGTGGGAGGTGTCCCTGCCCGTGGCAGGGTGGGGCTTGAAGGTCCTTCCATCCCAAATTCCATGATTCCAACCCAAAGATAACCTGGATTGGAGGCAGCAGTGCCTGGGGGCTAAAGCACCTTCCCAGCTGTTATCAGAACAGGAGTTGCAGACATTTTATCCCTGGGTTTTCTTCCTTGTCCCTCAGCTGGGAGGTGATGGGAACGACCAGCAGGAGCTTCCCCAGGCCCTGGGAGTGGGACACTGGGAAGGGGACACTGGGAATGGGACACATTGGGACATTTTGGGAGTGAGACACTTTGGGAATTGGACACTGTGGGAATGGGACTCTTTGGGAATGGGAAACTTTGGGAATGGGACACTGGGAATGGGACAGTTTGGGACAGTTTGGGAACGGGACTCTTTGGGAGTGGGACGCTTTGGGAGTGGCACTTTTACAACCACTATTGGCTTTGTGGTTTATCCTGAGACAACAGACCCAACCATAAATTGTCACTTCAGGGCCAGCATTTAGTGCCAGCTCAGGGAAATGCAGGGTGGTTGGGGCAGGTATTAAACACCCCCAATAAATCCTGGAGAAGGATCCCAGGGTAACAATGCCTGCTTGCCAAATCTGTTTGCAGAGCGCACAAAAGCAATGAGGAAAACATTGCAACAGCACAAAGGTTTTCTCACAGCTGCACCACAGGCTGCTGCCTCGGCAAAGCTGATTGTTGGTGCTTTTCTTCCAGCCCCAAACTGGGATTGAGCCAGGCCCTGCATCCATTGGGACTGGGATGCTGTGGCTGTAGGATAAACCCCCAGCCAAGCCCCGCAGGGAGCCATTTATCCTGTTTGGAGCCCGTTTATTTTTCCTCCTTCCCCTGAAGATGTGTGTGAGGAGCAGAGATTCAGCCAGGCCCTCTTCCCAGGCCCATGGGATGTGTGTTTCTTTCCCGTTTCCTGGAAGCACTCGGTGTTTGGGAAGGTTGCTGGGCCACGAGGAGCTGCTGGACACCATCCACAGCCCCTCTCAGGCATTTTCTGCTGGGTGGGACTCCCTGAAAATCCCTTCAGCTTTGTAGGGAAAGCACTTTTCCTACGGGGCACACAGGGTGTGAGGCTGGCTCTGGGAAAGAAATATTCCCAGGGAAGAAAGGCTGGGAACGTGCTGACGGCAGCACTGCTCTTTCAGGTGTCACTGTAAGAAGATTCTAAAAAGCTCCATTTCTGCTTGGTGGGCAGAAAGTGCAGGAAAAAGTGCTGGGAATGTCCACGTGGACTTCAATTAGCATCAAGCAGCATCACAAGTGGTTTCGTCCAGGCAGGAGTCACAGTCACTGTGAGGTGATGAAAACGGAGATGGGATCTGCTTGAGGCGGATGGTGCAGCGGCTGCGCACCTGCGACGTGTATCCCTCAGGGTACCTATTTCTTTAGAACACTATGAAGACTAGAGGGAATTGAAAGTCCACTGCAGTTTAGGTTGTTCTTCACGAGATTGTTCAAGTCGAGCACAGCCATTCTGTTCAGCAGACACACGGGCAGGGGCTTCTTGGAGCGCTGCTCTGGCACCCATTCTTTGGAGGAGGGGATTGCAGGAAAGAAGAAAAGAAGCTCATCAACTACTGAAGAGGAAGAGTCACTGACAGGAAGCAGTGGGTTAAGAAATGTGAGGGGGAAAAAGGCAGAAAACATGAGGTGACAAGTGTGAGAAATGGGAGTGGAAAAAGGAGGGAAGTGTGAGGGAAGAAAAGGGTAGGAAACCTGAGTGGGAAAGGCTGAGAAAACGGAGGGGAAAATGGTGAAGATGTGAGTGAAAGTAGGAGAGGAAGGTGAGAGGAGGAAAAGCCAGGACATATGATGGGAAAATTCTAAGAAACATGATCAGGGAAGGCTGAAAAACATAGAGGAAAAAATGGAGGGAAATGTGAGGGGAAGAGAGTGAGAAAATTACTGGCAGAGAGAGAGAAACAGGCAGCAAATGTGAGGGGAACATTGTGAGAATCCTGAGGGGAAAAGAGGGAGAAACCAGAGGGCAGAAAAAGGCAGAAAACATTAGGGGGAAAAAAAGGGTGGGAAGTTGGATGGGAAAAGTGGCAGAAAACAGGAGTGAAAAAAGGGCAGAAAATGCTAGAGGAAAAGTAGAAGCAACATGAGGGGGAAAGAATGATAAACGTGAGGGGAAAAGTGGGAGAAATGTAAGAGGGAAAGCCTGGGAAACATGAGGGCAAAAGTGAGAAACATGAGGAGACAACTTGGAGAAAAATGACTGAGGAAAGGAGAAAAGCATGAGGGGAGAAAAGGGCAGGATAAGTGAGGGGAAAATTGTGAGAATCGTGGGAGAACAAAAAAGCAGGAAAAAGCGGGAAGTTGGGGAAATGTGAGAGGCAAAGCGTGAGGAAAGGGAGCTGAAAAGGGTGGGGAAAATGAGTAAAACTTGGGAGGCAAACATGAGAGGAAAACTGTGAGACTCGAGAGGGGGAAGGGGTGGAAATGTGAGAGGGAAAAGAACAGGAAATGTGAAGGGAGAAAAGGAGAGAAGGCAGGATTGGCATGACAGCTGAAATGATTCCTAACACATTCCCCCATGCATTTGCCCATTTATTGCACTAGCCCAGGGCTTCTCTGTATGTCCGTCTCCCCCTGTGCCTTGATTCCTGTTTGGAAGCAGTAGAAGTGCAGGATGTGCCCACCAGCAGGAGCTGCTCCAAGCTGGGAAGGGGCCAGGTGGTGCTGATTTCCAGAGGCTTCTGTGTCCCAGGTGAGGCCAGGGCAGGAGCGGGTTGAAAGGTGCTGCTGCTGCTCCTCTGTGCCAGAGAGCCCTGGCCGGGCAGGGCACGGCGCCCACTGCACTGCGGGCTCTTTCTCCTGCCACAGCTGGGCACACCTGGCAACAAATCATGACGACTTGTGGGGAAACCAAGGGCTTTGTGGAGGCTGCCTTGCTCTGCACACACCCGGGCCACCTGCAGCACAGAGCTTTGGCCCCCAGAAAGGCAAACCCGAGGGGAACAGCTGGAAAAGGTTTCATTTTCACCTGTCAATAGATGACTTTATTTCAGTGCTGGGTGCGTGGGGAATCACTTTCCTAACACGTGCTCAGCCAGAAATCCCACCTACTCATTTGTAACCATGGAAACAAGACCTACTCATTACTTTGCTGAAACTCACAGGCTAAACATTCCCTCAAATTAGTTGACATATTTAAATCACTTCTCAGAAGTTACTGACAGGAGAGTAGGGCTCTCTTGAGAGTCTTGGGTGGTCATTTGGGGAACATCCCATTCCTGCAATTCTTCTCTGATGCTCAAGAGCCTCCTACAACCACTCTTTTCCCCTTGAATGCATTCCAGCTGCATTCTTGGGAAGACTATTCTCAAGGCTAAGGTAGTCACTTGCACACATCAATCACTGCTCTGGAGGAATAGAGGGCTCAACAGTCTGTTAATGCAAAGGGAATTCACAATTTGTTACAGTTCAATATTTTCTCAAAACCTGCCTTCTCTGGGCATTGCTCACAAGCATTTCTTTAATTCACCTTGAAAATGTTTTTGCTGACTGAAGCCACATTGTGTCTTTCCTTCAGCAATTCAGAAGAGAAACACAAACTGCCTGCTGAAACCCTTCTGCTCCCTTCCAAATCAGTTCACTGCTCAAGCACGGGCCACAGGCTCCTGCCCGATTCCCTCTGTGAGATAGGAGGTAATATTTTGCTGCAGCTGCAGGGTTATGAGAAGAAAGAACGAAAGCTGTTGGTTCTTGGGGTTGTTATTTAGGGTTTGCGTTTGTTCTAGTTGATTTGTTGGGTGTTGCTGTGAGCTGGGAGAGGGGCCAGCGTGAAGACCAAACCAAAAGGGAAGTAGGAGAAGAGGGGAGGGGACAGAAAAGGAGGCGGTGGGGACAGAATACAAGTTTCCTATTTCCCGGCCAAAGGGAAAGGGGACACGGTTCGCCCTGGGCTGGGAAAGGCAATAAAAAGCAGCATTTTCTGTGTGTGTGTTGTGTGTGTGTTTGGCTCTTGGGAGAGGGAGATACACACCCAGCTCAGGTGAATCCATCCTAAAAAACAGTTCTCTTTGGCTTTGATGACGTTGTCACCCCATTAAATTTCATCGGACAGTTGGCTCCTCTCTAACACCTCTCTATCTCCCAGCAGCTCAGGGCTGCATTGCACAGTGCTTGCTGTGTGCCAGAGAGCTCAAAGCAGGCTGGCCTGGCGCCCCGGAATATTTCTGCAGAACACTCTGCATTTCACTCTTTTGCTCTGGCTCAGTGCACAACTCCAGCACTGCAGGCGCTTCCTCCCAGAGCCGTGTGAGGCCCCGGCTCCTGCAGATGTGAGCTGACAAGCTGTCCCTGCCTGCCGCTGGCCTCGCTTCCCCCGGCAGAAGCGCCGTGCCTGAAGGAGGCTGCCCTGTGCTGGAGCCTGCGGAGCAGCCCGGCTCCCTCCCCTGTGCCCAGAGCGCTGCACACACTGCTCACCTTGGCCAGGAGTTAGAGGGCAGCCGGCACAAGGGTGGCAATCCTCAGCCAGGCCTGCAGCCCTCGCCTGTGGTTTGCCTTTCTCTGCTCCTGTGCACGCTCCGGACGGCCGATGCCACCGGTCTGTGCTGCGCCCAGCACGGCCACGCTTCCCCTCGGGAGAGCCTTCCCCACTTTCCAACTGTACCAAAGAAGCCATCAATGTCACTCTCCACCTCTAAGAAAAAACTGACACTTCAGAAGAAAATGTTGAGCTTTGTCAGAGGCTCAGAAGGAGGGGAATCTTTGAAAGGAGTTGAGGTTTCACAAACTTTATTTCCAATCCTATGCTACTATCCTACTCCACTGTCCTAGCTGCAATCCTACTCTACAGTCCTATTCTACAATCCTTCTCTATACTGGTGTTGGAGAAAACAGTTGTCCGATTCCTGTCTCCTCCTTCCACTCTTTCACTGAAGTGATCAGTGGCACCAGGCTGGACACAGGCTTGGCTGATGTTACAAATGGATGCTGCACAAAGAAAAAAAAAAAAAACAAGAATGAACCATTACTTTGCAAGCTAAGAGCCTCAAAGGCAGGGCAATATTTTTCAAAGGAAAAGGAGATTGAATCAGAGTACGTCTAAGGAGCAACAGTGGGGCCACATTGGCACAGCTTGCTGCAAGAGCTGCTATGTGCCCCAGGCCTGGAAATATCTCCGGTCTGAGCATCCTGATCTCTTGAAAGAGGTCCCTGGTCATATTGCAGGGCACTTGGAGCAGATGACCCTTACAGGCCCTTGCCAGCCCAGCCCAGTCTAGGATTCCTGACTGTTCTCATTTGAACAGCACCAAGAGTGGAGGTGAGGAGGAGGAGGCTCCCCTGATGCCTTGCACTTCAGTGCAGGAGGAGCCCGTCCCTGGGACACTGTTTCCCCTGCAGCCCCTTGGCATTTTACCTGCAGCAGCTCCTTGGCAGACCAGCGCCGCGCCTCGTCTCTCTGCAGGCAGCAGCTCAGGAAGTCACACAGCAAAGGGGAGCGGAGCTTGGGCTGCTGCAGCTTTGGGATCCCTTTGGTGGCTTTCAGGAGTTGAGCCTGAAGAGAAAGGAAACACGAGTTTCTCACCCGCTTCTTTCACGTCTGGAACTGCTCTCCCAGATCCCATTGTTTCAGGTGCACTCTGCAGTGGCACTTTCTGCCGTGGCACAGAGGCAGAGATGACTTTCCTGACCAACAAAACACCCAAAGCCCGATGCAGCCACAGCTTTCCCAGCATCCAGCAGCTCTTGCCTTGGCAGTTGATTTCATTGACTGGCCTTGTTAGTGGAAACAATAGCAGCAAAAGCAGGTTTCCTTCTCTGAGGGTTCACCTGAGCAGCTTGACAGGCTATTTGGAAGAGGCACTTTGCTCTACTAACTCACTCTACTATTTCCAAAGATAATTACATGAAAAGCATCTCTGCAGCTCTTGTTGGTCCCTTAAGCACAGCTGCCATCAAACCAAAGTCATCAAGCTTTTTCCTTGGTTCTTGAAAACAATGGGAATTGCAAGCAAAGAAAGGAAATCCCTCAGTTATTCCTCAGGTAAGGAAACAAACATTTGGAATCTCATCTTCCACACAGACACATGAAGATGCATGCACAAATGTCTTGGGACGAAAATGCCTCTTTGGGCACACAGGAAACACCTGCACCTCCGTCTCTCATCAGACTGCAAATTTCAGCTTCCCTTAGGCAGCAAAAGGAAAATTTTGGTGGTCAAAGCAGAAGAGGGAGAAATGCCATCCATGTGGTAGCCCTCTGCTCATTTGGACACTCAAGTCAATGCATTAATGGCATGGCCATCCTAGAAAGTGCCTGGAAACAAAGGGGTGGGTTTGGCCGGCTCTCCACATGGCCAGGCTTCATCTTAGTGACATGGAGGTGACGGCTTGGGTTAGGAAAGAAAGACGGTCACTGAGTGTTTCAGCAGCACCGCACAAGAAGCACAAGAGACTCTGTGGCCTTCACACCCTCTTGTTAAGGTTTCAGGCAAATTTCCTTGTGAGAAGAATGGGGGTGCACTTCTTCTCTCCAAACCACTGTTTTATAAACATCCTCGGGTTTGGGTTACTTTCCTTCATTTCAGGAAAGATAACACCACTTCTAAGATGCTTGTTTGCTGCTATTAGGGCTGTCTACAAAGCCAAAAGAGCTGGAACGACTTCTAAGCCAAAGCCCAGTGTTGCCTGAGAAGGGAGATTGTTTGCCTGGGCTAAGGCTTGAGTTCCCCCACGGATGCAACCAAAACCCCAGCAGATGCTGATGTGCTGCCGGGACATTTTCAGAAAGGGACTGTGGTGGAAGTAGTTCCAGCGGATGGCAATGGCATTTTGTCCAGTGGCACACACAAAGTGGGATGGGGGAGAAAGACAGCGGGATCAGAGAGTATTTACACCTTACCATGGCAGAATTTTCCTCCCAGTCAGGAGCTTCTCCTTCCACCATTTCAATGACCACGATTCCCAAAGACCATATGTCCACTTTGGGCCCATAGGGTTCACCGTTCACTTCAGGTGCCATCCACTGAAGAGTCCCGACCACCGATCTCCGTCTACTCTGCTCAGGGGTGAGTTGAGCAGAGAGGCCAAAATCAGCTGGGGAGAGAGCAAAAGACCGTTTTTATTTGAATCCTGTGCAATTAGGAAAGCACGCAAAAGAATTTCCCGGTAGAAGTTTGAGAATGTGCTCTTGAATCTCCTGGACAACTGTCCCTGCTCTGTTTCCTCAGGACTTTAGCCAAGGAAATATGGTGCTGGCTGCTTCAAAAATCCCCACATTTTTTACACGGCCTCCAGAAGTGGCTTTTCAAACTTTAGACTTGTAGCTCCCTCCCTCTGGAAGGGACACGCACAGAGCAATGCCACTGTGGACTGCTCGAGCCTTGCCATTGGTCTGTGCACGTTGCCACCGCGTGGTCAGCTCACAACAGGCTCCCTGCACTGCCACCAGCACCATTTTGGGGGGGCTGGCACTCACTCAAAAGCAGCCCCACAGCCCACATATCCCTGGAACGCTGCACCTGCCCAAGAATATACTGACCCAGCTTGACAGAGCCATCCGTTTTGAGGAGAATGTTGAGGCTCTTCAAATCTCTGTGCATCACGTGGTTGGAATGGAGAAAATGCAGTCCTTGCAGGCACTGAGAGAGAAACCAGAAACAGGAGGGCAAAAATCAGTGATGTGATTTCATCACACAAGAAAGGAAACAGCTCTCCAAGATTCCCTCTCCAGGAGAATGAGGAGTAATGGCAGAACACAGTGCCATTGAGGGCAAGAGCTCGCTGCTCCAACACAGGCAGGGCAGCACCTTTCTAAAGAAAGGCATGTCAGCTTGCCAAAGAGCAACAGCAACTGCTGGTGTAGACTCTGCCCTGCAAACCAGCCAGGATGACTGCTGCTGCAGTGCATGTGCTCAGAAGTACAGAGCATTCTGGCTGCACTGCTAACCTTTCCAGCTGAGGACTCAGAGAAATGAGTCTCTCTTTCTTCTTTGCTGTTCCTTTCAAATGCTACCACCACCACCACCTTTGCTTTTACAGGCAAGGAATGCAGTGCCAACAGGCCAAAGTTTAGAGAGGCAAGATGGAGAAGAGCAAATACAAGAGCCAGAGTGAGAATGCAACAGCGGGAGAGAAGAGGACAGGAACAGAGTCCAGTGAGTGCAGGGGCACTGGCAGGCAGTTCACTTGAGAGGCTCTTGCTTGACCAGAGCATATCAGCCACACAGAAACAAAGCCTGGCTCACGGAATCACTCCTGTCCTGAGCCCCTTTCCCAGACAATCCTGCCCAAGCTCTGGGAAGCACAGCTGGGATCCCCGACTGACCTCCCGACTGATGATGGCAATCTCATCTTCTCTCAGGCGAGTCTTTTGGATTGTGTCATAAAGACTGCCTCCATCCATGTACTCCATCACCAGCCACAGTTCTTCATGCACAAGGTAGCTGAAAGAAGGAAACAAGGCCATGCAGATGAACATGCATTCGTTGGTTCCTTTGCTTGATTCTTGTTTTTGGGTCCCTTTGTGACAAGGACAGAATTAAAAGAATTAAAGACATTCCCTCCAGGCTGTGGGTTGTTTGCAGTCTGTGCAGTCTCAAGGAGAACAGCACATCTGTGAAAAAGGAGATGTCTCTGATGGCCAGCAAACAAAAAGTGCAGTTTAGTAACAACCAAGATGAAAAACCTGTCACCGTGATATTTCTGGAAATAAGCACCTAGTGTTCCTGGTATGGACAGCCATGGAAAAGAGGGGCAACAATCCAAGGGAAATCCTCTCTAGCATGCTTCATCAGCATTGAAGAAACCTTAAAAAATCCATCCTGAGACAACATGGAGGCAGTGAGCTTACAGGGTACTGACTTCTTGTGGTAGAGTTGATGCAGGTTTTTGAACAATTTTTCAACTATGTGTTGGAAAGGCAGGGATGACTCATGGAGACAAACTGCACTCTCTTCCCATCCATTGGAGATGAGTAGAGAAATAATAATGAAGCAATAATTACCAGCTTTCTTTTCTGCCAGTGTCCAAAGTGGGGTTTTAACCTTGCATACTTTTACTATGTAAACAAACCTTCATGGGATGAGACCATGACCACTCACCCGTCTAAATAATGGACAAGATGGGGACTCATATTCCTCTTCATGACCGTGATTTCAGTAACAATATCCTCCATCTCGCTCGGTCCCCGAAGATAGATTTTCTTGATGGCCACCTAGAATGACATTGAAAATCAGTAACTTTAGAAGCTGGTGGAATGAGACCAAAACACACATGGGGAGAGAGATTTTGCAATGACACCACCAAGCCGTGCCAAAGTGCCTTGTAATTAGACAAAGGAGTAATTAGGAACTGACATTCCTACAGCTCATTTCTCTGCTCCTTTGGGGGCCAGATCCAGGACACGTGGCCACTGACCACATTTTGCCTTGTCCACTTGTTAGCAATGGTGTGTCAACTCTCACCCCCCCAAAGCTCTGAGCACACTCTCTGTCTGTCTGTACTTGAGAAGAAGTAATGCGTGACTTGGTACTCTGTGGATACATCTCGGGCTATAGGCAGGGCTTGGGGCTTTTAGGGACACCTTGCAGATCTCTCCCTACGTGCAGTTCCCAAGTGCAGCACTGCAGGTGCCTAAGGAACTGCCAGGAACATTCAGATGTATTTGTTGGCAGCCAGAAATGGGAATTCAGGACTCTGAAGCCGTAGCCCCAGAGAGCAGTGAGATGCTCCTTTGTCTGAGCAATTGAGAGCCAGGGAGAGCATCCTTCTCTGAAAGGAACCGCTGCCCTCCTTGCCTTCCTTCTGGCAGCTGAGCAGGACAAAGACTGTCCCAAATGCAGCTGGCTGGCTGGCACCAGTCTGTGCTTCTTGTGCCTTTGCAGCACAGCTCTAGCCACAGCTGCAGCCACAGCTGACACGAGAGAGGAAAGCCCTGGAGAGCAGCAGAATCTGCAGGGGCTCTTGACATTTACCTGTCTTCCTGTGGCAGTGTCGATTGCTCTGCAAACCTCTCCAAAAGCCCTAGAAACAAAACAGCAGCAAAGAAAGGAGAAGCCATTTAGACCTTGGAGTGAAAGCCAGCCCAGACAGGAGATGTCTGCTGTAAATGCCTCCAACCTGCAGCATGCAGGAGGGCTCTGCCAGAAGGCAGATGATGCATTTTCCTCTCCAGTGCATGGGCACTGGGCCTATTTCTGAAGCATTGGGGTTTAGTGCCTCAGCTCCAAAGGCCAGGTGATTCTTTCATCTTGGATTTCAGTTTCTAAACTGGGTGGTTTTTGTCCTCAGCACAGACTATTTCCTTCAGCAAACTCTTGGGAAGAAATGCTCCTGAGAAGTGTTATCTGACTGCTATTATAGGGGGTAGGTTGCTGTTTCTGGTAATGAAATCCAAGTGCCTTTGATAATGCCTTCTTACCACACAAATTCTGGCTGGTACTGAGAGATGGGGCAGACTAACCCCAGTGTCTGAATATGTTTGCAGCTTGCCTGACTTCACACTTGATAGATATTCCAGCAGCAAATCGTTGCCCCATGATTGTGTAGAAGCAACTGTGGTTGGACTCACCCTCTGCCAACAATTTCCTCTTCAATGTATTTCCTCCGGGGATTTTCTGTGCTCACCATTTGCCCTGAGGGAAACAAAATGCAAGATGCTCACTTGAAAGCAGACATCCCACCATCCAAGAGATACAAAAGGCAGCCCTGCTGGGGCTCTACAGTCTGGCCTTCTGAGTCCTTTGTGGCCAGCTGGGTAACAACAACAACAACAACAATTGCAACAAGACAGGCAGCTCTGCAGTACAAGCAGGCCAGCACAAAGAATGATTTTCTACAGTCCTTTGAAGAGATCTCTTGAAAGGAAAGAAAGCACAGGGAGATGCATTCCCAGGAGAGGAGGGCATCTTCCCCACCTTGCAGCAGTTTGCCAAAAGAATGCCTTTCCTTTTGTAAACCCAAGCAGCTCATGCTCTAACCAATCCCAAGGGGCCTTCAGCAGCAGGACCCTCACCCTTGATGAGCAGGCTGAGCTGGAAGACGCCCTTGCCCGTGGCCCACGTGAAGAACCACACTGCTTCTCCTCCCCCTGACAGCAGGGATCAGTCCCTGCCATTGCACTCGCCCTCTCAGCCCCGCACACGTGCCCACCTTCCCGCAGCGGGCAAGGGCAGCAGGGACAGCAGTGCTCCTCAGGTGCCGGCGGGACACGGACAGCTGCCCAGAGGAGATGCTGACCCTCTGTGAGCCCAGCCCAGGCCGTGCAGGAGCCGGCCCAGAGCAGGGGCTGCTGCCTCGGGGCAGCTCCGCGCTGCAGCGGCCGGCCGGCAGCGGCACTCTCCCAGCTAAGGAAGGCTCCAGCCTCGGCACTCACACCAGCCCTCAGGGCCAGGGCAGCCACCGCCACAAAGCTGCCAAAGCCCAGGCACCAGCACTGACAAGCAATGGCAAGAAGGCACGGCCACACCCAGCCCCTTCCAAGCTGCTGCCCCCACTGAGGACACGGCAGGATTGGCTTGGAGAGCAGACCCACCCAGGTGCACATCAGTGCCCTTTTGTGCCAACAGGTGACGGGAGACAGAGAGTCAGCTGGGCTCTCTTCTCAGCCCCACTAGGTCTTATCTGAGGGCACAGGACCGGCAGCTGCTCTGGGCAAGAAGCAGCTTCAATGACTTGTGCTGTAGAATCACAAAGGGCACCCAAGTGAGGAGGATCATTGGGTCCAGCTATGCTGACGCGTGCTCACAATACACTGTCCCTCAGAGAAGAAAGACGCAAGACGTACTCATGAACCCCAGGAAGTCATCCTCATCATACTCCATCTCCTGTTGCTGAGCGGCAGCTTTGTCAGTGCTGGAGATGAAGGAACTGCCCAGGCTCCAGTGCTCAGCTGGGCCAGGCCAGGCCCCTTCAGGTGACACTGCTGCTGCAGCAGCTTCAATAGAAGAGCCTGTGGAGATCTGAGACAACAAAAGAGTTTGTGTCAGAAAAGTGGCTGGCAGAGATTAGCCCCAGATCCCATTTTAAATGCAAGCCCTTAGGACGGTGCTGTCAGCCAGTGTCTGGGAGCTGCTGTCAGGCTCAGCTTTTTCACCTTTCTGCCCACAATTCCCATTAATTCAGCCACTTCTTTCTGCTTCCCTGCCCACCTCTGCTTCCATTTTACCAAAAGAACAACCTGGCAACCAAGGCACCAAAATCCCTGACTTGAAGCAGAAACTCCACGTCCCCAGTGTGTCTCTGAAATGCTCCCGGGTAAGCACAGCCAAGAAGCTCCCGGGGACAAACTGCCCCAAAGAGCTTGTATTCTCAGATCAAGACTTTTGGTGCCTGTGGGTACTTGGCACGTCTGTGGAGAGGGACAGGTGTCCCCAGACCACAGCATCCCCTACGTATCCACCAAGGCTGAGCACAGTGTCTTTGACATGCTCCCTCCTCTGCAGACAGGGAACCTTCCTGCTCCAGGCTGGCCCCTATCAGAATCCCAGCAAGCTGGGGCCTAAACATGGCAGCTCAAAGCCCATTTTCCAGCTGTCACTGGCTGAGGGGAATGGCTAGGTCTGGCAGGACTGCAGCACTCAGCATCCTCAGCCACCAACAGCAAGAGCTGGCTGCTCAGAAACTTGCAGCTCTGCCTCGCACTAAAGACAGCGCCCTCCAGAAGAGGCACTTACTGGCTGGGAAAGTTCCGGCTGTGGTGTGACAACAGCTGGAGCCTTGTGGTCATTTGGCTCCTCTTTGCCTTCTCGTCCAGGAGCAGAGGAAGCCAGAGGAGAGTCTGCTCTTGGTTCTGGGATCTGTGGACAGACAGGAGCGTTAGACACAGGCCATGACCTATCATTTAGAACCTTCTTTCTCTTCAGCTCTAGAACCAGCTCTACTAAGCACAAATCATCAACTTGGAGAGCAAGGGGATTCTAAGTCACTCTGCTTAAATTCTAATGGGCTGATTCAACTGGACACTGCAAATTGCTCTGAATTAGACAATCCCCCCTGGCTACTATCAGGAAGCAACGTTCTCTCAGCAAAACTGGGCTTTTAGTTATTTAAAGCTCTGGAATGGAAAATTAGGAAATAGGCAGTGATGCCTTTGCTCTTGCTGCTGCAGACATGGAAATGGATTTTCTTGCAGCCTACTCAGCTGGCCCTCTACACTCTACTGCCACAGGCCAAGCTCACAGCTTGCTGCACAATTCTTAAACGCCAGGAACATCAAATGTTCTTTCCTTACTCACCTTGGGATCAGCACCTCTGAATACCCGGCTCAGGTGACCTGCAGTGGGCAAGGGAAAATGAAGCAGATGCTTTGAGAAAACTGGAGACAACCACAGCATTTTTAGAAGACCTTCCAAGAAGGCCTCCCAGTCTACATTTTCAATGTTGTCCTGCTTGACCCAGCAAATAGAGGAAATGACAGACTCTGCTGACACAGACTCTCCCACGGAGGGAACGCAACCCCTGCAGGTTCCCTTGCAAATGCTGCCCGCACGGCCGTGGCTACACACACCCCCTTTTGAGCTGAACGTGTTGACAGCACCTTTACCCAAGTGGCATCCCAATGGCCTTTCTGTTTCCAAATCAATTCAGTCACTAAGAAAGAGCAGGAAGACCAAAAACCAGGTTAGGTGACACTCAGGGAAAACCTCTACTTACCTGCCAGGTGAGTCAGGAAATAGCAGGAATAAGTAACTCCATAAACAGTGAAAACTGCAGCGGCGAGTTGCCCAATCATTGTGGCAACTGCTGTGCAAGTTTGCAGACTGCGCTCTAACGCTAGCTAAAAGGAGTCTCCTGTCAGTCAGCAGCTGCCCCCTGACAAAAGCCTCAAGCACAGGACCAAGTTCCTGCACCGAGCAAGCCCAAGAGCTGCTCTGACACCCCTGAGGCCTTCCGGGCACCAAGGCAACCTTGTGATGTCACCACGACCACGTGACAACCGTGCCCTGACATCACAAAGCAAACGCTCTGCCTTGATCTGTGAGTTGATACAGATGGAGAGACTGATGTTCGTGTAGGCCTAGGCTGCATTTTTACCTCTTTCCCCCCTCAGCTGCCTGTTTCAGCTCTTGTTTCTCCCCCTGTGCCCCCTGTGTCCCCTGTTGCTGTGCTGGGTCCGAGCTGGCGGCCGGGCCGGGCGGAGCAGCAGTTCCAGCCCCGGGTGTCCCTGGAGCGCTGGGAGCTGCCGGTGGCCCCAGGCACTGTCCCCTGAGGAGCTGCTGAAGGACGGGGAGACACAGGGGGCTGAGGGGGCCGAGGAGGCGCTGACGCTGCAGGGACGGTGACCTTGAGCTGCTGGGGGACTGAGGGCTGTGGGGGAGCAGAGGGCCATGGTGGCACTGAGGTGACAGGGAAGGGGCGCAGGCTGAGGGGGGTCTAAGGGGCCGGGATGGGTCAGAAGGGATTGAGTGGGGTGAGAGGACTGGCAGGGGCTGAAGAAACCCAAGGGGGCCGGGGGTTTGCCGAGGGGACGGTGGGGCTGAGGGGATGGAGGGGGCCAGCAGGGAGCACAGAGGGCTGCGGGCCTGCAGCTCTGCCAGGCCTTGGAACCAATTCCAGAGGCTCCACTTTTGCCACGGCTGCCCTGCAGACCTTGAGGACAGGCAGAGAGTGACAGGAGGCAGCAGGGAGAAGCTGAAGGCCACCAGCTCCAGCAGGGACCAGGGAGCTGCTGCTGCCAGCCCAGAGCCCGGCTGAGGCCGCAGGGCCGGTGAGGCAGCTGGGGGTGAGGGTGGCCTGGGCTTTGGCCGTGGGCTTTGGCCAAACTTTTTCTTTCTCACCCTCCTGGGGAAGCGCTGAGATTTTCCCTTCCCTGACTGAAGGGCAGGTGCTGCCAAGGGAAACATCTGGATTCTTACTCAGTGTTCCCTTTGCTTTCGCACATGTGCCATCTGCTGTCCTTGTCCAGGGGTGCTGCTCTGCAGGGGAGGAAGCAAGAACAGAGTGAAAGGCTTTGAAGATGGGGTGACTGGAATCCCTCTGCTTAGATTTCTGTTTAAAGATATATGGACTGTAGCATAGAGAGGAATAATTACATGGATATTTAGATATGCGGGTTGCTTATTGTATAGGAATATTTCTCTATGTATCTTGGTATATTTATAAATGTATTCTACCTATATATGTGTCTGTATATATGCATACATCTTTGTAATAACATATGTATATATGGATGTAAGTATATGTATATGTAAGTATGCTGTTCGATGTGTGTTTTAATTCTATTTCCTATGAATACAGTTGTGTAGGTATTTCTGTTTATGCAGTTGGAGTTATATGACTCTTTAAATAGGTATATTGGTATTCCTAGAAGTAAATATATCCAGTTTTCTATTTACATCTGTGTATTGACTTCTGTATTTTGAGGTGGGTGTATCTGGGTGTATCTTTCTATTTAAACATGTATGGAGATGTATAGTTGTGTCATTGTATCGATTGAGATCTTTGTAGACGACTGTTTAGATAGAAATACTGATATTTTTGTATTCCTAGATGGGCTTTAGGCTTGCAGTAATATCTAATAAATTAAGTTGCTAAACACCTAATTGATCTTTGTGTCTAGTGAGTTGTTGTAGATGTTGGCAATAAATTAAGGTTTTCTTAACTGAAGTGGATATTTCTATATTTTTTTATATAGCATTGTTGTAAAAATTTAAAAAATCCCTTTTTTAACTTAAATTGAGATATATAGTTAAATTAAATACATAGTTGTATAGTGTCAGCGCCGGTGAAGCAATTTGTAATAAATGACATTTTTCATGTGAAATCACTTCTGGTGTATTTGTCGATCAGCAGTGCAGCTGTAGGAATCTGCAAGAAAATACAATTGTCAACTGCGATGGGTGTTTTGTGATTTGTGCTGTCCAGAGCAATGAGCAGTTGTAAATACTGGAGGATTTTGGCCATAGAAATCTCCATCCATGCCCAGCACATGCCCCACTTGCACTCAGGCTGGCCAAGAAAAGCACAGATTTGGGATGGCAGCAGAGCCACACGTTGGCTGAGAACTCGCTGCAAAGGCAGCTGAGAAAACTCCGGGATTCCACGGAGCATCCAGCTCCAACCAGAGCCACCCAGAGAGAAGAAATCCACTCGCCATGCCATGGGCAGCTCTTCAGGAAGCGCTCCAAGTGTCCCTCTGAAGGTCATCCTGGAGCCCAGGAGCCAACAGGGATCCTGAGCCAGCTCCGCTGCCTTTGGCAGCACTTTGCAAATGAGCTGCAGCAAGGGGGAGGCCGCAGGGGCTGTGAGTGCTGCAGGCTGGGGATGAAGGAAGGGCCATGGACACCTGTGCTGACATGCTCAGAAATCCACAAGGATGGTGAAGAACTGGCAAGCAACAAGTTCCCACAGCCACAACAGTGATGGAAGCCCTAGGTGTGAAGTTCCCTGGAGGAACTCCCAGGGGAGTTGCTGCTCAGATCAGCAGCAGCAGAAGCCAGCAGGATCTGCTGCTTTTCCTGGCTCTGTGTGCAGGGCACAGGCTGTGATGGCCCCTGCCCCACAAAGCCCTTGCCCATGGAGGCTGCAGGCTCAAAGCAATCCCATTGCAGAGAGAGGCTTTGCAGTTGAAGTCCACTGCCCTTGTGTTTCGGGCTGGAATGGCTCTCATGCCAAAGCACAGCAGGTAATCAGGGCTTTGGGAGGCAGAGACTTTAGAGGGAAAGAGAGGTCAGGCACTCACATGCCTGAAACTCCTTCAGCTCTCTTCTTTTGTAGAATGAGAAAGAAGCAAGCTGGGGAGAGGCACATGCAGTCCTTTGAAAAAACACAGTGTCTAACAAGTCCTGTGGCAGAAGAAAAATGGGTAACAACCTTGCCTTGTTTTCATAGCCTGCATCTTCTGCAGAGGAGACAATGGGATGGGCAGGAGGAAGGGAAGGGCAGGGGAGGAATGACTGTGCTAACCCAGTCTGCCTTGCTGTGTCCTGCTATACTTTGTAGCAGTGAACATTAGAGGTAATGCCAAATTCCTATTTAGCACCACGACACGCTGCTGCTTCATTGCAAAACTGCCTCAGTGTTGTTATAAATACATACTAAGTGTTTGGCTTTTTACAAATATGAAAATGAATCTTAGATGTGTTATGGTAGAAAGTTATGCGATAGTAATATACCCTCTTGTAGTAGTGGGATAAACACAGTTTTTAGGCTATAGCAGATGCTTTTTGTAACTAGCTCAAAAAATAAAAATAAAAGAACCAAAACTAAAAAACAAACAAACAAACAAAACAAATGGGAGAAGCAATTAAGAAATTCCTCACAGCATCTCATGTGGATAGACATAACAGCAAGGACACCTAGGACTCCAACAAGAAGAATTTATTGCCTTGGTTATCAAGAGATTTGCGACTTTGTGGAGCCACAAAAACTTTATGTGCAGGAAAGAATGGTGGGGGAGAAAAGTTGCAATTAAGCAGAAACACCTAAAGTCAAAAGGAATGTTTAAATCGCGGATGAAATGTATGAATATGCCATACCTATGGTATTTAAAGGTCCTTTGTTGGCAAGCCGTGCCTTGAGTGGAAACACCAGGCACCCAGATGTCTGTCATTTTGCTTTTCTTATGCCTCTTCTTGTCTTATTGTTTATTATTAAACTTTTAAAATTTTAACAAAAAATGAACTGTGTTTTTCACAGAGAAAGTCAGCTGAATTTCTTGTTAGTTACATTAGATGTGGTGAGAAACAGTGACAGTGATTCAAACAGGTTTTCTAACCTCATCATCCAAAGGGAATTTAGTGTTCCCTTTTCTTCATTGTATGCACAACAGTTTGGAGTTGTTCTGGATTCTTCAAGGGGGTATCTACAACCGACCAAAAAAGAAAAGGGGGATTATTGCATTCATTCTCTTTTAACACCTATTTGCACTAAGCTGTAGCTTCAGCTTAGTAAGGAAAAGGAGAGATTGTCTTTAGTCATGCAGTGTGGAATCAATGGTGTAGAACAGCAACCATCCCAGCTGTAAGAACAGCGTGTTCTTGCTCTTAACAGGACATTGTGGATAAAAAAGCACCACAATGCTCATGATTCACGTCTTAGGTAAAACCAGAATGGTTCATGGTGTCAAACTAGCAGGTGATAGAAATAACAAATGTCCCTGGGCTGGGGCAGAAGCAGAAGTTTCCCTCTCTTCCCCCATTTCCTGAGGTACTTGAGAGCTACATACTTCCCAGAGTGCCCAATACCCAAAATTCCTCCTTAACATACAACCCCCTTTAAACTTTGAATTTTTATGGAATTTATGGGGTTTCCCCATTGTTTCTTTCATCTTTCAACATCCATTTTCATTTATCAGCAAACCCACCGTTTGTTTGTGAAGGTAAACATCTTCTTTTCCATTCATCAATCAGTGGGATCCTTCCCATTGTTTCTTTTCTCTCTCAGTGCTGGTTTCATCCACCAGCAGACCCAGAGTTTGTTTGTAAAGACAAACCTGTCATTCCTCCCAGAAGTGTCAATGTAAAGATAAATGTCAATCTTTAGAAAGCTGATGAGTTATTTTCTGATTGGGACAGAGTGTGAATAGTAGAAAAATTCATTTTTTTCTTTGTGACATCTGAGACTGACCAAGCCAACAATTATGAGGGAGAGGTCGTCACCCTACATAAAAGCTGCTGGATTTCTAGTTTCTCTATCAAAATAAAACCAGCCAAAACCCATGCTACCAAACACAATAAAAAGGCCCACAAACAAATTGATCAAATAAGATAATTAGCAAAACTTTAAACAAGCAAACAAAAAGTTTTAATATCTATTGAATATGTAAAACAGCAATCCTTAAAAACACAGCCATTGAAAAGAGAAGGGTGTGTGCTTTCCGGTGAAGCACCCCAGCTGAAACGTTTGCTCTTATGTCTCCTAATTGTCTGTCTTTAATTTTTATTCAACTCATAAACATTTGAAAAGAGAGTGGAGCTCGTTTTTCACACAGTGGAAATGAATTCCCTCCTGTCCTGGCAGTCCCTGATGAACACTCCCACTCCGGTTTCCCTGTAGATCCTTCAAACACTGCAAGTTTTCTCTTCTCCAAAGTCATTTTGTTCTTGAGTTCTTTGCTCCAAAAGGTTCTTGCCATATTATTCAAACCCTTGAAAAAGCTATTTTTTTTGAACTGTGAAAAGCTCCAGTCTGCTATCAAATTTCATCACCTTACACCAAAAACTACCTGAATCCTGTGTGCACATCAATTGCTTTCTGATTAAAAGATGTTCTTCTTCAATAAAATGTGCTTTTAACGAGGCAAAACCACGTTAAAAAACTTCTGGATTGAAGCCAGAGGATTTATTTACCTCTTCAAGGTGTAGAAAGCAAAGGGCTGAGTTTTACCTGAGATGTTGAACAACACGTTCACTTTCCAGCGACTCTGGCATGAATTTGAGAAGGAACCACAGAAGAAAAAAAAAAAAAAGTCAAAACAACTTCTCACAACACACAGGTATCATGTTGGGAATCAGCTGCAAACTCCTCTTGGACATAAAACGCTTCATTTCCCTTGATCTGTGTCTTTTCAGAGATGTGTCAGAAGAGAACTGTGTTATTAAATGGATCACGTTCAACTGCTCTGAAGTGGTTTTGATTCCTGGAAACCCGAGCATCTCCGTTTGCTACAGCTGCTGTGAAAAACACAGGCTCGAATGACAGGGCTTGGTTAGGAAAGGAGTTGTGCAACAAATTGGGAAGTTTCAGGGACCAGCTCAAGGATTTCAGTGACAAACTCGAGGGGTTTTGTACAAAACTCGAGGGTTTCTGTGACAAAGTTGAGGATTGCAGTGACAAACTCGAGGATTTCTATTGCGAACTCCAAGATTTCTATGACAAACTCGAGGATTTTTATGACAAACTCCAGGATCTCTATGACAAACTCGAGAATTTCTAGGACAAACTCGAGGATTTTTGGTAAGAAACTCGAGGATTTCTGTGACAAACCCCAAGGTTTCAGTGCCACTTGAGGGAGCTCAAAGATAATTGACCTCGCAGAGCCACCTGGAGTTTCCTAATTCCAGGGAAACAATTTCTATCCACAGATAAAACGCATCACTTTGGAAAGCTAAAGCTAAACCGAGCCTGGGGTTGTCTTTTTCTTGTTCTGTGTAACACCAGGCTCTTTATCAGAGAGGAAGAAATCTCAGCCACGTATCCGGAATATTTACCAGGAGAAAAGGACGGTTTTCCATTTGCTGATTCCCAAGATTTGCCTTTCTCCCCTGTCACCTTCACCTTGGCTGTGACCTTGCTGTGCCCGTGATGTTCCTGTGAGTTCAGGCACATGCATTGCAGGGGAGTGTTTATGTGCCAAATAAATACAGTGGATCGCTCTTAAACTCAGCTTTAGGATGTTTATTACAGATGGAGTTGCTGCCTCTCTGTAAATCAGAGCACTTAAAGTGCCATATGATCCCACAAAGGCTGTGTTTAGCAGCAGTAAATGCAGGAAAAGCTGTGTACAGGACTTTCGAGGGGCCATAAAATCCTGCCCTCCTTGCAGTGCAGGTGCAGGGAGCACTGAGGGCAGTAAAAACTCCCAGGAGACAAGGATGAGTCTCAGGGTTCAGCTCCTCAGAGTTATTGCTGTCTTTGGGAAGGTGCTTCAAAACTGCAGCCAAGCAGGAGCTGTATTTCACGTGATCAAATTGACTCCACCATCAGTACCCCATTATCCAGTTTCTGGAGGAAAAATCTCACGTTTTCCCCTCAGAGGATGAAGGATCTATCCCACACAGGCATGCAAACAGTTCTGAATCACTCCGTGTGCTGAGGAATGGGTTATTACAAACCTCTCTGTGTCACTCGAATGTTATTGGGCCTTTATGCACCATCCCAAGACAAGTCTGATGTCTTCAGAGTGCTGGGAAGAGGCTGACAGAGCTTTTCTGCCCCACAAATCTCAGTGAGAGCAAAGATCCTGGCCTGAGGAAGCTCCTGTGCCAAAGCAAACAGCTCCTGCCTCTGCTGAGTCACACCAGCAGGGTGGCTTTATGGCTGTCCCACACTGTTAAATGCTGTTCTGCATCCTCCCCAAAATTCACAGCTTTTCCCAAGGGCAGCTGGTGCCAGGCTCCTTCTCCAGCAGCCAGCTCAGGGAATGGAGTGAAAAACACCCCCTGGGAGAGTGCAGGAGCACCAATAATGATGTGCAGCTTCTCAGCTGAGCCAGGACTTCCAGGAGGAATTTTTATTTTTTTTCTTTTTTTTTTTTTTTGATGCTCCAGGTCAGGTTGGACAGGGCTTGGAGCAGCCTGGTCCAGTGGAAGGTGTGGGGAATGGTTTGAAGGTCACTTCCCACCCAAACCAGTCTGGGGTTCCTTGATCCTGGGAATTCAGAGCTTTGGGCTCTGGGGACCAGAATTGAATTTCTAGGTAACACCTGAACTTGGCTCCATGCACAAACTTTCCTGTTGTGCCTGTTTTCCTCAGGATACACAAACTCCTGGAGGATCTTCCAGGTTATTTGGTGGAAATCCTGAACAACTGCAGCTGCCTGAGAGCCACTGAAGCAAAGCATTTCCTGGGTAGTTCACCTTTGAAAAGATGCATTCTGAAAAGATTTAAACTCCTTCAAACTCTGCTGTTTCTTCCAGCGGGATGGACACGAAGGATTGCGTCGCTAAGGGCTGGAATTGCAGGAGGAAGCTTTGATCCTGAATCAGATGCTGGAGGTTGGTGTCACCCAGGCTGGGAGTGAAGGAAGTTCCCAGCCTGGGCAAGGGCTCTGCTTCCCTTCTCTGGCTGAGGGCCGAGGAGAGCTGGTTGTCACCAGGGCTCCTCATCCTCTGGGAGCACAGAATGGATGGGACAGGGAACTGCTCCCCACGTGGCAGGGCTGACACAGAAACCATCCTGTTCCCAAATCCAGGGCTGTGGGACAGCCCAGCAGCTCCTCACTGCAGGCTCCTGCTGTCCCCTCTGAGCTCTGTGTTCTCTCCCTCAGTTCTTTATCCCAAGGGCAGAGCTCCAGGCAGGCTCCTGCTTCTCCCGTGCCCAGGGCTGAGCGTTTTCTGCACATCCAGAAGTTCCTCCTCAGGCATTTCCTCTGCCCTCCAGTGCCTGAACTTTGCTGGAGACTTTCCAAGACCTGGCTGAGGTGGGCTGGGTTTCTTTCCTTCTCTCTGCTGCAGCCTGGAGAATTTCCCAAGCAGACAACTTGATTCAGTGCTCCCCTTGTTTCCTCAACTTGAATTCCTTTGCTGATACACCTGATCCCTCACTTTTAGATTAATTCCTCCCCTCTGTGGAATTCCTTCTCAGCAGCTCTGCCAGGCCTTGGATCTGAGGAAATTCAATTAAATTCTACCCCTGTAGCTGACATGGTTGTGTTAAATATTCTCATTGGGTTGAGATGGTTTAAAATAAAACCCAAAAAGAAAAGTCACAATTATTCCAATAATCCTGAGTCATCTCCACGTATCCAGGTTTATCTCAGAGCATGAGGCTTTGCTTCATAACCCAAGAAAGTGATACCATGGGGGAAAAAATGACAAAAAGCTCTAATTTGGATGAGAAAAGGGTGGGAAAGGGGGAGCACAATCATTTCCTTATAGGCAAAGAATTGGAAACAAGCTGGAAGAGGAGAGGAAAAAATCATTTCACAAACTGATAATTCAAATTAGAGGACAAGAAATTCTGCCTAGGTATACATTAAAGTAAGGAGCTGGAGAGGGAGGTGAAACGCAATTTTCTTCTTTATTTCCTTCAAAGAGTGAATGAGAAATTATTTTGCGCAGCAGAAAAAAATCCCTAGTGATCTAATTCTGAAAATATATTGTTTCCTTTAGAAGCAACTTGCTCAACACTCGATTTCAGAGTTTCACCCACAGATTACAATTCTTTGCATTTTGATGTTCCTGAGCTCCCCACCTTGTGGTTTCCAAGTGCAAACAATTTCCTCAGTGTTATTCACGGCCTGAGAGAAGGAAACGAGTGTGTTCGCCTTGCTGTTCCCCACAAATGCCAAGTGTATAAAACACAAATCCTCAGATACAGGTGAGTATCTGAGATATTCCCCTGGCCTTTCCTGGCACCACAACCAGCTCATCCCCACTCAGGAAATGTGAAGGGAATTATTCCCAGCCCAGAGTTTCAAGGAAAGATTCATCCCAGCTTCCTTGGCTTGCAAAATTTGGTCATTTCTTAGGGGACCTCCAGGACTCACCTTCTTCCCCCGAGGCAGGAAAAATGGTGCTGTGCTTTCACCTGAGTCACAGCTGGGCCTGGGCTCCACATGCTCCTTGAGAAGGAGGAAAAAGAACAGGATTCATTGACAAGAACCTGGTTTGAGCAGAAGGAAATGAGTAAAGCAAGTTCTCGGATTGTTTTAGTGGAAATTGTGAGAAGCTTTCCCTCACAACTTGGTTTCTTTCTATTTTTAGTTCTTCCATTTGGGCAAATCCTGAATTCCACCCACCCCTGACCACCAGCACGAGGAATGGATCCCAGAGACTTGGGAAGGCCGCCAGGGATTTTACCTCTCCCTGCTTCCATTGGGAACAACATTCCCAAAGATACTAAGATGTAAATGACTGTGATTGCACATAGGAACCAGTTTCCCCTTGGATGGGGAAGGAAATCCCACCAGGCTGACCTGGCCATGCACATCTCCTGTGGAATCTGCTTTGCTTACACCCAGAGGAGCTGAAACCCTTTGGAACCACCAGTTCTTTGTCCTTTTAGAATCATCCCAGAATCCCTAAAGTTGGAAAAGACCTCCAGGAGCATCAGCCTAGCTGTTAACCCAGCACATCCACAGGATTGTGAAACACTTTCAGGGCTGGGGCCTCCACCACTCCCTGCATGGAAACCAGGAGATGAAGTCAGATTAGAAGAAACTGAAGAAAAAAGGAATGAATTTTTCCTTTTTTTTTCCTTATCTGGAACGTAAATACTGTTTTGTTGTTGTTGTTGTTGTTGGGTTTGTTTGTTTGTTTGTTTGTTTGTTGGTTTTTTTTTTCCTGGAAATTTGAGATCCACATCACAAAACATTCATAGAAAACACAACTCCAAGTCGAAATATCTGACATTTGCCAACCAGTGCCAAGGGTATGGCTCTGGAAAGCGATAGGGCGGGGAAAATGGGGAGAGAAAAGTGACCTCAGGAAAGGGAACGGATAAAAATCCCGCTTTAGAGACCCACGCCAAGTCAGAACATCCCAGCCTGCAGTGGGGTGTTTGCTGCCTTGTTTAAGCTGCCTGACAAACTGGGAACTCACACTTCTTATGTTTCAGCCCAGCAAGAAAAGCTTTGGGGCAGGCCTTGGCTCCAGGATGTCCAGCTGAATTCCCTGGATCCAACTGAACATGGAGCCTGCTGGGGAACAGACTCCTCATTCCTTTGGGAATTCACCCCTGGGGCTCTGCCCAAGCCCTGTGAAGCACTGGGCTCTTTTCCTTGGATTCTCTGAGTTTACATCCCCACCAAAAGAGGAGAAACAACCGATGAGGGCTTTTGTCACTCCTTCAAATCTGATTCTTGCGGGGAATTGGAGCCAGCAGATGCACCGGAGATAAGGGGTGGGATGAGGCACAGCTGAGCCCTGCTCTGGGGGTGCTGGGGAGGAGGGGATGGCACCACCACAAAATTCACAGCACAGCTCTGACAGTCAGGGACCCCAAATCTGTGTCTTCAGGAGCCCAAACACGCTGCGAATCGGTCATAATTCATCAGCTCTGTATAAATTCTTTTGTCTAGAATTCACATGTTCAAGCTTTCTCTTCCTTTTAAGGCTGCCTGTTCCTTCCCTCCTGAGCATTCCTGCCTCCAGCCCGAGCTGTCTCAACATCATTTCAGCTCCTACTCCACACATTCCCAGCACTTTTTCCTGCACTTTCTGCCCACCAAGCAGAAATGGAGCTTTTTAGAAGCTTCTTACAGTGACACCTGAAAGAGCAGTGCTGCCGTCAGCACGTTCCCAGCCTTTCTTCCCTGGGAATATTTCTTTCCCAGAGCCAGCCTCACACCCTGTGTGCCCCGTAGGAAAAGTGCTTTCCCTACAAAGCTGAAGGGATTTTCAGGGAGTCCCACCCAGCAGAAAATGCCTGAGAGGGGCTGTGGATGGTGTCCAGCAGCTCCTCGTGGCCCAGCAACCTTCCCCAAACGCCGAGCGCTTCCAGGAAACGGGAAAGAAACACACATCCCATGGGCCTGGGAAGAGGGCCTTGCTGAATCTCTGCTCCTCACACACATCTTCAGGGGAAGGAGGAAAAATAAACGGGCTCCAAACAGGATAAATGGCTCCCTGGGGGGCTTGGCTGGGGGTTTATCCTACAGCCACAGCATCCCAGTCCCAATGGATGCAGGGCCTGGCTCAATCCCAGTTTGGGGCTGGAAGAAAAGCACCAACAATCAGCTTTGCTGAGGCAGCAGCCTGTGGTGGAGCTGTGAGAAAACCTTTGTGCTGTTGCAATGTTTTCCTCGTTGCTTTTGTGCGCTCTGCAAACAGATTTGGCAAGCAGGCATTGTTACCCTGGGATCCTTCTCCAGGATTTATTGGGGGTGTTTAATACCTGCCACAACCACCCTGCATTTCCCTGAGCTGGCACTAAATGCTGGCCCTGAAGTGACAATTTATGGTTGGGTCTGTTGTCTCAGGATAAACCACAAAGCCAATAGTGGTTGTAAAAGTGCCACTCCCAAAGCGTCCCGCCTGATCACACTCTCCACACCCGCCCCCAAAGAGTCCCCTTCCCAAACTGTCCCAAAATGTCCCATTCCCAGTGTCTCATTCCCAAAGTGTCCCATTCCCACAGTATCCCAAAGAGTCCCATTCCCAGTCTCCTACTCCCAGTGTCCCATTCCCAAAGTGTCCCACTCCCAAAGTGTCCCACTCCCAGTGTCCCACTCCCAGTGTCCCATTCCCAGTGTCTCACTCCCAAAGTATCCCATTCCCAAAGTGTCCCACTCCCAGTGTCCCCTTCCCAGTGTCCCACTCCCAGGGCCTGGGGAAGCTCCTGCTGGTCGTTCCCATCACCTCCCAGCTGAGGGACAAGGAAGAAAACCCAGGGATAAAATGTCTGCAACTCCTGTTCTGATAACAGCTGGGAAGGTGCTTTAGCCCCCAGGCACTGCTGCCTCCAATCCAGGTTATCTTTGGGTTGGAATCATGGAATTTGGGATGGAAGGACCTTCAAGCCCCACCCTGCCACGGGCAGGGACACCTCCCACTGTCCCAGGGGCTCCAAGCTGGCCTTGGACACTCCCAGGGATCCAGGGGCAGCCACAGCTGCTCTGGGAATTCCAGCCCAGCCCTCCCCACCCTCCCAGGGAGGAATTCCTTCCCAAGATCCCATCTAAATCTCTCCTCCCGTAGTTTAAAGCCATTCCCCCTTCTCCTGGTGCTCCAGGTCCTTGTCCAAGGTCCCTCTGCAGCTCTTTCAGGCTCCCTTGTGGTCTTGGAAGGCCCCAATGAAATCTCCCCACGTCTTTCTCTTCTCCAGGCTGGACAGCCCCAACCCCCTGTCTGAGCAAAGTCTCCTGCCGCCAGCTGCAGAAAAACGCAAAAATATCCAACAACTTCTCCAATTCTGCATTTGTAGTTAATGAAACAGATTGATGAGGGAAAACCCAAATTGCTTTATCAGCAAGGCTGAGCTGAACCAGCCCCTCCTAAACTCCTGCCCCTTCCTTGCTTTGGAAACACAGCAAATGGAAAGATGGAAACAGATGGAAACACAGCAAAAACAAAAGAAGGAAGGATTAATTTGGTTTGATTTTTGGTATTGACCTTCTACCCCCTCACATTTCTTTTAGCACACATCCCATTTCTGTTGCCTTCTCCAGCTCACTGAAACCTTCTGTGACTGCAGTGATGGCCCCTCCTGAGCCAGGCTTCTCTTGCCCTGGGGCAGAATTGTTTTCTGTTCCGTTCATGATGAGCAATGAGATCATTGCTGCCAAAAAAACCTGGGTGAATTCAGCCCAGGTGCTGTGACTCTTCCCCTGGCACTGCCAGGCGTTTTCTCTCCCAGCCACATGAAATATTAACATCCCTCCCCTCCCTTTTCAGAGTCTTGTGAAGAAATGGCAATTTATCCCTAAATCCAATTTACTCTGCTGCCCCTCAAACCCTGCAACCACCACAACAAACATGGAAAGCTGATCATTAGACTTCAGAAGGCTGGGAGAAGGAATTGATTACAAAGAAATCTCTGACCTTTGGAGCTGTTCAGATCAGTGTAACTCCCCCAGCAGCACCTTCTGAATGCACCAGGAAGGTGGATCTCGGATGTCTCCTTGTGCCACTGGAATACAGGAGTTTTCCAGGTTGATAACAATTCCCTCAGGGAAGAGGCTCATGGATCCCGAGGCTGGAGCAGAGCCAGAGGATTTGCCAGGGGAAGGAAAAGGGCTCAGTGGTGATGGGAGCGTTTCCCACGATTGTGCTGTAAATACCCTCAGCACTCACTCCCCTCCCATTGTTCTCCTCTGGAATCAAGGGCAGGCAGGATCAGGGGAAAAAAGGAAAGCAAAATGTCAGCACAGGTTGGAGCTTTCTGCAGGGAAACTCTGCAATGGCTACCACACACAGAAAGGGGAAAGTTCTCCCTGAAATACTCAAATTAAAAATCCTTCCAGAGGGAAAGGTGGGTGATATCAGGGATTCAGGCACAACATCACTTCAATCATGGGTTACACTACGTATATAGATGTATTTATTTATAATTTATGTAGATGTGGCACTGTGGTGTTGGTTAACACATCACCAATCTAAAGAGATCTATGCTTAATAAATAATTATAGCAGCAGGCTCTTAACTGGCAGCAAATTATTTCATCTGGGATAATTTCATTCATTTCATCCATACAAATAGTTCAGCACATTCTAGAACCTGGAAGAATAAAATTCCACAATTCTGAAGGGATTTTTGTTTTGGAAAAAAACCCAAATTACCTAACCCGTCCTGGACATGCTTTTATATCCTAAGCCAAACCCAAATATTATAACCCAAATCCCTCCCTGGGACGGTGGTGAGGGCTGGGATGGAATTCCCAGAGAAGCTGTGGCTGCCCCTGGATTCCTGGAAGTGTCCCAGGCTAGACTGGAGCAGCCTGGGACAGTGGGAGGTGTCCCTGCCCATGGCAGGGCTTGGGAATGAGAGATTTAAGGTCCCTTCCAACCCATCCAGCGTGGAATTCCATGGTTCTGTGAACATTTGAAGGTACCGAATCCTCATTTGCCTCCACCCACCATGCCACCGACGCCACATAGAGCAAATAGACTGCCCTCATCACACAGCGCGCCCGTATTAAAAACACAAATCACCCATAAATTTTAAAAATAATTACAAACTGACCAGAAAAGAAAAAAAAAAACAACTTTAGTCTCACAGACAAAGAAAAGCAAGAACAAGTGACACAAGCTAAAAAAGCTCCCCCGTACAACCAACTGCCGGCGAAAAAACCACGCTACGCCCTTTTCATTGACGATTCCTGTTGCATCGTAAAAATGAACCGCAAGTAGAAAGCAGCCGTATAAAACCCCACACAACAAGTTGCAAAAGCCACTGAAAGGAAAAAAAAAAAATCAAGTCAGCTTGCTAAACTCAAAGCTGTCCAATTAACCCTTGACATTGCTAAAAACAAAGAGTAGCCAAAGCTCTACCTCTACACTAATTCGTAAGTAGTAGCCAATGCTCCGTAGAGTTGGCTAAAAAAGTAGAAAAAGGCCAACTTGCAACATAAAAAAAAAAAAAAATCTAGGCTGCTGATGAAAAAAAAAACATTGCCACTCGTGTAAAAAACTACCTGTAAAAATCCGCCACGTAATTCCCATATGTTCCCAAGAATCAAGCTAATAAAAACCACCAAAATAATAAGCAAGTCAATCAAGCTGCCAAAATAAAAGTATCAAAATTTCAATTAGCAAGACAGAAAAAAGTTGTTCCTAGCTCAATAAGCCCATAATGCCTTGAATCATCCAAGCAGAAATGCCACCTCTAAGTGAGCCCAAAACCAAGAAGTAAATTTAACCATAGACAGCATTTCTCAAGTTATCCATAACTATAAAACACGTGCTGCAATCAAGCAAGCCAAGTAAGTAAAGCCCTTATGGTATAGTAAGCAGTAGTCCAAATATAAATATAAAAAACCCTAACAAATTAACTACATCAGCCTTCCCCAAACCCGCCAGGGCAGGTGCTATGTACTAACCACAGGAAAAGTCATCACTAAATAGTTAAAAACCTACCCTGTGCCTCATGCTACTGTCCAAAACACCATCCTGAGCCTAAAAAAACAAGTCCTGTGAAAACACAGCACCCCTGAAAAAATCAAATCAAACAATAAAACCCATTTCAAAAATTGTCTTATAAGCACCTAAGCTAAAAAACACAGCATTAAGTAAGTATGCCATATTCCTTATCATGCACCAGCGGTCGAAAAAATTAAACAGTGCAATAACCTGCTTAAAGCTACCTTAAAAGCACTAAGTAAAAAAACTTTCAAAAACTAAAGTATTAATTTAGCAAAAGCCACATAGCTAGTAAACACTCAAAGTTCCACCAACCGAGCAAATCCTGCCCAATCTAAGCCCATGCAAACAACAACAAAAAATAAAGTTCCAATAGTACACATGAAAAGTATACTGAGAAAAACTGTTTAAATTAATCCTGCCTCCAGCAAAAACAATCCCATCCGTGAAATTGTCTTCGCTCAGAAACCAAGTTGCACCTGGCAAATAATGCAAAAAAATAATAAAAAAACCCCAATGCATACCTCAAAAAAACCTTGTCTTAAAGTAAACTACCCATGACAATGTGACTGTATCCATATTTGCATGTATATATATATAAATATATATATATTTTTTAACAGTTTAAACTCAATATAATATGTTAGTATAAAAAAAAATTCAAAGTAGATAATGTTGGGAGTTAGGTTTGTTCCTTCTTTCTCTAAAGAATTTTTTCCCCATAAGTTACCAAAGAGACCAAATGTTAAACACTTCAAAATACTTAGCCGAAACAAAAACAGAAACAAAGTAACAAAAAACCCCCACGCAAGTAAAAAACAAAGCTTAAAGCAGCTAGAAGCTGTCCTTTTTTTTTTTTTTTTTTTTTTTTTTCCCCGACGTTCAAAAAAAAAAAGAAAAACACGGGCTAAACTGTTGCTAACTGGAAAAGTTTCACTGTAGCCAAAAAAAATCCAGTCCTCAAAAATCTACTCTGGCCAGTTCAGCCGGAATCCGGAGCCTTCTCTGCCACCCGCAGGAGTTAAGCCAGCCCTGCCCCGCCTTCGGCTTCTTCAGCGCTGCTCCTCTTGCTGCAGAGTGACCCTGCAGCCCCGCGCTGCCGGGACACCCTGCCATCCCAGCTACCAGCCCGAAACTTTCCACTCTTTCAGCTTGCTGCTCTAAAAATCCTGCAAGAACACCAAAACCAAACTGCCCTAAGTTTTGTAAAACAAAGCCCTCAAAGTTCTTAATACTGTTTTTCTTTTGTTATTAATACTGTAGTTATTTGAAGGGGGTTTTTTGTTTACTTTGTAATACATACTAATAAAAAACTGCTATTCCTATTTCCCAAATCTTTGCCTAAAAACCTCTAATTGTAAATTTATAATTTAGCAAAAAAAAAGTTTACGCTCTCCATTCCAAAAAAAACCTCCAACTTTTACCTAGCAAATACCTGTCTTCCCAAACCAAAACAAGTTGCCATGCTCATCCATAAGGATAAAGTGGCTAATCCAGCCTTTGCCAACTCAGCTGAGTGGAAGGGGGAAGAGGAGGAGAGGATCAGCAGTGACCCAAAAAGAGAAATTAAAGAAGAATTGGTCATTTTGGATCGAGCAGCCTTTTGGAGATCTTAGCTGCCCAAGGGTTTGCCTGCACTGACCTGGCTTTGAAGTGAAAGCCTGACTTTGGTTGAAGACAATTATCAGCTGAGAGAAGGGAGGCCGTGCCAGCTTCTGCGGCAGGCCCCGTGCCCTTCCCGCTGCGGCTGCGTCGGCAGCCCTGGGGGCTCCTTCTGCCGCCCTGAGCCCGCAGAGCAGGGCAGCGGTTGCCGATGGCTCGAGCCATCAAATCATTCAAGGTCCTGTTGGGCTCTCTTAGACACTTGGGCCGAGGGATTCCTTCAGACCTGGGCCACTTTGGGTGGAGCGGGGGCAGGGCCGGGGCAGGTGGCAGGGTGTGCATGGGCCCTTTGTGACACGGTGCAGCAGCGTGGTCACCGTGGCAGGGAAAGGCACAGGGTGTCCGAGGAGCCTTTGTGACACGCGGTGACATAGGTGCTGGCAACAACGCAGCCACGCCACAGTGCTCGGAGCACGCCACGGGACAGGACGCGCCAGAGAGGTGCTGTGAGGAGTTCCCACACAGCCCGCTCGTTTGTGCCCGACCCGGAGCCTTTCCGAAGCGCTGCTCCTGCAGCTGACCTCGCGGCCAGACTGCGGGACTTGGTGACTCGGAGCTTTCCCAAGGCATCTCCCAACCCTGCGGTCGGTGCCCTCGCGGCCAGACCACAGGATCTGGTGACCTGAAGCACCACAAGGAGTCTCCTGTCGTTGTGGCAGGAGCCCTCAAGACCAGTGTGCAGGACTTGCTGTCCTGCAGCCTTCCTGAGGCTTCTTTGTCGCAGGTGCCTTCAAGGCACAACTGCACGACTTGTTGCCTCAGGGTTTTCCCTGGTTTCCTCAGAGGCATCTGTCTGAAGGTGCCCTCGAGACCAGACACTGACATGGCGGGCAGGTTTCGCGACCTCCTCACAGTTTGCTGGAGGAGAAGAAATACAAGCCCTGGAGATGCTCCAGCACAACCCCCTCAAGAGCTGGAGCAGTTCCAGCCACAGCAGGATGGTGAGTGGCAGAGCCAGGCCACAAGGCCGATGGCTGCGGACAGCTTGGCCCCATCCCATCCCATCCCCGTTCCCATTCCGCCCACTGACAGGATGGAAGAGGGGCCGAGGCTGCCCCTGCAGCAGCTGTGCTCCATCCCCTGGGGCATCCCGGGGCTGTCCCTGCCTGGGGAGAGCAGGGCTGGCTTCTCTGGCCGCTCCTGCAACCCCTCAGCTCTGGCTGCGCTCGCTCTTTGCTAGATGCAACCATGGAGCAGACACAGGAGAAGAAGCCCACCCGTGGCCGCTTCCGCAGATCACTGAAGGTACGTGCAGCCATCCCCGCCTGGGCTGGGCCTGCTGTCACTGCTCGGCCGAGCTCCGTGGTTGGAGCACTCCATGGAACGTGTCTCTCTTCCCTGTCCTTTGCTCTCCTGCAGATGTTCCGGAGGCTCGTGCCCATTCGCCATAGGACGACCAGAAGCCGTGCAACAGCTGAGCCTGACCGCAGGCTGACTGAGCTCCAGGCAGAGCCCAATGTCAGCCCGAATTTGGCTCAGCGCTTGGATGCTGCAATCAGTGACGCAGCAAATACGGACATGGCAGTGACTGAGTGCGTGGCCTTCAGAAACACCAACACAAAAGAGACCCTGAGTCTTGGAGGCCAGGAGAGTGTGGCGGGAGGGGAAGCACTTCTTGGGGAAAGCTGCTCCCTTGGACAGCGCTCCAGGTCTTCCCCATGTCTCCTCCAGGTGCCAGCCATGGTGAAGGACCTTCACCAGAGACTGGCGGCCTGTGTCACTTTGGATGCCAGGATGCGCTTGGACTTTCTGAGGCTGGCCGAAGAGCAACCTGCTGACGTTGTGCTGACCCTCCTGCGCTGTGCCCCAACGTGTGACAGGTATGGGGCCCACCTGCCTTGAGAGCTCAGGGCTCAGCAGCCTTTAGGGCCCATTGCCCTGCAGAGCCTGTCCAATGGGCTCTGCCAGACAGGCGGAGTGGTCCAGGACCCTTGGGCCCCTCTGTTCAACCAGCCTGCTGCCATGCTCCCTCCCTGCCCCTCAGGGCACCAGGGCTCTGTCACCTGGGCCTCCACAGCTGCACAGGGCATGCTACTGTGACTGAGACGGCCCTGACACAGAGCTCCAATCCCACAGAGCTGCTGCAAGCATGTGGAGAGCCATAGGCTCGTCGGCTGTGACAGCGGAGAAGGTGCTGCCAGCACTCATCCGCGTGATGGAGGATTGGCCTCTGCATACAACGACCACCTCCGATGGCGACGACGAGGACGTTTTTGCCCTGGCGGTGAGCTTCTGGAACCGGCCTCTGCTCGCTCCCCGGTCGCCTCTCCATCAGCTCTCCGTCCTCTCCCTGCCTCAGGCACTGGCTTAGGGCAGGCTCAGGGGGCTCCAGGCCCGTCGCTCCCCCCGCGTCTCCCCTCGGGCCCTGCCACACGGACATCTTAGCACTGAGCTCTGTCTCGGGCTGCTTCTTTTGCAGGCAACTCTGGGGCTGTGGCTGACTGTCCAGGTGCCCAAATGCCACAGGGCAGTGCTCCTTCATTCAGCCCGTCTGTTTGTTGCTCTCCTCTTCCACATTGTCATCACCACACAAGAGATGCCAGTGGAAGTTGCTAACTTCTGGAGAGCGTGCCAGGAGGAACACGGCCTTCCCAGCAACCCCAACAGGTGCCAGTCCTCCTGTCTTTTCAATGTCCTTGTGGCCGGCGCCAGCGCTCGCCGTGTGACCTGGGTTTTGCTCTGCACACAGGTTTGCAGTGCAGGCCATGAAGGCTCTGTTCAGCCAAATGTGGTGGAACACAGAGATGATGGCTATGGAGCGCAAGCGTGGCTGGGACACGCTGCTCTGTGCTGACACCCAGCACTATGCCGTGGGTCTGCTGGCCAGGTGAGAACCCCTTCTCTCCCACATTTGTCCCCTGTGCCCCACACAGTCCCTGTGCTCATGGCCTCGAGGGCCTCGTCACCGAGGGACGGCCAAGCCGACTGGAAAAGGCTGGCAGAGGAGGGTGCCCAGAAGGGGCCGCCTCCCAAAGCGCCCACATCCCCCTCCAGAGATACTGGGGAAAGACCGGACCTGTGAGTTAGACCTCCTGGGAGAAGACTGTCCCCCCCACCTCAGGCTCTTGCTGCCTTTTTCCCCCTGACAGGGAGATGCGCCGTCACTTGGGCCACACCTGTTCCCGCATTGGCTTCTACCTACTCCAGCCACTAAGCAGGGAGGAGCCACGCTGGGATCTGCCCTCCCTGGCATTCCTGGTGGAGGTGAGCCAGCGCTGCCTCGCTCAGCTGCCTCTCAGCCCTCTGCCCTCTCGTAGCTGCAGCTGCCTGGGCCGGTGCCCGAGCCCTGTGCTGCTGCTGCTGCTGCTGCCTGGGCCCGGCCCTGTGCGCTTCTGGGCTCCTGCTGTTCGGGTCACCTGTCACTGCCCTGTGCCTTTCAGGTCATCAAGTTCCTGGACCTGAGGGAATGCGCAGGCCGTGTCCTGGAGGAGATGTCAAGGCACCTGCGGGGCACCTGCAGGCAGAGACGTCACCTGGCGCTCAAAGGCCTTGTGCTGCTCAGCGAGGAGCCCTCGATGGTGAGAAGGGGGCAGCGGCTGAAGCTGCGCTGGGGAAAGCAGCCCCTTGGGCTGGCTGGGCTTCAGGAGCTGAGGCAGCTGCTCCCAGCTCTCCTGCCTCCTGCTCCAGCTGCTCGAGTGCTTCGGGACAGGCCTTTGGCCTCTGGGCCCAGCAGCGGCAGGGTGGGCTAGCAGAGCCAGGGCGGTGTTGGCGCTGCAGCTCTTGGTGGCTTCCCAGCACAGCCTTGTGTTCCATACAGGCCGGAGGTGTACGCAGCCTGCTTCCAAGCCTCCTGGAGCGGCTTGGTGATGCCGACGGAGAGGTGGTCGCCATGTCCCTCTCTGCGCTCACCAATGTGTGCCAGCAGAAAGACTCCGTGATCGGCAGCACCACTGCCCTGAAGCTAGCCGACCTCCTCCTGTGGCTCTTTGGAAACGTAAGGCTCTGCGTGCCACGGGCATTAGCTGCTGCCCAGAAACTTTGTGCCCTGGGGATATTAGGCTTTTGCCCGGCTGGGCTGGAGAAATTGGTGCTGAGGCCTCTTCTCCTTTCTTTCCTTCAGGACAACAGCCAGGTGCAGCTGCTCTCCATTCAGCTTTTCCAAAAGGTGATGGGCTTGGTAGCGGATGAGGGCAAAGAGCCACTGAACACAGTTGTGAGCCAGAGCCTGCTCCCACTCTACTTGCACTGCCACGAGGTGAACGAGCGCGTGGCCAAGGTGAGGCGTTGTGTGATGCCGGTGCATCCCTGACAGGGGGCTCGGCTGCCTCCTGCCCGGGCACCTCTCCCGGCTCGCAGCCTCCTGCTGGCCCCGGCGCAGGGACGCAGGGCCCGTGCCCTGGGCTGGGCTGCGCTGCCAGCTCCCGTCTCTGCTGCTCTCCAGGCCTCTCGGGAAACGCTGCATTGTGCGGCCGGCTTCCTGAAGAGGAGCGACCTCCAGCACGTGCTGAAGACGGAGAAGCTGTTCAAGTTCGCCGAGTGCGTGGTAAGGACGGCCTCTGGAGAAGCCCCCTGACGGCGGGGCTCGGTGTGCGGGGCTGGCAGCCGTGGCCCCTGCCCAGCGCCGCACGCAGGGGCTCCGGCCTGCGCCCCACACGCCGCTCCCTTCCGTGGGGCCGCGCGGGCTCTTCTCCAGGCTCCTGTGCCCCGAGTCGGGCGCCGACGGAGCGCCGGCCCAGCGGGGCCGCGGGGCGGGGCGGCACCGCGGCTCCCCGGGCAGCGCCCGGCCCTCCGCCCCCTCCGGAGCCTGGCGCCCGCTGGCCGGGCCTCGGGGCTGTGCGGGCAGCGCAGGCCGGGGCTGGGCGCCGGGAGCGCCCGGCCGAGGGGCTGAGCCCGCGCCAACCCTTCCCTCCCTCCTGCCGTTCTCTCCAGCTGGCAGACGACAAGAGCCGAGCGGCCGAACACCTGCGCCTGGCCCTGCCCTACCTGGAGCACCCACAGGAGCCCCTGCGAGAGGCGGCCATCAAGCTCATCGGTGAGCCACGAGCCCGGGCTCCCTCCCAGCCCCAGCCCCAGCCCCAGCCCCCGTCCCGGCAGCGGCATCCGCGCCCGGCGCCGTGGAGCCGCGCCTGCCCTCGGGGCTGCTGCCGCCCTCTGCGGCCGTGCCCTGGGGCGGCAGGATGCGGCAAGGGCCCGGGCCGAGCCCTGCCGGGGCAGGAGGCCGTGTGGCCACAGGGCTGGCAGCGCCGCTGGCAGGGCGCCGTGCCGCTGGGGCCCTGACAGGCTCTGTGTTCCCAGGGATCGCCGGGGTGCGCCTGAGGAGGCAGAAGGAAGAGCTCCAGGCCCTCAGCGAGGGTGAGTGAGGGCAGCGGGTTCTCAGCGGGGCTGCCGGGGGGAGCCGCAATGCTCGCGCAGGGGGCTGCAATCCCTGTCCTGCCTGCGGAGGGCCTGGCTCCCTGTGCGGACAAGGGCTGGCGTGCGCAGAACACGGAGAGATTTCAGGGACGCGGGTGGGGCGATTCGTGTTTAGCACCTTGCGGTGAATCCCGTTGGCCCCTCTCTCCTCTCTTGTGGTGGCCACGGCAGGAGCTGGCTCGGATGGCCCTTGGCAGGAGGGTCTCCTTGGACTCCTGCACATCCGGGCTCTGACAGGGGCTCTGTGCCTGTCTCTTCCAGCTCTTCAGGCCCTGAGAGACGACGACAGCCCCTCCCGGATAAGCCTCTTTGTCCAGCTGATGTTCGAGGAGCGAATTGCAGAACTGCAGTCATCTGCTAGCTCAGAAGAACCGGTGGCCTTAGAAGACCTTCAGGGGCCACAGAAGATGAGACCGCCTGGAGACGGAGGAGCCGGAGCTCCAGGCACAGCTGATGATTGACGCAGCTGATGCCTGTGGGAAGCTCCCGTGCCTTCAACCCTCTCCCTGCCTTGCTACACCGTCCGTCCCTTTTCCCTCCACCCTTCCTCCCTTTTGACAGCTCCATGTCTTCAGCCCTCAGACCATGCCCCTCCCCTTTTTTCCCTCCCAGCTCATCCCTTTGCTTTGCCTTCCATTAATAAACATTCAAAGAAAAGTTGATTGAAGGCACTGAGGTGCTTTTCCCAAAGACTGGACTCGGTTCCATGGGATCACAGACTGGTTTGGGCTGGAAGGACCTTCAAAATCACCTTCCACCACGCCAGGGTGCTCCAAACCCCAATGTCCAGCCCAGCCTTGGACACTGCCAGGGATGGACACCCCAGGATGGACACCTCGTGCCAGGACCAAGGCTGGTGCACATCAGGCACCCAAACAAGCCCCAGCAGCTGCAGCCTCGGTGGTTTTAATCCCAACCATCCAACATTCCCGAGCCGGCAGCGTGGCAGTGCTGACCTCTAGTGAGAGGTCCCTGGAAAAGGGAGGATTTCTTGGGATAAAGTTCCCTTCCCAAAGCCTCCGAAGGCAACACCAGAACCCTCAACAACCAAAAAGCACGGGTGACAGTGTCCAACGAAAGATTTTCTTTAAAAAACACCCCAAATTCACAAGGAAAGCGTCCAATCAAAGCCTCAGGGCTGGTCCCGAGGAGCCCAGAAAGGACCAGGACAGCTCAGGGGGACAGGGAGCTCCCAAACTGCTCCTTTGGGTCCCCTCATTGTCCTCCAGAATCCAGAACTTTCACCCAAAATGTCCCTCGGGAAGATGAGAATTTTCCAGGCACGTCAAAGAAATCTCCACTGCACAAAAATCTCTTTTAAAACCAAGCTTTAAGACTGGGAGTTCTGCTTAGATTGAAACGATGAAATTCAGGATATTCTACATCAAATGCAGCTTTTTGATTCTAACGGACTCCTCTCCCTGCAGCCAAACAAACGTCAAAGGCTCCTGAGCTTTTTGTGGCACACCAGGATTCCCTGGAGCCATCCCAGGAACATTTCCTGGAGTATCCCAGGAATATTCCCCATTCCTGGGGCTCCACAAACCTCCTGCCCCTCTACAGCAAGCTCAGCTCGGGTCAGAGATAATTGATCCAATTACCTCCAGGAGGAATGAAAGCAAAGCAAAGCGCACTCTGCAGGAGCCCTGGGAAGTCCCTGTTCAGCAAGAAGCTTTCCACTGAAATGATGGGAAAATGATGAGTTCCAGCATAGAATTCAAGGCTTTTCCCTCTGGAAGCAAAATCCAGTCCTTGCATTACCTCTTTTTATTGGTTTTAGTCACTAAGTCTTAAAAAATAAATCGGTTTTCACATTGTTCAGGCTTGGAGAGGTTAGTGCTGTTCCTGAGCTGGGATAAATTCCTGAGGCTGGGCACTTTTTGTACTTCTGGAACTGGAGATTCCTCTGCAATATTCCCTGGGGAGCTTCTCCTCACCTTTTCCTCCCTCAGAAAAACGAAGCAGAGCAAGGAAGGTGTCCAAGAAGGAGAGGCTGGAGAAGCCCCACCTCCCTCCAGGCTCATTCCAGCACTTTCCTGATGGAATTTTCCCATTTCACAGCCAGAGAGCAACCCCTGGCCCCTGACTCAGCTACTCACGGAGTAATTAGAGCCAAGAGGCTGGAGCAGGTACTCAGAGGTTCCACCAGAGCCACCATCCCCCATCAGGATCCTCTGGATTGTCCAGGAAGGAGGAGTTTTTAGGCAATATTGGAAATCTAGGATCTAGGCTTGCAGCAAAGCACGGAGCATCTGCTGGCGCTGGGCTCTGCGTCCCAGGAAATTCAGTGGATTCCTGCTTCTCCACAGGGCCAAGCTGCTATTTCAACACACTTCTGTGGGCCAGGGTTGAGAAACAGGAGGAGTAATGAGCTGGGAGCTGCAAAAAAATAAAATTCAAGACATTCCTCCGCTTCTGAAATGGGCCAACCTTCGAATCCTTTTTCTTCATTAGATTTTTCATTACTGGGAGGTTTCTTCCTGAGAACAAATCCCAGGGATTTCATTCAGAGGTGGAGTTGCTGGCTGGTAAAAACCGCCAAATCCTTTAAATAAACCCCTCAGCATTCTGGTTTTTAATCAGTGATACCTGAGTTCCAAGTTTGGACAGGTATTTATTCCTTAAACTAAAGGCATCAGCTTTTGGCAGCAATTTGGCCAAATCATCGTCCTTCTGTCTCCTGAGCCTCTCCTGCTCTTCTGCTCTGCAAAAGAAAAGCGGCAAAAGATGGTTTGCCCTGAGGGAAAAGCCTGCCAAAGCAGGGAACTGATGTTATTTGAGTGTTAGTTCCTATTTTAATGTTGTTGTTGTTGTTTGAACACCTAGGAAACGCTTTGGGGCAGCAGGTGAACGACCCTGAGAGGCGCAGGGCTCAGTAACTCAGTGTAAAGAAAGAGAGAGGCTGATTTCTGCAGGTTCCTTTTATTTCACTCCAAGTTTTCAGTAGAAAGAGAAACCTTTTGGTTTTTCCCCAGATTACAAGGTGCTCCTTTTAGGATTTTTTCAGATGTATCTCAGGAGGAAAGAGCATTTACCTCTCTCACCTGTGGAAGCAGCCTGGGTTTGTGCACACTGCCAGAAAGAGTCAAACATGCCCACAGGCTTTAGTGCGTGTTGCTTAAACACATGCTCTGGACATTTTCCTACTGGCAGCAGAAAGGATGATGGGGACAGTTACATCAATCGAACTGAACTCTAGAATTCCATATCTAGTTTTTTAAGTTCCTTTTTTTATGCATTTGCAAACCATCATCTTACCTTCTGCCCCTTCTCTTACTGTTATTGGATATTGTCTTGTTGGATGTAATGTTTTAGGGTAGCTCAAAATAGATTTTAACAGCTTGAGATTTCCTGACACCTTAATTATAGAGGTTGTAAGTCAGTCCGTATTTTTTTCTGACAGATGCCTCATTTTTATACCTCAAGCTTAGTGTATTAAAGTCTCTACTGTTTCAGAACCCACAGTTATCATGGATACAAAGAACAGTTTAAAATGCATCATTCAGTAATAGATACAAAGCTGAGGGGCAAATAGGCATCATGTACCCTTTGTGAGAAACCAACTCTAAAAGCTGTACAGACACATTGCCACTCACATCTCAGGGAAGGGATAGATTTTTTCATTTAGGTCAGCAGGAAATGGAAATTTTCTGGCAGTTTGAAACTTATCACCAACTCCTGAAGTTTTGTGCAAAATCCCAGTGTGCAACATCTGGGTATTTTGCAAAGTCACCTGGCTGCAAACCTCAGCCTCCAACAAATGAAGTGCAGCTCAGCTGTGAGGATTTTTCTGTAACATCTTTAGAACATAAGAGGTAATTAAAACCAGTTCTGTTGCCTAGTGTTACAAAATTGATTACAACTACATGCAGTAACTGCTTTAGACTTGGGAGTTATTTTTAAAAGAAAAAAAGTCCACCACATAAAACATTGCCCAAAAAATCCCCTTGCAAGGTAGTTTTAATGAATCTCTCATGGTTCAATGAGCTATTGTATTAGGTCATTCTCCTGATGAAGCAATGCTCCAATCTCATTACATTTAGTCAGAAAGAAATAAGCTGCTAGTGTTTTTGGATTTCTTATAATTAGTTAAAAAGCAATTTTTTAGGATTTCCTTTCATAGGGTTGGGGGAGGAGGGAAGTTGAGACAAGTAATATTGTGCTGCATATAAGTAAAATATAGTGCTCCACACACAATAACCATTCCCAGCTGAGATGTGCTTTAAGGTTTGGGTAAGTCAGCCTCTTTCTCCTGTATCCTTCCTTCCCGCTCCTGTCATCGCTGCTTTTCCAAACAGCAAACCTGAGAACGAGCTCAAAAGGCTGAAAGTCCAAAGGAAAAACACCAGGCAGTCCCCATAGCTGGTGGTAATTAATAGAAAGTGAATCAGTTGCTTTGTATAGCAGATAAAGGAAAAGCCCAGCCAGAATAACCTGCCTCATCACCACATTGTGTTCCCAACAGAAATTAATTTTGTGAGCTGTGGGAGTTTGAAACAAACATGTGAGGGCTAAAAAGACCTAATGCCATCATCCCAGCGTGGAGAGGAAGATTGGAAGGTGCTTTCAGGAGAACGGCTGCAGTCTCTGGGTAGGGACAATATTTTGCCCCCTGTGGCCTTTATGAAAAAAGAGTAGAATAAATAGTGCCACATGTCTGCACAGCTGGAACATCTGTGACTGGTTGGCACAAATTTACAATCCTACCTGACCACCTGAATCTGGCTGTAATTGACAGACACGGCCGTAATGGCAACATCCTATCGATCTTCCCTGGGACCAGAGCACCTCAGGCTTGAACGACTAAATTGTGGTAAAAGAGCACGAGATCCCTCAAACATTCACAGAGAAAAAAAGCATTCTCACATTTTAGAACGTACGTCTGATTTTTCATACGAGCCCAAAGGCAGCCTGCACAAGTTGATGTAAAGGCATCTGATGAAGGTTGCTAAATACACAGAAGCTCATTAAGTGCCTGCTTCAAAAGAACTGGAGCCTGGAAAAACTTTTCAAAATACCAAGTATGCTTATCCGACATCTGGGTAGAAATCTGCTGTCAACACAGCTAGAAACGGGCTCATTGAACTCCATGGAGTTCTCCTAAATCCTTGTTTAACATGAGATACAACGTATGTGATTGCGAGTCCTTGTATGTAGGTGATAAAGCAGCCCATCCACAACAAAATAAATGCTATTTTATAAAACTACAGCTTCTTATTCAACATGCTGAAGGCACCTAAACGTTTTGCAGTGCAGCATGAACTATATTAGCCCAAGTAAACAGCATGAAAACACAACTGGTGCGAGCAAAAACCCTCTCAGATTTTCAATACCTCCACTCTCCTCCCCACATTCAAGTTTCCTCTAGATTCAAGATTATTCTAGTATAAATTCCTAAAGACATGATTCCATCTTTATACTAGTTGGCGTTTTTATTTATTCCCACTAAAATGTGTGTTGCAGAAAAATATTTTCCAATACAAAACTCCAAAACATTTCACAGACATACTTCAGAAAAGAAGAAAATCATAGGTTTGCTAAGGAATTCACAGGCCTGCCGTGCATAACTACAAACCTCTTTCAGCTGTGATCAAGACACCTTCTGTATTTATAATTCTTAAAACTTAAGTCTTATTTACTGGATAGAAGCTTGGGGTTTTTTTGTTTTAGTTTTTTGGGGGCTTTGGGGGGGTTTTTTGCTTGGTTAGTTTTTGAGGTTTTTGGTTTTGGTTTTGGTTTGGTTGGTTTTTATTTTGATTATGTTGGTTTTATAAGAAAGAAAAAGCATGCTGTGATAAGACTGTGAGATTTTTTTTTCCTGGGTTCATTTCTTGCTTTGGGAAGCACTGCCTTTTTAACAATATTTGCAAAAGAGGTTCAGGGATACACTGAAACACACTCTAAAATACTACAGAGATAAACAGGGATCCACCATCCCTGTGCCCTGGATTCCTATCCCTCATTCCCACTCCTGGAAATGCTTTTGATAACAATAAAACATGTTGAACTCTTTTTTGTACTCGCTGATACCACTGCTAAATCCCAATAAGATATAAAAGATTTGCAGCTTGCTTGGATTTACATCCAAAGGAAACAAAAGGCACAAGACTGGGAGAGGGCGAAAAGTCCTCCACAAAAGCAGTCATGCTTTGCAATGTCCAAATGAAGGAAGACACACAAATATTTTCAGGAAGACCGAATGTAGAATGGAAACACATGGAGATGGGCAAAAATAATAGAAAAGTGAGCAACCTGAAACTCCTGGCATGCCCAGAGACCTCCTGACACCACGCCAGCCTTAAAACAGACCTACTGCTGCTCACAGAATAACCATTCTAGGGAGGCTATTTTTAATTATTTCACACAATTTCAGTTCCCAAAGGGGCTATAAAGCACTATTGGTAGTCATCTGTACTACAATCATTGATCTTAACTTTAATTATTATTAATGCAAAAATATTTATGAACCAAAGCTATTCCCTTCCATTTCTCTGTCCCTTTCAAAGCTGCTGAGAGCTGGATAACTAAGCAAAGGAGTGCCCTCTGGGAAGTCAGCGGTGATTGCCTCATCCTCAAACGGGAAATTGGAAATTCAGAGTAGGGCAAGAAGCTTAACTCCAGCTATTGAACAGCTGCCATAAAAGAAAGAGTTAAGTAGACAAGGCCACTTGTGTGGAGAAGAGGCAGCTGAAGAAAAGGTAAAAACCAGACAGCTGTGAATGCAGGCACTGAACAGAAAGCAATTATTCTTTTTTAGAAGAATATGGAAACATCAAACTAAACCAGCAGAATGAAGACCAGGATTCCTCGCAATGTGCAATGGGGACACCTTTGGACAATCCTATGTCCCAGGTGCACAGTTAGGGACTCTTCCAGAGCCAAAAGACTAGACTGGAAATCTCCTTAACTGGATTTAGCACACGCCTGCAGCTTCATTGTGTTCAGAGGAACACTCACCGTAAAGGTAAAATCCCCAGGAAGCCACACACAGCACACTGTGGAACAAGCAATTTCCTCTTAACCCATTTTAGTTCCTTTGCCAAGACCCAAAACCAGAAGAATGCCAGCAAAGTGGATTTTTCCCCTGATATACCTAATCTTTCTATCAATTAAATGTACTCCCAAATGCTTTAATGGACGGGTTTTAATTATTATTTCTACCACTTAAAAAAATAGTCTCAATAATTTCCTTAAAAATCGCTGAAGCAAGGCACCGTTCAAATGAAGGATACAATTAAATGGGGCTATTGATAAAAATTTTCCCCATATTCAGAATTTTTCCTGTGATTTACATGCATTAGCAAAAGCAGTATCAACTCTTCCCTGCCAGAGTAGTTGAGCATCTTCCTGCTACTAATTCAGCACACATATTTCAGCCATTACCCAGGGAACGCAGTGATTAGGCAGCTTTCCAGTAAACAGTCCTTAAAACAGTTCATAAAAATTCCATTTAGAAAAAGGTTGGTTTCCTGCTCGAGAATTTGATAAGATGTTGCAATTACTGCTTAGGGATATATTTCAAGTCCGCCAAGTGAGGTAAATTCCATTTCCACACACGCTATCATAGCGTTTGCAGGTTAAAATGCCATAAAGTAGTTCTTACGTACTCAGAAGATGCAATTAATTTGGGTGCTGCTTTTTTAGAAACACACGCTTAGAAAATCCTAACAACTTGCAATGAAAAAAGTGAAAATACCCATAAAACAGGCCACAAAAGGCAGATTCTCAAGTAGAAATCTAGTGGCATTGTCTGAATCACAACTTGCCCAGATCAAAAACTGTTCCTAGTAATGGAGAGAAAACAGCATCACAATCTATATATTCTTTTGACATCCCACCTGAGGTAAGACCCCTAGTTCAAAGGTCCCAGAATAACCAGAAACAGTCAGTTTTACAGGTTACAAGGAAATCAAAGAAATACTCAAATTTTGGCACAGTAATTCCTAAACTTAGAGCATCAGTTTGTTATCCATAAATGGAAAGCATTTAGCTTGTTTTAACAACTTCCTAAAAAAAACAAGATTCAATTGCAACATTTATTATCTAAAAGCGTTCTGGTCAAAATAAAAATGAAACTCAAAATTATGAACCCTTTTTATTAAAATAGCTGATACTTATTAGGCAATAAACTCTTGCTCTCTCCTGTTTTCATTTCCTCAAAAAAGCAACATAAACTAAAAGAATGTAATCTCATGTGTTCAGGCTCCATATATGTTGTTTTGAGAAAAGGCTTTATAACAGCTTCATTGAAGGCTCTTTAAGAAACTAAATCTTTCTAGTTTAGTAGAGCAACAAGGTGTACATGAGGGCATCAAATGAAAAGGAAAATGAGCTGTAACAATAAAGTACTACTGAAAGCCTCAGCACAAACTGCATGACAAGCTAAAAAAAAAAGTATTATTTTGTTCCTTTTGCTTTAACCAAAGTCCTAACACTTAGGACCTGCAAACTGCTGCCATTTTAGAGCCAATCTGTATTTTAAGTGGATGTAACTAGCCCTAGCAAACGTAGCAAAAAGTGAAATGTTCTCAAATTGGTCTTAGCATGTGCACTAATCCATCCACACCACATCAGATGTATCTTGTAGTTGATAATATTTTACATGCTTACAATAATTACTGTAATTCAGAACCTTGACACCCATTTTCCTAAGATAAATCAACGTAAGAAAAATTATTCAACCTCCCTTTTCTTCTAAGGGTAAATGCAAAGCAGTTTGAAGCTCACTGTAGGTTTAAATTTTAATCCAAGGGCTGATGGTCTGCAATATGATTACAGTCCTTCCAATGTCAAAAGTTAACAGAGGAGTGGAGTCTATTTCAAATGACTGGCTCTAAACATCTCATAATTACATTAGATAAATTACACTTTACACATAATTGCAACAAGTTTTTGCCTTATTAGGCACCGGTCTGAAATACTTGGCAGTTTCACAGTGAAACACTATTCCTCTTGATGCATTTGGATGAGGTCCTTACCCTTCTACCATCACAGTCAGGGATCTGCCACTGGCATAAAATTCCAGATGGATAATGCCAGCAATCCTAACTACTTCACAAAACAACAGGTAAGGAGGGAAATAGATTAACATGCTGTTCTTAACCCCTTTCAACTGACAGAAGTTTTGCATGCTTAAAAAAAAACAAACCGGTTTTTCCATGACATCATTCGGCTTGAATACTAATGCTTTTCCTTAATGCAACTACATGTACACGGATGTACAACTTCTCTTTTCACAGAAGCAACGCCCAACTTTACATGTTTTTCTTTACTCTGTTTCCCCTGATTATAATTCTAAGATCCTTTCTGATTTTTACGCCATTTCCCTGTCTTAATTCTTCAGTGTTGTTAAATGAAGTGCCCCTCTCCATTCTGTGAAGATAGAGTGATTTACAGCAGCTGAGAATCAGGGGATTGTCCAGTAATTACGGCTTTTCTCAGTAAAGTAGTAGTATTGGATTCATTAACAGTGTTTGGATTCATTAACAATTAAAGTTTATTTCAATGAACAACAAGTACAAAGCTGGGTCAAGCACCCTTGTTAGGCTTTGACACTTCCTTCAGGAAGACTACAATTCAACCCAGGGTTTCATTTTCTGTTTGGCTGCTTGTAAAATAGAAGGCATCTTGAAAATGATACTTCCATTTAGGGCTCTTACTGTGGACCTTACAGGCACTGTAAATGTGGAGTGGCTTTGTCTTAAACAGCCTAATCCTGCCCATTCCACAGAACAGACATTTGGAGTACAACGACGATGGAAGCATGAAAACGCAGCATTAACAACTTCTTCAGTGCAAAGAGTAAGCACAATCCAAGTCTTGCTGTTTCCTTGGTAAGACCATAAGAAATGAGGCAGGGAAAGTGAATGTTTTGGGCTTGCAAGCCATTTTCCTTGAGCTGGGACATCTGCTGATTGCAAGGGGTTTCAGTTTGGAACTGAAGGCATGCTTTTTACACCGCTGCCATTAGACAGATTCTATCTGACACCCTACTTCAAAATTAAAACAGCAGGCAAGTGGGTAAATAGGAGCAAAAATTGAAATTTTCAGTACTTGCTCACCCCTTATTTTCAGATATTCTCCAAAATAGGGAGCAGCACCAGTGAAAAGCACGTTTGTATCAACAGGGCCTAGATGGACTATCCCAGGTGATACAACCACTAACCCACAGATGACGTGAGAGGTTTCACAGCACAGTGTTTAAAATTCAAGCAGCAGAAGCCCTTCCACCAGAATTTCACCCTGCTTTGGGAACAGATCTTCTGTCTGTATCATTAATTTCTTTGTTTTCCAACTGAGTTGCCGTGCAGCAAGTATTGCAGCATCACTAAAGAAACAGAGCTGGAGCACAGAGCAGCTCAGCTGAGTGAACTTACAGCTCAAACCATCAGAACCACCAAGAAAAAAAAGGCTGGGCCAGCTTTCTCAGCAGCCTGCTTGTGGCACTCAGACCTGAAATTACTCACTGCAAGTGTTCTCTCTAGGGTCTGACAGGACTTACATATATTGGAATATATATAACAAAATGATAATGCAGCTTCAAAGAGTGACTCACAGAAAACCGGTGCTGGAGCACTCAGAATTCATAAGGGACTTTAACCACAGTCACAACCCTCAGTTATTTGGTTGGCCTCCTTTATTCCTTTACTCTTGGGCTTTTCTTCCAGCTTTCTATCAACTGTGATATAAAACCATACTAATTAATCCAAATAAGCACATGTGCTATGTATTTCTTTCAAGATGGGATAACTACATACTCATCATTCCTGAAAACAAGCCCACAGTAACCAAAACCGGTCAAAGCAACACTGTTGTTATAAATTATAGCCCACAGCCATGGGTGTTCCTTGATGGAAGAAGAAGAAATATCAACCCAACCTCCTGGTCTGCTATGAGAACACTTGTTATAAATCATGTTTTTCCAGTGTTCTATTTCAACTGCATAGATCAGTATCCAATAGAGAGCTCCTTAAGTCACAGACAAACCCACAAAAACTGCTTAAGACCAACATTCCACAAAAACATGACAAAAAAATTCAAAGCAACCTTGTAGTAGAGAAAATGCGGATTTAATAGGAGCTTAACATTAAGAATCCCATCCTCAAAATAATGCAAATTGATTTAAAGTGGATTTAGGTTTTTAAATGTTAAGAGCATAAAATTGAAGAATTAATTGAATTTACTGTCGGTTTAACATTGCTAATGTAAATGATAGATAACTGTATTGGGTCATTCTTGACTAAATTAAGCGCTATCTACCATTATTACATGACTAAAGGCTTTAAAAAATTCTGTTGTTAAATGCAATCAACTTTAAATTAAACTATGTGCATTCAGTCAGTGTCTTAAGCAATGATGAGGCAGAGATGCCTTAAAATGGTAGTAGGGATTTAGACCTCCACAACTTCTGATGTAAAATTTAAATAAGTTAGAATTTGAAAAAGCAAATTAACCTGTACTGCATTTTGCCCACAAAGTTCTTCCTTCCATTTTGATTTACCACTGGTCTCCACTCATTAGATCAAAGCTCACAAAGTATTTTTGAGACCAACCAGCACTTTCAGCCCAATTTAAAAGTCACTGAAGGCAATGAAAATTACTTCTGTCGGCTTCAGTAAGGCCTTCCACAATCTCAGTACTCAGTAGCTACAAGGAGTAGGACTGAGAGGGTCTGACCAACTTTGCTGAGGATATCACTTGGCAATCAAACATCATTGGAAAAAATCAGAGATTACTATTTATATTGCTTCAGCACAGCCACTGCTGTTCTGAGATTACCTGCTGCACAATGGAAAAAGCAAAAAAAAGGATGTGAAAATACATATACCGACACCTGACTTATACACATCAGTATTCATCAATTAAAAGAGCCTGTGATGACTTCTCCAAACTGTCACTGGGGAATGACAAGCAACAGTCATTTCAGCCAAACTGGTACTCACATATCCTCTTGGCTGTGGGAATTCTGGGTCACACCCACTTCTTTTACCATTTTTTCCTGCAATGTAACTGAAAGTGACATTGACATTTGTCCCTTGGAAAAGTTACTGTTATCCTCCTTCTTGACAGGATTATTCTACTGCCTGATGTTTTGTTTATTTTCTAAGCAATTGTCAAGAATACTGTCTGTGCCTGTCATCTCTCTACATGTTGACTGGTATCCACGCATCACACTGGAAGATCAGAATCCTTGAAAGAAACTTTCCTTCTCAACTCTTGAAAAGACATTCCCAACACCGCCGGTAGAATCTGAAGATGCCAGCTATTAGGAGACAGAATTGACCACAATTTAGTCAAAGTGCACCATCACACCTCCTACTAAGAAGGTTTTAAGAACTGGAAAGTCCATTCTTGTGGGAAATCCGCAGCGGGAGAAATGTGGCACTCAATATGAGTGATCGGCAAATCTCGTTTATTGTTAATTCACACAATGCTTTTATAATAACACTAATAAGCTCATGCATATTGCAAAAGTTAAGCTCAGGATTGGTGCTCAGATTAAAAGTCAGCTACGCCTCTTTCTACATTTCTTTGTGGTTACATAGTTTGAGTAAGTTTTTGTTTTACCGTGCTTCTCCCTCATATCTTTCAGCTACAAGGTCTTGTTATCGTATCCCAGCTGTGCTCAAGGACATGCGAAGCTTACCGCCTTGCTGGTTCTCATGAGAGTGCCTGTGTGCTCAGCAAAGCTCTCTCATGTCTATGTGACCTTTTGCAGCTAGCCAGTTATCAATCACACTCTCCACATGTTCTATTCCTACTGTACAAGTCCTTGACCACGTAATTCCCATCTCCTGCGCTGGCCACTGACAGCTTTTCTACACAAAGTACATTAAGCAATCATCAACTCATTCAGGTTTGACTGCTGAAAAGTGCCATTAAGTATTAGCAAACATCAGACACAATTAGTTTTGTCTGAGGGCAGGTAATGTTCCTAATCACATTTCCCTCACTCCCACATTTTAGGGATGAAAGTAGATCTTCTGACAGACCTGAGCTTGCTTCCATTATAAATCAAACGGGGTAAATTCCTGCAGCAATGGGTTCAGAGATCTCTTCCCTGCTTTGGAGGAAGGAGGAGGCTGGACAAGCATGGATGGGGTTGCTGAGGATGCAAAGAGACTCTCCACAAACACTGGATGGACATGTCAGACCCCTGAATAGCTCCGCTCCTGTGAAATTCCCAAGCTCAAGGCATGATTCACTAATAAATTGTATGGATTATGCAGCATTTGCTTGAGGACAGATGTATCACTGCCTTCTGCAGGAGAAACTGTCAGACCCTCTCTGTGCTCATCAGTTTACAATTTTCACACCTTCTAGTGGCTGATCTGGAAAACACATCAGCCATTACCACGATGGATATAAACAACTAATATCCAAAATTCTTGTGAGGCAGCCCCTTCAGTACAGCTTGATAGCACAGGACATAGGTAGCCTAGGATAAATGCCAAACAGAGCAGAGAATTTCACCCCTGAACTGACATTTAAGAGTACATTTCAATGGCTTATGCAGTGCAGACTTTCTAAAGTTCTTTCTCCATCATTTTGTTAAGATTACACATCCAAACTTTCAAAGCACAGCATCCAAAATACAGAAATGCTCTCCCTAGACTGAATTTCTCCCCAGAGTTAATGATAGGATCAGATCAGCTGCAAAGCTACTGGTATTCAGATGTAAAACTTTTCAATTGAAGCAGACTATTTTCTTGGACAAAATCAATTAAGTGCAATAAATTTCATACATAGACCCCAAGGCTGGCAAGTGTCCCCTAATGTCACACTGAAGAAACCTGAGCCAAACAAATACCACCCTCCTCAGTCCTTTTCACGTACTCTTTTTGCTCATCAGTTGCACGAGAAAAGAAAATGCCCGTTTTTCCTGCTTGCTGGAGAATAGAGATACACATACCTTCAGTTAGACGTGGTTTTGGTAACACAAGTGATCTATAAAGTGTTCTTTTCGGGGTACAACAAAGAAAATAACACCTTCCAACAGTTTCCAACATAACCTTAACCAGCTGAGGAGACAATTCAGAGAGAAGAGCATTTAAATTACTGTACACGCTCAAATAGAACATTTTTGTTCCTCAGCACATTGCTAAGGTACAGACTGCTGCACCTTGTGACAACACCATGGAGATGGGCTGCTAAAAAACTGCCCTTTATTTTTTACCTTCTATTAGTAAGGGTGTACGACTTTTCATACGCTCCCAGATATATGCAAGATAACAGAAACCCACTCCATAAAATATTTCAAAACACACTCAAGAAATTTACATTCCAGAAGCTTGGATTCTTGATGCCTATTCCTGCTACCTCATGTAAAGACCTTTTAAGGAAAGCACACAGTAAGCAGTATTTCTGATCCTGTTTTGAAGAACTCCACCATTAAAAGGAATTATTTATCTGCTTTTTTCTACAACTTCCTAAGAAAGTATCATTTATATTACACACTTATATTATTTAGACTAAAAAGGACTGATTTCAGCATCAAGACTGTGTAGTGATCTCAGTTTCATCTTTCTATTCAATCCCTTTAAACTCACATTAAAAGAATATTTAAATGCATAGACAGAATATTTCAAATGCAAAAAAACTATGGCAAACACATGGATACAAATGTACAACTAAAACTTAGCCTGCCAGGCCTACATGCAATATTTTTCTCTCTCTCTTAGGTTAACTGTGCAATTTAACAAACACAAAAAATGGCACAAAAATTATGGATGTTGAATGTGAATGCTCTTGTAAATTAGGTGACACAGCAAAAAAATCAAAACGAAAATACACTAAGAAAAAGAAAAATTGGAAATATTAACATAAAGCAGGCTTCACAAATGTATTCAGGAAATCCTAACAGTTGCTTAGGAAAAATGGGAAATTAGCAGCTGCATTTTTAAGGAACTACGTAGTATTTCAATAATGTATATATGTGTGTGTATATATATATATATATATCTCTCAAAGATACAGAAACAAGAATGGGGGGAACAAATTTTGAAAACACCTTAATGTACCTTGATAATGTTGAAAGGCAGAAGTCATTTAAACAACAGGAAACCCACAAACCCAATAGCCAACATGAAAGAAACAATACTAATACTTAAGATACTGATAACAAATATTAGTTTTCATTAGGAATGTAAGTGTACCATCAGGCCCATAGTTCCATTTAACCCCATCAGAAGGGGTTAATTAACATTAACTTTTGGTAAATTTCTGCATAAGAGTTGAACTAGTAAATACTGAACCTCTCTGAGCAGAGGTGAGCAGGCAGGAGCAGTACAGCATTACTCAGATCACGAAGGCCATCGTGACCCCAAAGAGCTGTGACAAACCTGCAGCAAGCAGAGGGTATGGCTCTCAGATGTGGACACCAGGAGGATTAATGGTCAATTTAGTCGAAGACACAGGGTTCAGAGGGCTTTGCTCCCCAGACTGTCCTTTAAGCCCTACAGAATCTCCAGATTTATGAATTTATGCAGGGAGTCACAGAAAATACAACTCCCTTCTTTTAGAAGGTATATGGAAATGCAAAATACAACTCCCTTCTTGAAAAAGGTGTATGTAAATATATGGAAAACCTACACATGGACCCACCAACACAATCCAGTCATTTCAATGTTGGCCTGAATGTACCACCAACATGTAATTTTGGAATACATTCAAGTTACACTAGAAATGAGCATAAAAAACCACAGAAAATCCTGCCATATTTCTGGCATTCCTTGAACGTTAGGAGACTACATTATTTTCCAACTTATTATCAACTGTATGAAAATAGAGAGTGACATTCCTTCTAGCTAGAAGAAAACATGTTTATATTTAGTTTACTCAGAACTGCAACATTGAAAGAACATTTATTCTCCCAAATGTGAAATAGCCTCCTACCTTGAATGATCTGTTCAGCGTGTTGCTTTTCAAATCAGCGAAATGATCTTTTTTTTTTGACAGATCACTAAATAAGCTGGAGAAGGCAGTGCATCAGCAGCACAGGACAGTTATTACCTCCGACACCTGGCTGCAGCAGAGGAATTCCTTTGCAATGGAATGGAGAGTAACTAACCCATGCCTCTGCTGACTCCAGCTGTCAGTCAGCACTGCCAGCTGGATGCATCACACACCTCAGAGATGGAACCAGAGCCCCACACTGGACAGACAGCAACATTACGGGACTGGATTTGGACAGCCAGAGGAACACGAGTGGTGTTAGTGAGTTTTAGACACTCGAAAATACCGTGGGCCGAACACAGAGTTTGCCTTCCCCTGTTTTTGTTGCAAAGTTATGCTGGAGACATAAGCGTAGTGCTTGGGTCGGGCACGAATCCTACAAGCAGGGAATGCGTCCTGACAGTGTCTGAGCCTCAGCAGGGACAATGCACAGCAGCGACCGAGGGAATTCCTCCGCCACGGCGCAGGAGTCAGGCCTCTGGGTCTGGGCTCAGCACGGCCAAGTTGCCGTGTTTGGAGCGGCTCGGGGGCTGCCCCCGGGGAGCGCGGGGCTGGAGCGTGGAACGGACACGCGGACAAACGGCCCCAGGGCTCCAGTTGCAGCGGCGGCAGCGGCAGCAGCGAGTCTACGGAGTCTACGGCGTCTACGACCCCTCCCCGTCCCTCTCTTGTTCCTCCTCTCCCTCTCCCGCTGTGCCGCACTCTGTCTCGGTGTCCCGCAGCCTCTCCCGGTGTCCCTTTCCCGACCCCCCCGGCCCCTCTCGGCGTCCCCGTCCCGGCCCGTCCCTCTCCCCCCGCAGGGCTGGGCCACGCCCCGGGCCCGCCCCCGGCCCCGGGCGTCCCGCCGCGGTCTCGGCTCCGCCCGGCTCTGGCGGTGCTGGCTGTGGCGGTGCTGGGCGGGCATCAGTGCCTGGGGCCAGGGCGGCATCGCTGCGCTTTGGCTGCGCCTGTCCCGAGCCCGGCCCCGGCTCCGGCCCCGCCCCGCCCCCGGCCCCGGACCGGCCCCGCCCCCGGCTCCGCCCCCGGCCCCGGCCCCGCTCCGTCCCCCGCCCCCGCCCGAGCCCCCGGCGCCGCCCCCAGCCCCGCGGCCCCGCCCCCGGCCCCGCCCCGGCTCCTCCCGGGCCCCGCGGAGGACACACGCGACGCGGCGCGGCCGCTCCCGCCGCCTCCGCCGCGGCTTGCCCGGCCCGAGCTCCGCCGCTCGGCAGCGCAGCCGCCGGCCTCGAGCCGCCGGGGCCCGGGGCGGGTGGGGATGGCCGGCCCGGGGCGCTCGGGGGGCGGTCGGGGGCCGTGTCTGGCCCCGGGCCGAGCGCTGAGGGCCGCGTGTCGCCCGCAGGGGAGGCGCGGGAGGCCCTGCAGGACCGGTCCCGGCTGGGTTCGCTGCCGGGGCGCGGAGGCTTCGGCAGCGTCTGCTCGGGGACGCGGCTCTCGGACGGCGCCCCGGTGAGCGGCGGGGCTGGCGGCGGGCGGAGGAGGAGGAGGAGGGCGGAGGAGGAGGAGGAGAAGATCGGGGCGCGGCGGGGCAGGCGGCGAGCTGAGCCCGCTGCTGGCCTTTGCTCGCAGGTGGCCATCAAATGCGTGCCCCGGGCCCGCATCCGGCACTGGGGCGAGCGGGTGAGTGAGCGGGGCCAGCGGGAGAAGCTGGGGCCCGGCATTGTGCAGGTTGCATTGTGATTTTTGTGTAGCATGAGGTGATGTTGAAAAGAGCAGTTGGAATAGAGTTTGCAAAGGCAAAAGTGTGATCTTAGAATTGTCAAACAGTATAGAATTCCTTCAATATCTTTATCCCCCATCAAGTTAAGGTGTGGTATTCAGTGGAGTTAGTGGAAATTGGAGGGATTTACTACTGTACAATCTCGTGCCTATTGCAATTAGAAGAATAATGAGATTTTAGTAAATCAAAAGGTAGTTTTCATTCAGTTTGGACTTGGATACGTAAATTACTCCTGTTGGAAAAAAATGGATTAGAGATTGTAAATGTTTAGAAGCTGAAGCATAATCCCTGCTTTGGCTATAAATAAGGAATATCATACACAGAATGGATTATTCTGAACCCCCGTCGGAGGCCTTCAGAGTCAACCTTACAGGTCTCATGGTATCAAAACTGGGAGGAACTATCCTGTATCTTTTCTCTTAATTCTTGCTCTTTAGAACTTTAATTATTCTGGATTACTCAAATAATCCACAGGAATAATAGAATAGGCATGATGATAGGATGATATGGCAGTATATCTTTCTTTGGTAATTATTTAATTATGCTCCATGACTTGAGAAAGGAAAATATTTAAATGATCAATCATATTCTTGAGCTAAATCTTGATATCAATACAGAAGGTTACACATGATTTCCAATCTATAACCTTTGACTGTATGTTTAAAAGACATTAATTATAAGTACATAAAAATATTCCAATGACAATAAGCATGGTAATTGTAGTTTATGAATTCAGTCTTTTGGAGTGGATAAATTAAGCAAGCAGAGAGGCTCATGAGGAAGTATTCAGAGAATGCAGAAATTGTGCCTAATATGAAGTAAACAATGATAGGCCCTATCCTTTCTCGACTTTATAATGGTCAATAAGGCAAAAAGTTAAACCCAAGCATGATAATATAGCACAAAATTGATCTAATTAAATATTCTGAAGAGAAATTAGAAGGTGGGTTCAGTGGCACTCAAACTGGCACCAGGCAAACTAATAACAAGGCCAAAACCTCTGGGGAGAGTAGTGAAAGGCCCCAAGGTTTTTTGTGGAGAGTTGCAGTGAAAAGTGTGTTTACAAACTTCAGTCTCATGTTGGCAGCTGCTCTGATTCTCTAGACTCCATCCATTTCCCCAGTGCAGTGTTTTGGTGGACGCATGGTTATCTTCTAAATAATCTTGGACTTCCTCCTAATTGTTCTGACTTTTTTTCTGTGTGAGAGAGACAATTTTAGGCCAGGCATTGTTTGCCATGCTCTGGTTTTCATGGCTCTACTCTAGTACCTAGAGTACCTAGGTGTCCACTATAGCCAGAAGATCAGGCAAATGTCTTCTTTTTGGCAGTATTTCCTGGAGTGAATGTCTGTCATACATTGGTCGGGCAGAGCTGGAATTTATAAGACAGGATAGCCCACTTGGTTTGCCTAGTAGCTTGGAAGATAATAAAGGTGATGAACAAATCTCCAGTAACTCTAAATGGAGTTACCTAGATATACTAACTCTAAACTGAGTTACCTGGATATCCTGAGATGAGAACAAGTCTGAGGGGTTCAAGAAGAGACTGTAGGAAAAGCTCTTGAATGTTGACCTCTTAGATGTTGATGTGAAATGAGGAGACAGGGGAAGGAGGCAGCTCTTAGGAACAGAATTATTCCTTTTATCCTCTATATGCCTGTTGAAGTACTGCCTTCCCTTAGGGGGATAACTCAAGCAAACACCTGTTGAATGCCATTGTGTTTTCGTGGATGATTTAGGGATGGCTGCCCATTTCTAGTGATCCTGTTCAGAAGTGATTTAAGATGTGCGGTAGTGTACACAGAAAGTCAAGCTAGAGCTGCTGTGACAGTGCTTCCAGCATGTGTCAGCATCCTGAGTGTTGTGAGCTAAACCTGAAATTTGATTTAAACTGCCTGATATCTGCCAAGGGGCAGGATATCATTGCTAGAGAGAAATCCTCTCATCTTCCGCGACTCCATCCCCAGTCAGATGGAAGAACAGGTTGGTATCCAGAGGTGAATGGCACTGGACCTTTGCGAGGCACAGAAATCATCCATATCCCCATGCTTTTAAGGAAAAGGATTCTGAGCAGAGGGCCCTTTGACTCTGCAGCAGAAACTGTTTGGAAAAACTTGCTTTAATAATAAGATTCTGACTGAAAACTTTTGCAGAGGATGGTTTGCTTATGGAAATGGTCAAGCGGTCGTTCTGGTATTTGGACACCAGGTTACAAAAAGAGGAAAACTACTGTATCGGTGTACATGAAGTGAATTGAAAAGTAGATTAAAGGAAAAGTTCAGAAGCCAAAGCTGGAGAGAGGTTCAGAGTAACCCAAAATTGCCATCCAAGATCTTGGGGAGGAGGGTTGTAACCTTTCTGAAATATTACTGCGCATGTACTCCCTAACTAATACATTGGGTGTGTTAGACCAAACCAGACAATTAATTTTTAACACAGAAGGACTTTGAGGACAACTCTGACACCCAGAGGAAAGAAAAGGCTTTATGGAAAGTTTCCATCTTTGAATCACTGCTAAAGTAGAAGTGGTGTTTTGTTAGTGGAAAATGTCAGTGAAATTTGCAATAATTGTGTCTTCCTGAGAGGTGTCACTACAGTAAATCCCCTTTGTGGAATGGTTAAGTCACAATTGAAATTTGGTGGTGTGCAGTAGTCCATTGTTCTGGTACTTAAACTCTTTGGGGAACAGTCCCCATAAGGGGTAATGATTTGCTGGTGGCCAAGAAGTGTATTTTCTGTATGATCCAGGTGGAGAAGTAAAGGAAGAAATGCTGTGAAATAGACACATTTTTTGTACACCTGAAAAGAGACTTGGATGTGATATGCAGGCAGATATCGGCTTTAAATTAGATGTAGTCAATGTTAATGGTATTAACATACAGATCTTTATCAGCAGAGGTGTATTCAGGCTTCTTCTATTTTCCTGTCCATTTGCTTCAGTGTAGCAGTGTGAGATGAAAGCCCAAGGCTTTGCAGACTGGCTCCTCCTTTGTGCCCCGGGTGTGTGATCATTGTTTGAGGCAGGGAACAGGTAGACCTGAGAAACAGTGAGAATGCCAGCACAGGGGCTCCTGCTGCATGTGCTGATACATCCCTTGTATGGGATGGAGACTGCCCACTTGGTTTGAGGATTTGCTTCCAGGCACCTAATTTCTCTGAGATGGTGTCATTTTCTCTGTAAATGTGCCTCTATGGCTATAGCTGCAAAGAGTTTAGTCTGAACAGTATTCATCGGTTTGATTGTTTCCTGCTCCCTCTGACTTTGTGGTGCACAAGTCGACCTAAATGTCTCAATAATGAATTATTGCTGGGTAATTAATCAGCTTCCCCTGCTTTAGAGAGTTGCCTCCTAGAACTTACCATAATTCACCTCCATCAGCCAATACATACAGACATTAATTGCCTCATAATATTGTCAGGAAGATGTCAGGTAGTACTGACAGGGTGTGAGTGCATCTCTTTGATCTAAGCAAATTTTGTTAGTGTTTTGCCCCTAATCTCATTCTACACATTTATCTTGCCAGTGCCATGAGCTGGACTGAGGACACATCATCAGGGTGCAGTCAGGAGCAATTTGTCCATATGAACAGTGATTTCAGATTTGCAATGGGAAGTGAGTAATTCCCCAGCAGGTAAGTCACAAAACCAGTTACTGACAGCTGGGCCAGTGGAAATTCTCCTTGTAGTGGCCTTGTTTTAAACACCAAGATGAAAATATGGTGCATGCTTCGAAGGTGCAAACAATGTCTACTCTCATTTCACTCAGTGAAATTTGCTCAGCTTCATCTTGGAGCACTGGAGATATTTTAGTATTTCAAAGTGTATCAAACTATTTGCCCAGTATTTGGAAAAGCTACTCAGGTTTAGTGGAAATGTTTCTATTTCAGACCCAAACCACTTTGATATTTGTTAATTTTATTAGTGTATTGAAGTTGATTGACACTGGGAAAAGTGATCCTGTTTCTTCAATTGATAACACCACAGGAATTGCCTTTTTCTTAATCTTTATTTGGATGCCTCCCTGTCCCCATGGAACAATGGGTTTGAAGATGCAGTGAGGTAGACCACTGGAAGGAAAAGGCCAGGCTAAATATTCCTTGCAATAAATAGGCCTCTTTCCCTTGACTTCAAAGGAAAAAAAAAAAGCCTAATTAAATACAATTGAGGGGAAGAGGAAAAAAATGAGATCCTTTGATTTGAACACACTTTGGAGCAGAGCATGGAGAGATAGGAGAATGATCTCTGTGAGATGAATAAGTTGCCTCTCCTGCTGCATTTGTTTTGGGGTGGGTGACTCATTTCTTGAGGATTTTTTTTTTAAAGTTGGATTTGACTTGGTTGATATTCCTTTCAGCATCTAGATTTTCTATGTTGGCTTGTATTTTTCATACAAGAACCATGTTTTTAGAGCAGATAGCTGGTCCTGCAGTATAGGCAGATCTCATAAGGGCAGGAGGATAAGGAAATACACCGGAAAGGACAATATTGAAGATTTTATCAAGTTTGACCTCCTGGCAGTTGAAGCAAGTTGTCCCTCAAGGTCTTGGGGGAGCTGTTTCAAGTGAAGAGAGCACGAGTCACAAACACAGTGAAGATCTCTGACTAATTCTAAATGGGGTAAAGAATTAGCCCCTTCACCATCACGCCTGGATTTTTACCTGGGGAGAATGTCTATGGAAAAAGATTGTGGCTGTTGTGAAGGGATAATGTCCAAGGCAGCCGAAAATCTGCATTGGCTGATGTGTTGTGTGTCCTCCCTCCTCCCAGTGTTTTCAGTCAGTGTGTCAGAGCCTTTCCTGGCATGTGAGCCATTCCTTGAAGTGTTGAAATGGTTCCTTGGGACTCCCTCACTCTTGGCAAAAAAAGTAGGAGGAGGAAGGACAAATCTCGCTCCCTCCACTTCCAAGGAGTGTATATTGTGTGTTGTATACTCCCTCGGGGTGTTTGCCACCTTTCCTGAGGGTGAACTTGTAGGATTTGTTGCAAACTTATTCACAAGAAATGTTGTGTGTACCTATTAGAGTTTTACAGTGAGTTAGGGATTTGGCAAAGGTGAATTGTTGAAGTTGAAAATAATTTTGGGGTGTAACAGATCAACCCCTGCATAACACAGATAAAAATACTTGCAAGAACCTTTCCCTTTTTCATTTATCATTATGCACACTGCTTCACTGGAAAAGGCCTCACAGGATGTGTTTGGAGAGGAGCCTGCTTTTCCATTAAACAACAAGGAATATTTTACTTTTGAAAGAAAGAGACAAAAACATGCCATTTTTTTTAATGGCATGTTCTTAGTTATCAGATTAACAACATTTCTGGAGGGGTATTCAAGCAAGTGTTAAGTGTAAAACATACAAATAAATGTACTCTTACTTTCAGCAATCCTTTAAGAACTAGAGACTTATCTTAAAGCAGGATCACTTTCCTTCTGGGTGGATCACCTTTAGGTATTCCTCCAAACAAGCTGCAGCTGTCCCATATGACACTGGCAGGGGCAGCTGTGGGCCGTGGTGCTTCCCCAGGAGTTTTTGGCGGCTGACTCTTGCTTAGGTAATTTAGTAATTGTGCTGCCACCTTCGGGATCCCCAAAAGGTCTGTCTCCCACGTGCCTGCATGTTGCAAGACTATATTTCTTTCCCATATGTTCCTCTTTTCTGTGCATGATTGGTCTTTGGACAGATAAAGGAGGGGTTTTAGCACTTGTTAATGAATTAACTAAATGGTGGATGTAGTGATGTAATCTATACAAAATGATTCTGTTAGATACTTTGGAGACTTCTGTTTTGCTTGTGTGATCTTTACTATTTGAGGGAAACTTTCAAACTCCTGATGGGCCTTGAGTGATTTTTACTTCTTGGACAGACCGTGCTTCTCTTGTCTTTCTACTTGTTGTCCCCTTAATTTTAGCCCCTAGAGGGCTAAACTTTCCAGTTTCATTAAATAAATCATAAATATTTCAGTTTATAAATAATATAGATGTTCATTGTATATTTTTATATAATTTAATTTTGTCCCCTACAGGGTTAAAATTTGGAGGGTGAGTGCTACTCTTCAGGAAAACCTGGTGATGGAACAAATGAGGTGCAGCTGGCATCAGTCAAGGTTGCAGTTAGACAGAGTGGAAACACTGCAGTTGGACCAAGTGCCTTCATCAGAGCAGCAAGTTCCAGATCTCCTTCACTGTGGCACCTTCAGGCTTGGTGGAAGGAGAACCTGACACAGTGAGTGTAAAGCAACGACACCTGAGCTTGCAGAGTCTGTGGCTGAGTAAAATCTGGTCTAAGTTCTGTTGTTTTACAGAAGAAAAATGTTGTAGCTGATCTGTCAAACACGGTAGACTCAAAGTGAGGGCCTGGAAGTGACTCTGTAAGAAGAAATGGCTTATAAAAGAGGGTAAAAAAGTGTGAGCTGGCTGCTGAAGATTGATAGCAGAGATTTTTTTTTGTCTTGGTTGTCGCACTAGTGATTCCACGTGGTATGTTTGGATGCTTTTCAGTTTAGATTGCTATACAAGTATGAAGGTTGTCTTGCCCTCTCTTTGTTGGGCAGCTTTATGGCCATGATACTCAGTAAATGATGAGCTTTCTTTAGGTTGATTTATACTGTTGGCTGGGGATTATTTGTGGGTTTTTTTTCTGCTTGAGGTCTCAACCATTAACAAACAAACGTGTGCTGGACTTCAGCTTTGTGCATAAACCTCCAAAGTGGAAAAAGGCCTTTGATATTTCCTGCATTTCTGTTATAAAGTAGCTATAAGTGGTACAGTTTTGGGGGTGGGTGACTCACTTCTTGAGGATTTTATTTTTAGAAGTTGGATTTGACTTGGTTGATATTCCTTTCAGCATCTAGATTTTCTATTTGGGCATGTATTTTCCACGTTGACTTTAATGATCATAGTGTCAAAAAGTCAATATGCTGTTGTAGAAGTGAGAAGTTTGCCTGAGTGCTTGATTCCAGGGAGGAGAAATAGAAGAAAATAAGTAAATACTGTTGCAGTTTGTCTATTTAAAAGCTCTATTTAATATATTTTTTACCGTGTTGCTTGCTGAGTTTAATCAGAGTCCGAATAGATTTCAAAGCTTCTCTCCAGTTTTAGGAAGCTTGGAGATGGCAATTTCAAGATTATCTCATCTTGTTGGCGTGGTTTCTTTCTAGGAAGGCTAAATGGCACATCAGAATCTGCTTTGTTTTTCCAGAAGCATCAGTACTTCATGGTATTGTGGAAAAGTTCAAGTCATTACCGTGCCAGCCCGTCACAGTTAATTTTTTGGCAAAATGAATCCATAACAAGAAATGGTTTCAATCGATTTCTTCTGCAGATTCTGCAGTAGCTGTGCAGATCTGTTGATTAGCTCAGCCTGTTGGAAGAGTGAGGACTGCCCCATTTGTTGTCCTTGGGGACAGTCATGGCTGGGTTATTTCTGTGGGCCTGTCAGCTCACAAGGAAATGCCCTTCAGCTCTTACCCTGACTTAGATCAGCATGAGGAACATCATGACATAATAGTTATTTTTTAAAAATGTTTTTAATGTATTTGTCAACTTGTACTGCTGCTGCATAAATTCGTTAAGAGTCTTTATGGAATGCTGAGCACGGTTGTGGTCAGTGAGTTTTGCAGATGTGGACTGGTGGAATTGCAGTTTGCCCTGCAGTGTGTTTTAATCTCCTTTGTGAGTGTTTCCCCACCCCTCACCTGGCTGTAAGATGTATAAGTGCCTAAGTGAGCAGTTATTTACCTGTGGCAAGTCTGTTGAACCTAAACTCAGGAAATTGTGCACCTCCTGGCCCTATTTACCTTGATCTTATTCCATAAAATCTTCATGCTGATAATCTGTGCAGCTCAGAGGCACTGAAAGATGATCTGCAAACAGAGGGAATACTTGCTCTGAACTCTATGGAGGCCCTCAGGAGTCATTCTGATTGATGTCTAGGGATTTCACAAGGATTTGACCTGCTTGATCTTGAGCTTGTAATTAATTGTCAGAGCTGCTATCAGCTTTAGACATGGGTTTCTACTAACTGGCCCAAAATAGCCATGTTGGGCTTTGAAACTGTTGCCGTTTATGTGTGAAATCAATTGCACCAAGAGCATGTTGTTTTCATGAGTAACAAAAAGGATCCTGTTCTGTAATGTCATCCCATTTGTTAGAAAATGTAAGCACCTCTCATTTCACAAGGTTTTGTTTTTTTTTGTACACGGCAAGGATGCATTAAATTTAGTCACGTGCAGAAAGAAATCTGCAACTGGATACTCGTTGTAAAGGCACTAGATATGTGTGATTTCTCTGTATTTTAACACTTATTTGAATACAATAGATGAAGCTGGTCAGATGATGAAAGGGCTCTTTGGCTATTGAAAGTCCTCTTGCCCTCTCATCTCTCCTACTGTCAGTGTATGCCTGCTAGTTAATAATAGCTTGACACTGGTATAGTTTCAAGCTATTTTTTCCCCATTTCCCTCTTGGTTGCAATAAAAAGAACAGGTTCTATTAGGGGAGCCTTTCTTCCTGCAAGTAAATGGGTGTTTAGTGAAGAGAAAATGCATGGCAGTGGTGGAAACTTAGCAGAGCTTCCTGCTCCTGCTGCACTGCTCATCATGCCATTTATCCATGGGGAAGGAGGGCAGTGTCTCTCTTTAGGATATCATGGCCGGACTCGGGGAGATTTACCTGGTGGTCCCACCCCAGAATGGTCCATAGGAAGCCTGGCAGGCTGCCAATTTCTTGCTTAGACCGAGGAATCTAAGGGACTAAAACCAGGAGAATATGTTCTGTCTGTGTTACATGATAGACATGAGCAATGTGTTATCACAAAGATGTGACAGGGACCTCGTTAGGCCCAGCAGATGTTTTAGTCCTGGCTCTCACACTCTGAATGTGAGAGCTGGAAATATGCTGGAAGTGTAGTGCACATCCTCAGAGGACGGAAGGTAATTTGACAGCTCACTTCAACCCTCTTCAATAATGTTGACTCTTGTGGCATCTGTTTGTTGAGAATGTGGCTTCTCATGTGGAAAACCGAGACTTCTTGCAGTAAAAATAAGGATTTCTTTTCCTGATTTGGTTTTCTTTTTTTTCTGGCTTAGGTTAGAAGAGAGAAATATTTGAATGTAGCATTGATGTGTTTAATTTCTAAGCTTTATTTGGAGACTTTGAAAAGGTGAAAATATGTAAGCAGTATTGAGGGAAGAAAGTGTTCTTGTTTGATGCATTAAACTGTTTTCTTTCTGAGAGTCTGTGTTTTTAGAGATCCCAGGCAGTACTTTTTCCTTTAGCAGTGCCAGAGTCCTGCTGTCTGTCTCAAGAGAAGCCAAAAAAGGTCAGATAAGAACTGTTTAGATAAGATAGGTGGCATTTCTGTCAGTTCTCACTAGCTGGTGAAGCAGATGAGGAGCTGCACAAAACTGAAAACAAACAAGTAATGTTGCTCTGTCCCTGTCCCCCAAGTCCAAAAACTCCTCTCAATGCTCTTAAGCGGCCGTCTTTGTGAAGGGAATCTTTTCTCTTGAGTGGAAGTTTAGAAAGTGTTTTGTTGTACTGGTTATGTTAATTCAGGCGATCTTTGTTTCACAAGACAGGAATTGAGAGGGCTGTCCTGCTCTGCATAATTACCTGTCACAGCAAAGAGAATATATTAAGCTGGGAAACTGAGATTGGTGTAAAATTCTGTCTTACCTGCAAGATATATCAGCAGTGTGTTTGATAGAGCTTGATTGTATCCAAGATTCCAGGGGGCTCCTGGTGTCAGGTGAGAATCCTTCTTTACGGAAAGCACTTGGTCTTTTCCTGTTGATATTGGTGAGCCAAAAATACTATTTTTTGCTGCTTCTTGTAGCAAACCAAGTGTGAAATGTGAGATGTAACAGCGCTGCCTAAGGCTCTCTGGCAGCCTCATGCATTAGCCTGCTTTTAATATTGGTTGGTAAGATGACAGCACTTTGCTGCCGGTCTGTGAGGTATCCATGTAAGGTGGGTTATCTTTGCTCAGGTGCCTGGAGACTTGTTCTTACAAGAGATACAAACAATGCATTCGAGAATTTGGCACATCTGGGACATTTTATCTTGCTCTTGGAGAAAAAGGTCAAATGCTCCACAGCCTGTTTCTCTTAAATAGCAGAAAATCCCAGGCTGGATTGAAGATTTGACCCCCATTAAAATACATCACTTCATGTCTAACCTAGCTATGGGGTTTTAGCTGTGTACATAAATACATAACTGCAAATGAATATTGAAGTATTCCTAGTGTAAATAGAAATACGCAGATGCACATGCTAGGCATACTCATGCATGCCTACAGCTGCAGAGAAAATGTACAGCAGGCAAAGGACTTTCTGATACAATGAAATGAATGGCTTTATTAAGATCTTAGTTCCTCATTAAAAATGCTGAGAAGTAGAACTTGTATGAAAGACTGAAGCTGGGATTTCAAATTAATGTGTATGATAGTCAATATGAACTCAATTCTGAAACGTAAGAGTGTCTATGGAGATCTGTTGAACTGTATTCATATATATCACTGTTTTTTCTTGTCCCAAGTTTTTTTTTTTTTAAATTTGGGGTTGCCATTGCAGTTTTAGGAAGGTTAATATTTAGTGCAATTCAGAAGTCCTAAAGAAAACAATTGTTTTAATACAAGACATTTCTCCCATTGTTTTAAGAGGAAAAAATGATCTCGTGTCAATGGTATGGACTCTTATCCTCCTGCTTAAGTATTCAATTCTTTTGATTCTTCTAAATTTTCAGCATCACGTGCATATGAAATTGGTCTCTTAAGTGATAGGTATTTTTTGAAGGTTTGCTCAATTGTGCTTTCAGATTTTTCATTCACCTTCTGGTGGCTTGGCTGGGTCTGCATACACAAGTGCATGAACTGAACTATCATTAGCAAGTTCAGTTTTTCCTCTTGTACTCTTTGTGGCCTCTAAGTTTTTCTTGTCTGCTGTCTTTGCAAACCAGTTTTTCTGCAGGGTCACTTTAAATCACCCAGTGTAACAAACCTGAGTATGACAAATGTGTGCATTAGGGAATGTGTCTTGCTGGTTGTGGCCATCAAAATAGGTTTCACATGGTAGAAATTTGATAGTATATCTACAGTTCTCAAATCTTGCTTTTGCCAGTGTCCTTGAGTTCAGTTTTTTACCAGTCTCAATGAGTTACTGACTAGCTGGCATTGGAAAAATTTGACTTTATCCTCAGGGGCCACTGTAGGCTTTGTTCTGATAAATACTTGTCCAAACGTCCCCATTATTTTTTCTTCAAGACATAAAATGTGACACAGGATCTTGTGCCTATTATCTCCCACCTAGACTTGTTTGGTTGTGGGTTTTTTTTTTTTGGGGGGGGGGGGTTGGTTTTTTTTTTGTCTGTTTTGTTTTTTTTTTTCCCTTTGAGAGAAACTTCAACCTTTTTATTCATTGATCTGGTAAATACTTTATCAATGTATGAAGGTCCTTTTATTAATGTGGACTTTTTTTTAAGTTTAAAATAAAAGTCAGGGAAATATGCTATTTGTATGATTTCTATGGTTGGTTCTACTCCAGAAGAAAGCTTAATTGTTGAAATATTTCTGAGTTCCTGTGTTCTGATTTTTTGAGTAGTCAGTGCTAAGTCTTGAGCAGAAGCTTGCAGAAGAGCTGCAGGATTGAAGGAGAGCAGAAGTGACACAAAGTAAAGCTCTCTTGGGAAATCTTATGGAGGTTAAGCAAGTGCAGCAGGATTTGAGCAATGCTGCTTAGTCCACTTGTTCATGTGTGGATCCCAGGGTGGAAGAGACTGGAATTGGGAGCCAAGATCGCTTAGAGGTGTGTCTGTGAGGGAAGCCAACTGCAATCTGCTGGTTTCTGGTGACTTTAGAGGTACCTGTCCAGTGTTAGTCTTGTCTCGTACTGGAGCAAGCTATTGATCACCTGGCCAAAAATGTTGCTGCTTTAAAGAACTTCCCCAAACTTTAGGGAATAGTGGGACTGTCATTAAGAAAGAGATATAATTCCAAGCACTTTCTCTTGGTTTTAAATGCTGACTTCATGGGTTTTTTTTTTTTTCCCCTAAGAGTAGGAGAGCTTCACGTAAGTCTTGAAACTGCTGGTGGTTGATAGGCTTTTATTTATTTAATCAGGGCAGTGCATGTTACAGAACTGACAGCAAAGGGATCAGGACTGGAAATATTTTTTACTAGACATCAACATGCTGCTGTGCTGTTGGGAGAAAGTGGAGATTGCTTTGCCAGCACCATCTGGGAGCCTCTGCTTGGCTGTATGGTAGGCAGACCTTTTGTAAATCAGAGAATTGCCTTTGGAATAAAGCCTGTTGGTGGCAGGTTTTTTTAATCTGCTGCACTGACAGAACTGCTCCATCTTGTCCTCTTAATGCAAGCGTGTGTGCCAAATCTGCCTGAAGGGCTCTGTATCCAGGAGAGAAGGGAATGGTGGTGCCTCTGAAAGGTGCTTGCCTTCTTTTGCGAGACAAAATAAACTTTTGGTGGCTTTGTGGGGCTGCAGCCGGCACTCTTGGGTTATATATTCTTCTTATATGAATGTAGTACACACTTCAAATTTATTGTTAGAGGAAAGAATAGAAAAGTTGGCTATAACTTACAGAGGCAAACAGCATATGCTGTGTGTATAATTGTCATTCTGCGCAAAAGATGTGTTGAAAATGTGCACTTTTTTTGTGTGGCGGTCAAAAAAAAAACCCCAACCAAACATTTGTTAATCTTTGTGCTTTATGGGAACGGGTTACTCAGTTGTCCTTAATAGTTGTGATGGAATGACCAAGCAGATTGTGGGTAAAGATACTTTTGGGTTGAGGTGGTTACACAATTAAATGAATAAAAGGTGATAGTTCTGCATTGCCAATACGTCAAAAACTTAGAGCTTTGGTAGCAGAATTTTAATTAAATCCATAAGACAGTCTCGGCCGAATTAAGAAAGCCAAAATTATGCATCACCACTACTTCTGTCCATGTAAGTATTATAATAAATGTAAAAAGAAAGTCATCACTATCATTCAGAATGCTAGGAATAGAAATTGGACAATAACCTGGCTGGCGTAAGCATTTATAGTTCTAAAAGAGCGGAAATAAATTTAAATCCTCTTCCAGGTTTAATGACCAGGCAAATATAGGGTAAAGTAAAACTTTGAAAGTTGTTATAAGTTGAGTTTTGTTGCGTCTTTTTAGTTCTTGAATATCTTTCAAAGAAAGTCAAATCTCAGAGCTCTGAGACCACCTGTAGCTACAAAGCCTTGAATCCTGTTTGCTGACTCCCAAATTCAAATCTCAAATTTGTGTGGACTGCCTGGAGCCACGAATGACACAATGAGAGCATTCAGGCTCAAATACTGTCTGCTTTTCTCTAGCTCTAGGGGCAGATTAGGCAGCACTTCAAGTCATTTCTCTGGTTTCAGTCCTTCCACTCTTCTAAAACTGACTCTCCGTGCAAGTTGGCCACTTTGTTAATGACTTTATTGGAGTTCAGGCTGTCTTGTGGCAGTGAATGGTAGTATCTTCAGAGCACGAGCAATAAGGTTTTTTCTTCATCTTTTAAGTGTTTCAGAAAACATGTTGATTGAAATAAGCTCGTTGCCATCAGTGAGACAAGAGAGAGAATGGTGTGCTTGCAAAAGAAAACAGTGCTCAAATTTTGTACTGTTCAGTAGGTGTTTTCTGCAATTCCCTTCTTCCAAGTGGCCAAGGATCAGAAGAGAGGTCCTGACCTTGTGCAGTTTTGCAATTCATAGATGTCCAGCATGATTTAGGATTTTGGAATTAAATGGCTTGAGTTTGCTAAGTTGTAATTGAGCTGTTGGATTTCATTCACAAAACATAGTCTGGTCAAACAACTGACCCGTATTTTGGTTGGTTATTTGATGTTCTGAAAAATAACCTGCCTTGTGAAATGCAAAATTGAGGTCAAACCTTTCATGCGCCTCATTCAAAGGAGCTTTTCACTCAAAATCACTTGAATTGAGCCATGGCTTGGTACTGTGGGGAGTTTGTCTAGAGCTAAGGATTATGGTTTATTGTCTTTGAAATCTATTTTTCTGTTAAATTCTCAATGAATATTCTCATCTGAAAGTAGATGTAGTGGTGGTATTTACCGTTAAATTCCTACTTCTTGCTCAAAAGGTCTGTCTGAACTTCTCTATCTGGTATTGACAAAGTTTGCCTTTTTGTCTGAAAAGATCCTTCATAGCATTTGATTAGGTATTGCCCCTGCCCCATCCCAATATAAGCTTGCAAAAAAAGGAGGTCAGAGAGAGCTCTTAGGGATGTGTTTCTCCTCCCTTGGAGTACTACCGTGAGAACAGTTTTTCATGTTTTGCTTCATTGCAGGGAGGTACTCTTTTGGGTAGGTTGTACAATGTGTAAAACCTTTCACTTCCAGGTATAATAACTATGGTAAGGAAAGAACAGTGAAAGGCAGCCCTGTTCAGTTCATGTCCTGGTCAGCACTGGCAGTTGTGCTTCATGCAGATTCTCACTGGGCTGATGGGCTTTGGTACCAAAGCACTGGGTCTCTCATCCTTGAACTATTGATTGTGTGACTGAACTACTCCCTGCTCTGGCTGTGCAGTTTGCTTTCTTGACAAATATCCCCTGCTCAGGAAAATGGGTACTTCTGAGGGAGCTGCTGCTGACAAAATAACTTCAGTTTCTTATCCTTTTGAAGTAAGGTTTCTTGAGAACCTCAAGGAAACAGTCTGTTTAACTTTTATCTCTTTGTAGACAGTAATGTTTAGTGGAGAGAAGTATTTCAGCCAGATGCCCAAGTGGTAGTAGTAGTTTAGGCTGTAAATTCATAAAAGTCACACCAAACCATGTGCTCTGTGTTGGTAACATCAATACCCTTGCTGGTTTCTAAAAAGTATTTGTATTTCTGGATAAAGAAAGAGCTTCTATGAAAGTTGACTCAGCTGCTTTAGAAATCTTGTTTTGCTTCCTTTGGATTCACTGTATGTTTTAGAAGCTCTTAGGAAGGGACATGGTACAATCTGGTCACGCTCATAAATAATTTGTAAATATACTTCAGGCGTAGAAGCTGGAGAATCACTTCCCTCTTTGGAGAGTGCATCTGATTTTGTATCAGGAGGTGGAAATAATCTGATGAGTGTGTTACTTGTGTGAAAAGGAAGTGTGCTGCCCTGTAGTGGAAAGATTGCTGTTCAAACATCTGAAGACCAGCCTTTCAAATGTTTGGAAAGTAAGATAAAGCAATTTTACAGAGATTTATGCACCTTGAGAAAAAGTAGATGTTGAAAAAGCACCATTAATATTCTATTACCTAGTAATCAGCAGTCATGAGGTAGAAAACCAATTTGTGATGCATTTTGTGGTCACAGTTTTTGCAAATGAGCCTTTAGTAGCAGAGCTGGAAATAAACCATTTCTGTCAGTGTCTTGGAATTGAGATTTGTGAAGTTTTATCTCTGGTGGGTTTTGTTACTGTTTTCTTACTTCCTCTGGCAACTTTTGTAAATTTGTGCTACTCTAAAAGAAAGCACAGTTATCCCTATGTTTTCAAATGGACCAAGAGGCTTTTCGTTCATCTTTGAAAGGGTTACAGTAAAATGAATTTGATTGAATCTTTCAGGGGTTTTTTTGTATGCACAATTCAGCAAAAAAAAGTCTTGGTAATGAATTGCTATTTCTGATCCACAGGCTGTTTTTCTCCAGTCAGACGGTGGTTCAATACCTGCTTTAGATGTTTACAGATCAGTATATTAATGACACTCAACTGTGCATTTATTCTCACTGGAGCAGTGCCCATTCCTACAGAAATGCCAAGGAGAAACACCCAGCATAGAGCAAGCAAGACCAAATGTCAGTGGTCAGAAAGGGGGAACGCTTGAGAAACTGCTTAAAGCTTTCTCTCCGGTCCCTTAAAGTGTGGGAGTGCCTTCCTGTCCTTTCCCCAATTCCTTGGTGTTTCAGGCATTATTGAAATCACTGATTTGGGTTTCGTGGTGAGTGATGGATTTAAACCTCCTGCAAACTAAACCTAAATGTCAGTCTGGGATAATGCAGAGAACAAAGCAAGTGAATTGTGGGGACCGCCTCAAATTGCTGATGTCCGCCAACAGAACTAGTCAGAGGGAAAATGTTAATTACTTAAAAAATTTAGTAATTCTATAAGCATAAAGGAGAAGCTGTTTTCAGAAAGGATTAAGCCGGTCTTTGAGATAGGACAATTACTAGGATGCTCAACAAAAACAGCATTTGAAAGAATTGTTTGACGTAGCAATGGCACGTAGGGTAGAATGCAGTTTTCTCTCATTCTGACAGTATACTGGATGTAGGAGGAACAGTGAAATTAAATGTGGAAAAATTTAAGTTAGTCACCTTAGCAAAAACAGTTTTCTGCACCCAAACAGAGGAATTTGTAATTCTGCATGGAATCCATGAGGGACTTTGATCCCAGTACTTCCCCTTCTTAAAATGGGCGCAGATATCGGATAATATGGGCGTTTTAAACACTGGCTGGGTAAATCATCACACTCTACACAGAGCAGCTCCTGTGCATCAGCTGCCTCATGGGAAGAGTCCCTGAGCAGCCACTGGCCTTTGTTCCTCACAGTTTGTGCTGTGGAGCTGCTGATGTGCAGATACACTTGTCTGGTTTTCTGTGAAATTCTTACAGATGTGGATCCTAGTGAGTTTGGATTACAAAAATGACTCGTTCCTTAAGCCATGTTGCAACTGATTTTAAACCTAACTGCTACCCTACATTGACATGTTTGTAAGGCAGCTGTATAGAGTACACTGAACAAGCAGAAAGGACATCCAACTCCAGAATTGCCGTTGTTATGCCCAATGGCATCCATGTTCACGTGCATCAACATAGTGTACAGCAGGTAATTTTCCATCTTGCTTTCCTATGGTCTGTAAAAATATTACAGTTTCTGGTTGGGACTGAGACATTTGAAAGCATCCACGTGGTTAGTGGAAATGAACGGCAGCTTTAATGACTAAGCCACTCGGATACTTGCTGGCTGGCACACTTACTAACATTTTATAACCAGTTTTAGTCCACTTCTCTTTATGGGAGTTGGGAGGGAGAGTAAAATTCAGGTGTATATTTTTTAAGGAGAAATAACTGATCAATAGGGCAGTTCAGTCAGGAACTTGAGAGAATTGCTCACCTACAGTTAAATTAGTTCAATGTGATGCGTAAAGCTTCATATGCAGTGAATGTCTTCTACCAACACCAAACCAGGAGTGTTTCAGCTGGAGTATGAAACAGCTCAGTTACAATTATGTGCTGGTAAATTAGTGTCTCATCTTCAAAAACAGAGCTTTTGTTATTTATTTATTTATTGGTAATACTTGGATGCTGTGTCATCCTGAAGTTGTGACACAGTTTGGAAATCAATCCTTAGTGGACCTAGAGGTAGAACAGACTGCATGAGTTGTAGGACATGGCTGTGATTGAACTGAAGGGGGAGCAGTTTTTAGTGTAGCCTAATGACACCTGCAGTTGTTGGGTTTGGTGAAAATACACAGGTATAAATAAGCCCTTTTCTTAAGTAACTGCAAATTGCATAAATCTATATCTCCAAGTCTGCTGTATTATCCTACCACGAGTGATTTGAGGCTTGAAATAACAAGTATTTGTGAAATGGATTTAGAAAAGTTGCCTTATCACCGAATTTATATTTTTTTCTCAAAGCCTTTGACCTTTGGCATTGATATTTTATCACAGGGGAAGGTGTTTCCAGTAGGCAGTGCTGGTGTGGCTGTGCATGCGGGTGTGTGCACACAGCCTGGTGTGGACCCTTGTTTGTTTTGCAGGTGTCCTGTTAGCTTGGCTGTTTCCTTCTCCTTCAGCTGTAGGACAGAATTTTCTCGTTGGCTTGTTCCCTCCTTAAACTGTCTTTCTCCCTCCTCTGAGGTGCTGCTGTGCTGCAGTCTCCTTGTGAGGTTTAACAGGCTGCAATTAGCCCAGACACAGAAGTCGGGGTTGTCTGGGGCAGCATGATTCCAGTGATGAAAAGGCGTAATAATAATTCCCCCTCAGTTCACTTGCACTTAGTGCTGTTTGATCCTGCGACTCAATCAGGAGTGGACAACATAGCTGTATTTTCCTGCTCACTTTGCCTGATTAGTGACTGATCTGATTTCCCCCAGGTTTGTAATTAATTTTCCCACAGAAGTATGCTTAGGTTTATGGCTTAAGTAATAAGTGATGGTGACTTGTGCTACTGTCTACATGTTTTAATCCTTTTCCACGTCTAGATGGACTAAACAAATGCATAGTTGTTGCATCTGCCCTGCTGTAATGATTACTGTGGTGAAGACTCTTTTTTTTAATTTTTGTAAGCTGCTGTTTTATTTTGCAAGAAGTTATTGAATTACACCTCCAGAAGGCTACTAAAGTAAGAGGTTTATGGCTTTTATTGTCCTTCTGTTCTATGAACAGTTAATGGACAAGTAGGTAGAAAGTACTGAAAATTTGGGTTCTACTGTAAAAATGGCATCAAACCCAGTCTTTCCTGCATACAATTATTGAGGTGTATAGTCCTATGTAAAAAAATCCCAAGCATTAAAACCTGAAGCAAAATCCCCCAAGTCACAAGTAGATATTGAAGATAGAAGTGAAGGCAATTAATATTTGGGAGAGGCAGTGAATGCAGCACGATGAGCGTGACAAAATGTCCTGGGAGTTGGGTGCGTGTAAGAGCCAAATCTGTGCTATTGATTTATACTGTGAGTTTTCTGGGTGAACTTGGAAAGAAAGGCAGTATTGTTGTTGGGAAATGTAAATTGCTGTATTTCATCTCTCTCTAAGGGAAAACTTGTCTCTTCAGGAATTTCCCATCCAGTATTTACAGCTGATTCTATCACTTCTGACTAAAGTTACTTTTCCAATTGTCTTCTTAGTCAATCTTTTTTAAAAGGTTGACTTTTTGCTAGAGTAGTTCAAGATGAAATGCTGTTTTGTGTGGTCAAAGATAGTTATGCTTGTTCTAGAAATTGTTTCATTTCCAAGGAAAACTTGTTGTAGGAGAATTTGAGTGAAATGACTATTTAAAGCTACTTGTCACAAGAGGAATTAGCTAGAGATTAACCTGTTGGAGCAGGACTTTTTTTTCTCTCAACTTCCATTTAGACTTCAATTTTATTGTCCCTTGTTTTGGCATGAGTTTGTTTTCTTGTGTGCTTGCAGTTAATAGTGACATCTGACTTCTCTCAAGACGCTTAACCTGCTGTGTTAGAAGGAAAGAGAAATCTCTCCTGTTTCCATCAATATTGTATGGCTGATGAAGAAAAAGCAGTGGATATGCTCTATTAGGGGGATGTATTTTTGTTATGCTGTTTCGCTGTTGGACTCATGTCTGTGTTGCAGTGTAGTTGTGAAAGAGATATATATTTATCCTTAAAATAAATAACTTTTAATATGCTGAAGTAAAAGTGAATTCTCATGCTAGGTCGTATCTATTTATCAGGGATAATTTGGTTGGTAGAAATGCTGAACACTGATTATGTGGCTCCTCTAACTGCCAGTGGGTTTCTGTACCTTGTCCTATAAAGAAGGTAAAGCTGAGGATGCCCTGGTATATTTGAAATGCTACTGAAACTTAACAGGCTTCAGTCACAGCTTTTAGGAGTTGAAGGGAGGTACTTCTTTCCTAAAATGCCCTGTTCCATTTTACAAGTGGCATAAAGCATGAATGAGGCCAGGTCTGATAAAAAACCACCGTACTTAAAACTCTAGCAAGACCAAGTTCCTTTGCAAGTGAAGTTCTTGGATGTGGTACCAAGACCTGCATTTACATGCTTAGAAAAAATCCTTTTTTTAAATTTATTTTTCTGTGTTTAGAAACTACCCTTGTTTTGCCACCCTAGTCAACATAGAACGGTGTTTTGTGGGCTAGGTGATTTTGCTATTAAAATCTCATGTTATTGTTTTAAATGTGTTGTATTGAACAAAATAAAGCATCTGGCTTTCAGCAGTAATTTAAATAACAAATAGTTTATATACAAAGAACATTTCTTAAAATGCCTCCCTGAAAGTAGATGTCCCTAAATATTCAGGGAGACCTTACATCCTTTGTGATTAAGTAGTGCTGAAATTATTTCAAAACCTAAATTTTTGAAATGCTGCTGTAATTAATGATTAATAGGGAGCTTAAATCCAGCTCAGTATCTGCCTGAGAAGTGCCAGTGCTGCTTGGTTTTCTGTGTTTGCCTCTCCTAGCAATGCTTTTTGTGTTCATGTCGAAACTGGAGGTAAACAGTTTACAGATAAAATGGAGCCTCCTCCATAAAACTGCGGCACTGGGGAGATGTCAGGATACATCCAGTTTGGAAACAAGCCCTTGACTGTTAACAAGAACAAACAAAGCGTGTGACTCATGCCGTGCAGCTGGCGAGGGGGCTCAGAGACTGTGCAGTGATTCTCCCAGCCTGATAGCTCTGGCAGCTGGGCTGCAGCACATTTTTGGTGTGGATTTCCTATAGGGCCATGTTTATGTTGGAGGCGGTGCACAAGCTGCTGTGTGGACATCAAATTATTCTACTGGTTTGAGGATCAATGAGGTTAAATTAGCTCAGTCGTTTACTGCACGTTTTGTTGAGGTTCAAGCTGTCCAGGCTGTTGCAGTTAATAGGAGCAGCCCAGAATGCTGCCGGTTAAATGTGAGTTACTCACCAGGGATCCAGAGTTCATTATTGGAAGGAATAGGACAACTTTACTCCTGAAAAAGTTCAGCTTGTTGGGAATACTCTTCCCTGTGTTGTTTGAGGGGCAGAACTGGAGAGAGTATCATTGATCAGCAGCACAGCAGGATACCTTGATGATAGGTTTAGGGTGGATGTACTGCTCTCTTAATACCTGTTGTACAGATAGAAGTATTGGTGATAAAATAAACTCCTTTGGGCCTTTGATTTGCATAAAAAATAATGTCCCGTTCACTAATGAAAAAATTATTTGGAGCTAGAGGGAAGTGAAGAGCTTGGAATGAGTATCTCTGCTTAAAAGCCAAACCAAGGTAAAGGCAGCCAACTGAAGCGTCTGTCAGGAGAGTTGGGCCCTGTTTGGGAACACCTGGAAGAGATGTTCTTTTTGTCTTAATCTTCTTCCCTTTCTTTTCAGAAATACTACTTTTAGAGCTATTCTGATAATACTTTCTAAGCCTAAGTGCATTGTATAACACATGGCATAAGTGATGAGAACATAGGCCATGGATCTGGTTCGATATTAAGGAGAGATCCTTGAATATACCACATTGGGCAATTCTTTCCATTTCTGGATCCTTGGCTTCTGTTGAATGGCAGTGCTACAATTGAGTGCAATTATGTGGGATATGTCAAATAGAAACTTTGACTCTGTATCACTAAATTAGGAAGCCAGAATAATACTGTGTTTTAGACTCTGTAAGCTTTCCTAAGCATTAATTTGGTTGGCACTGGGTGCTTGCTATGGTTTTTTAACAACAATTTGCCTTCTTTTTTTTGAAGTTCAAAGACTCTCCACGGTTTGTTTGTGGTTTTTTTGTTTGTGTGTTTTAAATTTTTTGTTGTAGCTTCTTTGCTTTCCCATTTCTGTGCCTATTAAAAAATACTGAGAAGCTGCTGGAGAGCTTAGTGATCCATCAGGACAGTTGGTGCGGTCAGTGACAACAAAGCCATCACCTTTGCAGGTCAGACAGTTTGGAGAAGTGAGTTCAGGAAGCAACCTTGAACACAGGTTGTCCTCCTTATAAAAATGATGTTAGTGAGGCTGATGGGGCTGACAGGCAAAGTCTGCTGAAGGCTTTTTTTCAGGTGTTGTCCCTTTGTCACTTCTTCATTGATGCTCACGTGGGAGATGCTGTTAGTTATGTCTAACTCTTCAAATGGGTTGGGAAGGTCTTCCTTTACTAAGTCTTTGTGATCTCTTCTCTTACCTGTTTTACCTCATCAGTCCAGAGTGCTTCTGGACCAGAAAGCAGATATCCCATAGAATGGATGTACAAAAGGAGCTGAGCAGAGGTTTTCTGGTGAAATAGGATTTATCTGGAGTGGGGAAATGTGATTTCATAAAAATGGGAGCTTGTTTTGTAGACTTCATTTCAGTGAAACTTTAAAGAGGGCAACCCTGCCACTCTCCCAGTTCCAGACTGTCAAATGCAGGAGGAGGGAAAGGGGAAGAGATCAAATCTTACATGTCATGCTTCTAGTTAATGCTCTGGCTTATTAAACCAGACTCTTGCATATTTCCTGGGGGTACATGAGAAGCAACCTAAAAACTCTGCACTCCTTTGGGAATAGTGGCCTTTCTGTGACTCGTGGAACAACTTCTGATCCTCCTGAATTTCATTCCATGTGAATGAGGGCAAGATAAAATCTTGGGCAAAAACTTATGGAATGTTGGAACAGCTCTGTTAAAAGCTCAGTAATAAAAAGTAATAAAACCGTGGGAGCTTTAGTTACAGCTTTTCAAAAGTTGCTTAACACTGTTATATTTTAATTGATATTGACTTGGAAGGAAATGTTTTCTGAATAAAATTTAGCATATTCTTAATATTTGCAAAAGTCTGTTGGCCTTCGTAGCCACAAAGGCACAATGCTGGATCATGTTCAGCTGCTGTAACAAGCACCCCCAGGTCCCTTTTTGACTGGGCACTGTCCAGCAATTCTGCCCTTTTCCTGTAGTACTCCAGGAGGTTGTTGGGGAAAAAAAAAAAAAAAAAAAGAAAAGGGAAAAATAAAAAGAAAAAAAAAAGAGGAGGAAAAAAAAAAGAAAAACAAGCAAACAAAAAAACACTGGCCCATGCAGCAACCCACTTGGATGTGTCTGAAGTCCTGGAAGCTTGAGTACCCTTTTTTCTCCTATGAATACACCTTGAGCTTGTTTGGGGGTGGTCTCACTTCCACGTGTCTGCAGTCCTGAAGGTTTGACTACCCTTTTATCTCCTACAAATGGACCTTGAGCTTCTTTTTGGCAGTCTAACTTCCATTTGTCTGCAGTCCTGGAAGCTTGACCACCCTTTTTTCTCTAAAAATTGCACCTGCAGCTTCTTAGAGGGGTGGCACTTTCATGTGTCTGCTGTCAACAAGCTTATGGTCAATTTACAAATGGAAAAATGGTAGTCAAGCTTCCAGGACTGCAGACAGAGAAAAGTGACACCCCCCAAAAAAAGCTCAAGGTGCATTTGTATGAGAAAAAAGGGTAGTCAAGCTTCCAGGACTGCAGACACATGGAGGTGAGACCACCCCAAACAAGCTCAAGGTCCAATTTTTGGAGAAAAAAGGGTAGTCAGGCTTCTAGGACTGCAGACATATGGAAGGGAGACCCCCCCCTAAACAAGTTTAAGTCTTATTGTAGGAAAACATCAAGTAGTCAGGTTTTAGGATTGCAGACACATGGAAGTGAGACCACCCCAAACAAGCTCAAGGTCCAATTTTTGGAGAAAAACAAGGATAGTCAAACCTCCTGAACTGCAGAGACATCAAAGTGAGAACACCCTGGAAGTTTTGCTCCCCGTTTTTCTCCTACAAATGGACCTTGAGCTTCTTGTTGGGGATCTCACTTCAATGTGTCTGCAGTCCTGGAAGCTTAACTACCCATTTTTCTCCTACAAATGGACCTTCAGCCTGTTTGGGGGTGGTCTCACCTCCATGTGTCTGCAGTCCTGGAAGCTTGACTACCCTTTTTTTTAATTATAAATGGACCTTGAGCTTGTTAGGGTTTTATGGGGAATAAAATCTCGAAACAGAAGGTTCATATAAAGTGTCTACTTAAGTAATCACAGTGTTCCGTGTTGTAAATGTTTGTATCAATTGTTAATGCTACGTCACACCTGTACCCTTGTTAATGCTCGTAGCTGCTCATGCCCCATTCCGTAGGGGCATAAGTTACTGTTCCACGTTTACTAGGTTAAAGACATATTTAAAGACTTATCCATTTGTATCCGTTATTGTTCCCAGTTTGCATGTGAATAAGTTCATTTGTATACCTTTACCGCTCTCCCTCACCCCCCATTTCGTACCGGTGTCCATTTTGAAACTGTCTCCTTCCCGTGGGGCCGTGCTTCCGCTGCTCCCCTCACAGCCCTGATGGCGACACGCAAACCAGAGAACTCCCTGGGACTGCAGTGCCCACAGGAAGTGGAGTGGACACCTAAAAACCGGGGCAGCGGCTTGAAGCCAGCGCGCCCGTCCCGCCCGTCCGGCAGCGGCCGCGCCCTGGGGAGCTGCTGGGAGCCGCAGGGCGGGCGCCTGCGCCCCTCCCGCCCCGCCGCCGGCCGCTGCCTGTTGGCCGCGCTCCGGCGCCTGATGCGGAGCAGGAGGTCGGGGCGGTCGCGGCGAAACCAGGGGTTCGCGTAGTGGCGCCAGGCGCCGGCATCGCCAGGCCGGCCCGGCACCTAGCGGCAGCCGTAGCGGTTGAGCTGGCGCAGGAAGTTGCGCAACCGCGTGGCCCGGAAGGTGTGCGGGGCCGGCCCCTGGGAGCCGCCCGGGCCGAGCGGCTCCCGCTCCAAGAGGGAGCGCTCGATGAGCAGCCCCCGCGCCTGGCTGTCCCAGCGCACGGAGCGGACGCGGGGGCTGTTCGCCAGGCGCCACAGCTTGGCGGGGAAGGTGCCGGCGCTGAGCCCGGCGGGCAGCGGCAGCTCCGCCATGGCGTCCATCGCCGACTGTGGCCACAACGGCCGGAGGGCAATGGCCGCGGCTCGGCTCGGCTCAGCACAGCTCGGCTCGGCACGGTAGGGCACGGGAAGCCCGTGGCCAGGGCGGGCTCTGGGAGCAGTGGTGGACTCTGTCCCCACGCCGCATCCTGTACCTGAGTCACCGTCGGTGACGGAGGAAAAGGACATTGCTTTGTCTTGGCTGGGGAAAGGATGAAAAGGGGACATGAGAAAGCATTCTTTTGGTCACCTTTTCAGCAGACTAGCTGTTTTTTTCTCGCCATCTCTGCCTGTTTTTTGCAGAGTTGGAACATCTCTCATGATTTGGAGTCAGCAACAGCAGCAGGAAGGGGCAGTGATTTTGTCAGCATTGTCATCAAAACGCTAGTGCTGCCCCATGGATGGATGTTGCTTTAGGCAAGGGATGAAAGGCCTTCACTTGTAGGGAGCTCACGCCGGTGTCTTCCCAAAGGACGTTGCCATTTTCTTTCCTCAGGAATCGCTTCTTCTGTTTTTCCCCCCATCTGGGGAGATTTCCAATGCAAATGCCTCCTGCAGCCAGCTCCTGCCAATGCAGACTGACAAAGGAGATCTTGCAATGGACAGAGACTCCCTCGAGCTGGTGTGGAGAGGTGAGGGGGCAAGGTTTGTCCTTTAGTCTTGAAGTCTTGTTGGGGAGCTGATTGTGCTTTGGGGGACTGACAAAAATGATGTGTCCTGAAAGACCACAGAGACTTTGGGGTTGTCATGTTGGGGCAGAAGTTTCTGTCTGAGAACTTTTTGAAATGCTTCATTTATATAAATATATATATAATTTTTTTTAAATTTTTTTTTTCCCCCCCTTTGCAGAGAACCTTTTCGTACCTTTTGGGGAACTTCCCTCTGCTGGTCTCCCAGATCTGGCCGTTTCCCAGGGTTCCTTCCCAAAGTGAGGAGTAGCCCATGGCCTCCACTCTCCAGCTGGAACAGAAAGAAGCACAGAGCTTGCTATTGCAGGAGAAGAGCTTCTCTTTTCTGCCGGCTTTCCCTTTGGGGCAGGTTGGTATGTGCTCATTTGATAAAGGGTGGTTTAACATCGGGAGGAGTTGCATTTCAAACTGCTCCAGCCTCGAGCTCTTGTGTGGGTATCCTTGGACAAAAGGCCTCCCTGTGTGAGCTCCCAGTGGGCTGGTTCAGTAAGGAAGTTGATATTTCAGGCTTGTGACTGCTGAAAGCAGTTGGTTTCTGGAGGTGTCCGGAGCTGGGAGCGACGACTTTTCTCGCCTGGCTGCAGAAAAGGTAGTTGGAAAGTGGGGATTGCACTTGCAGAGATGGCAATCAGGGGTGTTTTCCGAGAAATGGGCTGGCAGAGAGGCAGGTCTTGTGCTCAACTGGCTGTGTGTTTGTTTTGGTGGTGGGGAGATGTTGTAATGAATCAGCCGAGACTCCATATCCTTCATGCTGATAAAGCCAATTCTTTATTCACATCACTTATTTTATCCAGTTTTCAGGGACCTCATGTGCAGCACCCATTGACTGGTAGTTTCCTTACTGCCTCATTTATTGGTCAGAAGGTCATTTGTGTGTATGTGCTAAGTTTCAGGTTGTTTACATTTTTCCTTGGTGGGTTCTGATGGAACAGAGCTAATATTTATGCAGATGCACTTGTTTTTCTCCCTAAGAATAGGTTGTTGTGTGAACAAACTTCTCTTTCTCTAAACAGTTTTCAACTGGGAGCTTGCAGGCTATTGCTAGCTGCTTAGCTGAAGTAGCATGGCCTCATCCATATTCCATAAGACCTTTCTTTAATAACATTTTTTACTTGTCTGCAACAGGGAGAGTCACAGACACAGACACAGACATCAGCTGAAGCAACAGTGTAATTTACTATCATGCAGGAGTGCAAAGGCAAATCAGAAGAGAAGAAGGTAAGCAATGCACCTTATCACTGGTACAAAAGGTTGCCTCTAGTGGTTAAGAAAGATACATCAGCAGGCACCCTTTTTATTTAGCCTTCATCCAGATCCACTCATCAGGTGGGGAAAGCTGTCCCAGCAAAGCTCGGGAAAGTCACTGCAAGGAACTAGGAAATCCTACACTGCCTCCCCCCTTCTTGGCCACCAGGCTTCTGACTGCACTGTGAGAGTAGCCCAGCTTTGACAGTGGTGAACGAGCAATCTGACAGACCTTCTGGGGCAGGAGATCTGATTTCCTTCTCCTCTTATTTTCTCCCTGAGCCTGTCCAGGGCTCAAGGAGGAAGCAAGGCCAGATGTGGCCTTGTCTGATTTCTTCATGCTGAAAGATAAAGACGTGTTTCACCAATGAATGAATGCATCGATCCTATTGATAGTAACACTTGGTTAAGGAGCAGATCCATTGAACATTTGGTTGGAAGGGTCATCCAGAGGGCAGATTTAGCTCAGGACCTGTTGTTCAGGCCTTAGTCCTTCAGTATGTTGTGGTGCAAATCAATGCCCCGGAAAGCTGGAAACAAACAAATCCCGCTTGAGCACGTTTCAGACCGGGAGCAGGATTAGCCCTGCAAGGCCGGGCTAGGGCTGAGAGCAGAGGGCCAGCAGGCTGCATTTGCCCAGAGGCAGCCGTCCAGACCAAGAAGGCCACTGGTGCCCAGGGCCTGAGGTGCCCGAGGCTGCCTCCCCGCTGTGCAGCTCTGCAGAGCCTGTGGAGCGCAGGGTCCCGGGCAGCCAGGGCGGCCTGGCTGCCTTGGAGCACGAGGGGTGTCCCAGAGAAGCTGCGGCCCTTTGCTTTTTAACTGTTGCTCAGAGTCTTGTCATTAATCCACACTGTCTGACATGTTTTCCTTTCCTCTCACATATTGAAGAGAGCTTTTTGAGAAAAGTGGCTGATGTAGTTTCTGCTGGTGCTGGTGCTTTTGTCTGCAGGTCAGGGCAGGTGGTTTGAACCAAGGACGGAGTCCGCAGTTAGCACTGCAGTTTTGCCAAGTCAAGAAAACCGTTCACAACTGAGTGAGCGATGCTGAGCCGCTTTGCTAGTTTTTGGAAAGTTATGACCTTAAAAAACCCAACAAATGTTCCTCCATGAGGGTAGCAGCAGTGTACCAAAGATCCCAACTTTTTCCACCTCTTTTCTGTGTCTTTGGTGTTTCTAAGTTCCCCATTCCCCAGCAGGAATGAAAGCATGTATGATAATGTGAGTGATTTGAGAGCTGTGTGTTGTGCCCTGCCACATCAGCGTTGATGACAGGCTGGACATGGACAGGTGTGTCGAGTTCAATTCATCCCAGTTCTGTGCCAACAGCAGCCCCAAGATGCCGAGAAGAACAAGGACGGTGGGTGGGTGTGCACGCACAGCCCTGTGGGCTGGCTGCTGTGTGGGCAGAAGGTTCTCAACAGCAGTACATCTTCACTCCCCCAAGTGGGAAGAATATATCAAATCTATATGAAATGAAAATATTTATGAAAATGCACTCAATGGTACATATTTATTTGTATCATATATGCAATTTATCAAATATAATGCTGCATATTATATATTCTGATATGCCATAATCAATAGAATATATCAAATATATAGTTGATCTTTTCCTAAGCTATTGCCTGTGGGTCCTAGAGGCCATCTCCTAGTGTTACTACATTTGTGCCTTCTGGTACTAGTTCTTATAGCAGCAACTCCCCTGGGAGTTCCTCCAGGGAACTTCACAGCAAGGGCTTCCATCACTGTCGTGGCTGTGGGAACTTGTTGCTTGCCAGTTCTCCCCCAGAATCCTTGTGGATTCTGGAGCATGTCAGCACAGGTGTCCGTGGCCCTTCCTTCATCCCCAGCCTGCAGCACTCACAGCCCTGCGGCCTCCCCCTTGCTGCAGCTCATTTGCAAAGTGCTGCCAAAGGCAGCGGAGCTGGCTCAGGATCCCTGTTGGCTCCTGGGCTCCAGGATGACCTTCAGAGGGACACTTGGAGCGCTTCCTGAAGAGCTGCCCGTGGCATGGCGGGTGGATTTGTCCTCCCTGGGTGGCTCTGGTTGGAGCTGGATGCTCCGTGGAATCCCGGAGTTTTCTCAGCTGCCTTTGCAGCGAGTTCTCAGCCAAGGTGTGGCTCTGCTGCCATCCCAAATCTGCACCTGCCCTGCCCAGCCTGAGAGCAAGTGGGGCATGTGCTGGGCATGGATGGAGATTTCCACGGCCAAAATCCTCCAATATTTACAACTGCTCATTGCTCTGGACAGCACAAATCACAAAACACCCATCGCAGTTGACAATTGTAATTTCTTGCAGATTCCTACAGCTGCACTGCTGATCCACAAATGCACAAGAATTGATTTCACATGAAAAATGTCATTTATTACAAATTGCTTCTACTGCGCTGACAATATACAACGATATATTTAATTTAACTGTATATCTCAATTTAAGTTAAAAAAGGGATTTATTAGATTTTTACAACAATGCTATGTAAAAATATAGAAATATCCACTTCAGTTAAGAAAACCTTAATTTATTGCCAACATCTACAACAACTCACTAGACACAAAGATCAATTAGGTGTTTAGCAACTTAATTTATTACATATTACTGCAAGCCTAAAGCCCATCTAGGAATACAAAAATATCAGTATTTCTATCTAAACAGTCCTCTAGGAAGATCTCAGTCGATACAATGATGCAACTATACATCTCCATACATGCTGAAATAAAAAGATACACCCAGATACACCCACCTCAAAATACAGAAGTAAATGCACATGTGTAAATATAAAACTTGATATATTTATATTGCTCTTTCTCGTACGTGGGAAGATCGCACATAATCAATATGATTTATAAGCAAGCCTCACTTTCTTGATCAAAAGGCACACATTATATTGAGGCTACTTCTTATTATGCACACTTGTTAACATTTGATTGGTTACAGTAAAAGAAAACTATATACTTGTTATCACTAAGCTTCTCCCTCAAACTTCTCGACCCCAAGGCTTTGTTATGGTAACACAGCTGCATTCAGGGTCATGCTGACCTCGCAGGCTTCTGTGCAAGTGATTTCAGCAAAGCTCTCTCATGTCTACGTGGCCTTGGTCATGTAGCCATTCCTCAACATATTTACTTCTAGGAATACCAATATACCTATTTAAAGAGCCATATAACTCCAACTGCATAAATAGAAATACCTACACAACTGTATTCATAGGAAATAGAATTAAACACACATAGAACAGCGTACTTACATATACATATACTTGCATCCATATATACATACGTTATTACAAAGACGTATGCATATATACAGACACAAAAATACATAGCATACATTTATAAATATAACAACATATAGATAGAAATATTCCCATACAAATAGCACATACCCACATGTATAAATATCCATATAATTATCCCTCTCTATGTTCAAGTCCATATATCTTTAAAAAGAACTCGAAGCAGAGGGATTCCAGCCGCCCCATCTTCAAAACCTTTCACTCCATCCTTGCTTTCCCCCCTGCAGAGCAGCACCCCTGGACAAGGACAGCAGATGGCACTGGCTCAGGGGACAGTGCCTGGGGCCACCGGCAGCTCCCAGCGCTCCAGGGACACCCGGGGCTGGAACTGCTGCTCCGCCCGGCCCGGCCGCCAGCTCGGACCCAGCACAGCAACAGGGGACACAGGGGGCACAGGGGGAGAAACAAGAGCTGAAACAGGCAGCTGAGTGGGGGAAAGAGGTAAAAATGCAGTCTAGGCCTACACAAACATCAGTCTCTCCATCTGTATCAACTCACAGACCAAGGCAGAGCGTTTGCTTTGTGATGTCAGGGCACGGTTGTCACGTGGTCGTGGTGACATCACGAGGTTGCCTTGCTGCACGGAAGGCCTCAGGGGTGTCAGAGCAGCTCTTGAGCTTGCTCAGTGCAGGAGCGTCCTGCAGCTTGAGGCGACTGTCAGTGGGCACGTGCACACTGACAGGAGACTTGCTTTTTGATAGTGTTAGAGAACAGTTGGCAAACTTGCACAGCAGTTGCCACAATGATTGGGCAACTGGCTGCTGTAGTTTGCTCCGTTTATGGAGTTGGATATTCCACCTATTTCCTGACTCACCTGGCACGTAAGTAGAAGTTTTCCCTGGGTGTCACCTAACTTGCCTTTTGTATGTCTTCCTGCTCTTTCTTGGGCATTGAGTTGATTTGGAAACAGAAAGACCTTTTGGATGCCACTTGGGTAAAGGTGCTGTCAACACGTTCAGCTCAAAACGGGCTGTCTGTAGCCAGGGCTGTGCGGGCAGCATTTGCAAGGGAACCTGCAGGGGTTGCGTTCCCTCCATGGGAGCGTCTGTGGCACCAGAGTCTGTCATTTCCTCCATTTGCTGGGTCAAGCAGGACAACTCTGAAAATGTAGACTGGGAGGCCTTCTTGGAAGATCTTCTAAAAATGCTCTGGTTGTCTCCAGTTTTCTCAAAGCATCTGCTTCATTTTCCCTTGCCCACTGCAGGTCACCTGAGCCGGGTATTCAGAGGTGCTGATCCCGAGGTGAGTAAGAAAGGCACATTTGATGTTCCTGGTGTTTAAAATTGTGCAGCAAGCTGTGAGCTTGGCCTGTGGCAGTAGAGTGTAGAGGGCCAGCTGAGTAGGCTGCAAGAAAATCCATTTCCATGTCTACAGCAGGAAGAGCAAAGGCATCACCGGCTATTTCCTAATTTTCCATTCCAGAGCTTTAAAAGAACTAAAAGTCCAGTTTTGCTGAGAGAACGTTGCTTCCTGATAGTAGCCAGGGGGGAATATCTAATTCAGAGCAATTTGCCAAGTCCAGTTGAATCAGCCCATTAGAATTTAGTCTGAGGGACTTAGAATATCCTTGCTCTCCAAGTTGATGATTTGTGCTTAGTAGAGCTGGTTCTAGAGCTGAAGAGAAGGAAGGTTCTAAATGAGCCTGTATCTCACGCTCCTGTCTGTCCACAGATCACTGAAGGAAGAACAGACTCCCCTCCGGCTTCCTCTGCTCCTGGACAAGAAGCCAACGAGGAGCCAAATGACCACAAGGCTCCAGCTGTGGTCACACCACAGCCGCAACTTTCCAAGACGGTAAGTGCCACTTCTGGAGGGCGCTGTCTTTAGTGCGAGGCAGAGCTGCAAGTTTCTGAGCAGCCAGCTCTTGCTGTTGGTGGCTGAGGATGCCGAGTGCTGCAGTCCTGCCAGACCTAGCCATTCCCCTCAGCCAGTGACAGCTGGAAAATGGGCTTTGAGCTGCCATGTTTAGGCCCCAGCTTGCTGGGATTCTGATAGAGGCCAGCCTGGAGCAGGAAGGTTCCCTGTCTGCAGAGGAGGGAGCATGTCAAAGGCACTGTGCTCAGCCTTGGTGGATACGTAGGGGACGCTGTGGTCTGGGGACACCTGTCCCCCTCCACAGACTCGCCAAGTACCCACAGGCACAAAAAGTATTGATGTGACAACACAAGCTTTTTGGGGCGGTTTGTCCCCACGAGCTTCTTGGCTGTGCTTACCTGGGAGCATTTCAGAGACACACTGGGGACGTGGAGTTTCTGCTTCAAGTCAGGGATTTTGGTGCCTTGGTTGCCAGGTTGTTCTTTTGGTAAAATGGAAGCAGAGGTGGGCAGGGAAGCAGAAAGAAGTGGCTGAATTAATGTGAATTGTGGGCAGAAAGGTGAAAAAGCTGAGCCTGACAGCAGCTCCCAGTCACTGGCTGACAGCACCTTCCTAAGGGCTTGCATTTAAAATGGGATCTGGGGCTAATCTCTGCCAGCCACTTTTCTGACACAAACTCTTTTGTTGTCTCAGATCTCCACAGGCTCTTCTATTGAAGCTGCAGCAGCAGGAGCAGCAGTGTCACCTGAAGGGGCCTGGCCTGCCCCAGCTGAGCACTGGAGCCTGGGCAGTTCCTTCATCTCCAGCACTGACAAAGCTGCTGCTCAGCAACAGGAGATGGAGTATGATGAGGATGACTTCCTGGGGTTCATGAGTACGTCTTGTGTCTTTCTTCTCTGAGGGACAGTGTATTGTGAGCACGTGTCAGCATAGCTGGACCCATTGATCCTCCTCATCTCAGTGCCCTTTGTGACTCTACAGCACAAGTCATTGAAGCTGCTTCTTGCCCAGAGCAGCTGCCGGTCCTGTGCCCTCAGATAAGACCTGGTGGGGCTGAGAAGAGAGCCCAGCTGACTCTCTGCCTCCCATCACCTGTTGGCACAAAAGGGCACTGACGTGCACCTGGGTGTGTCTGCTCTCCAAGCCAATCCTGCTGTGTCCTCAGTGGGGGCAGCAGCTTGGAAGGGGCTGGGTGTGGCCGTGCCTTCTTGCCATTGCTTGTCAGTGCTGGTGCCTGGGCTTTGGCAGCTTTGTGGCGGTGGCTGCCCTGGCCCTGAGGGCTGGTGTGAGCGCCGAGGCTGGAGCCTTCCTTAGCTGGGAGAGTGCCGCTGCCGGCCGGCCGCTGCAGCGCGGAGCTGCCCCGAGGCAGCAGCCCCTGCTCTGGGCCGGCTCCTGCACGGCCTGGGCTGGGCTCACAGAGGGTCAGCATCTCCTCTGGGCAGCTGTCCGTGTCCCGCCGGCACCTGAGGAGCACTGCTGTCCTTGCTGCCCTTGCCCGCTGCGGGAAGGTGGGCACGTGTGCGGGGCTGAGAGGGCGAGTGCAATGGCAGGGACTGATCCCTGCTGTCAGGGGGAGGAGAAGCAGTGTGGTTCTTCACGTGGGCCACGGGCAAGGGCGTCTTCCAGCTCAGCCTGCTCATCAAGGGTGAGGGTCCTGCTGCTGAAGGCCCCTTGGGGTTGGTTAGAGCATGAGCTGCTTGGGTTTACAAAGGGAAAGGCATTCCTTTGGGAAACTGCTGCAAGGTGGGGAAGATGCCCTCCTCTCCTGGGAATGCATCTCCCTGTGCTTTGTTTTCTGCCAAGGCATCTCTTCAAAGGACTGTAGAAAATCATTCTCTGTGCTGACCTGCTTGTACTGCAGAGCTGCCTGTCTTGTTGCAATTGTTGTTGTTGTTGTTGTTGTTACCCAGCTGGCCACAAAGGACTCAGAAGGCCAGACTGTAGAGCCCCAGCAGGGCTGCCTTTTGTATCTCTTGGATAGTGGGATGTCTGCTTTCAAGTGAGCATTTTGCATTTTGTTTCCCTCAGGGCAAATGGTGAGCACAGAAAATCCCCGGAGGAAATACACCGAAAAGGAAATTGTTGGCAGAGGGTGAGTCCAACCACAGTTGCTTCTACACAGTCATGGGGCAGCTGATTTGCTGCTGGAATATCTGTCAAGTGTGAAGTCAGGCAAGCTGCAAACATATTCAGACACGCGGGTTAGTCTGCCCCATCTCTCAGTAGCGGCCAGAATTTGGAAGTGTGGTCAGAAGGCATTATCAAAGACACTTCTATTTCATTGCCAGAAACAGCAACCTACCCCCTATCATAGCAGTCAGATAACACTTCTCAGGAGCATTTCTTCCCAAGAGTTTGCTGAAGGAAATAGTCTGTGGTGAGGATAAAAACCGCCCAGTTTAGAAACTGAAATCCACGATGAAAGAATCACCTGGCCTTTGGAGCTGAGGCACTAAACCCCAATGCTTCAGAAACAGGCCCAGTGCCCATGCACTGGAGAGGAACATGCATCATCTGCCTTCTGGCAGTGCCCTCCTGCATGCTGCAGGTTGGAGGCATTTCCAGCAGACATCTCCTGTCTGGGCTGGCTTTCACTCCAAGGTCTAAATGGCTTCTCCTTTCTTTGCTGCTGTTTTGTTTCTAGGGCTTTTGGAGAGGTTTGCAGAGCCATCGACACTGCCACGGGCGGAGAGGTAAATGTCAAGAGCCCCTGCAGATTCTGCTGCTCTCCAGGGCTTTCCTGTCTCGTGTCAGCTGCGGCTGCAGCTGTGGCTAGAGCTGTGCTGCAAAGGCACAAGAAGCACAGACTGGTGCCAGCCTGCCAACTGCATTTGGGGCAGTCTTTGTCCTGCTCAGCTGCCAGAAGGAAGGCAAGGAGGACAGCGGTTCCTTTCAGAGAAGGATGCTCTCCCTGGCTCTCAGATGCTCCAACAAAGGAGCATCTCACTGCTCTCTGGGGCTACGGCTTCAGAGTCCTGAATTCTCATTTCTGGCTGCCAGCAAATACATCTGAATGTTCCTGGCAGTTCCTTAGCCACCTGCAGTGCTGCACTTGGGAACTGCACGTAGGGAGAGATCTGCAAGGTGTCCCTAAAAGCCCCAAGCCCTGCCTATAGCCCGAGATGTATCCACAGAGTACCAAGTCACGCATTACTTCTTCTCAAGTACAGACAGACAGAGAGTGTGCTCAGAGCTTTGGGGGGGTGAGAGTTGACACACCATTGCTAACAAGTGGACAAGGCAAAATGTGGTCAGTGGCCACGTGTCCTGGATCTGGCCCCCAAAGGAGCAGAGAAATGGGCTGTAGGAATGTCACTTCCTAATTACTCCTTTGTCTAATTACAAGGCACTTTGGCACGGCTTGGCGGTGTCATTGCAAAATCTCTCTCCCCATGTGTGTTTTGGTCTCATTCCTCCAACTTCTAAAGTTACTGATTTTCAATGTCATTCTAGGTGGCTATCAAGAAAATCTATCTTCGGGGACCGAGCGAGATGGAGGATATTGTTACTGAAATCACGGTCATGAAGAGGAATATGAGTCCCCATCTTGTCCATTATTTAGACGGGTGAGTGGTCATGGTCTCATCCCATGAAGGTTTGTTTACATAGTAAAAGCATGCAAGGTTAAAACCCCACTTTGGACACTGGCAGAAAAGAAAGCTGTTAATTATTGCTTCATTATTATTTCTCTACTCATCTCCAATGGATGGGAAGAGAGTGCAGTTTGTCTCCATGAGTCATCCCTGGCTTTCCAACACATAGTTGAAAAATTGTTCAAAAACCTGCATCAACTCTACCATAAGAAGTCAGTACCCTGTAAGTTGGCTGCCTCCATGTTGTCTCAGGATGGATTTTTTAAGGTTTCTTCAATGCTGATGAAGCATGCTAGGGAGGATTTCCCTTGGATTGTTGCCCCTCTTTTCCAGGGCTGGCCATGCCAGGAACACTAGGTGCTTCTTTCCAGAAATACCACGCGGGACAGGTTTTTCATCTTGGCTGTTACTAAACTGCACTTTTTGATTGCTGGCCATCAGAGACATCTCCTTTTGACAGATGTGCTGTTCTCCTTGAGACTGCACAGACTGCAAACAACCCACAGCCCGGAGGGAATGTCTTTAATTCTTTTAATTCTGTCCTTGTCACAAAGCAACCCGGAAACAAGAATCAAGCAAAGGAGCCAACGAATGCATGTTCATCTGCATGGCCTTGTTCCCTTCTTTCAGCTACCTTGTGCATGAAGAACTGTGGCTGGTGATGGAGTACATGGATGGAGGCAGTCTTTACGACACAATCCAAAAGACTCGCCTGACAGAAGACGAGATTGCCATCATCAGTCGGGAGGTCAGTCGGGGATCCCAGCTGTGCTTCCCAGAGCTTGGGCAGGATTGTCTGGGAAAGGGGCTCAGAACAGGAGCGATTCCGTGAGCCAGGCTTTGTTTCTGTGTGGCTGATATGCTCTGGGCAAGCAAGAGCCTCTCAAATGAACTGCCTGCCAGTGCCCCTGCACTCACTGGACTCTGTTCTTGTCCTCTTGTCTCCTGCGGTTGCATTTTCACTCTGGCTCTTGTATTTGCTCTTCTCCATCTTGCCTCTCTAAACTTTGGTCTGTTGGCACTGCATTCCTTGCCTGTAAAAGCAAAGGTGGTGATGGTGGGAGCATTTGAAAGGAACAGCAAAGAAGAAAGAGAGACTCATTTCTCTGAGTCCTCAGCTGGAAAGGTTAGCAGTGCAGCCAGAGTGCTGTGTGCTTCTGAGCACATCCACTGCAGCAGCAGTCATCCTGGCTGGTTTGCAGGGCAGAGTCTACACCAGCAGTTGCTGTTGCTCTTTGGCAAGCTGACATGCCTTTCTTTAGAAAGGTGCTGCTCTGCCTGTGTTGGAGCAGCGAGCTCTTCCCCTCAGTGGCACTGTGTTCTGCCATTACTCCTCATTCCCCTGGAGAGGGAATCTTGGAGAGCTGTTTCCTTTCTTGTGTGATGAAATCACATCACTGATATTTGCCCTCCTGTTTCTGGTTTCTCTCTCAGTGCCTGCAAGGACTGCATTTTCTCCACGCCAACCATGTGATGCACAGAGATTTGAAAAGCCTCAACATCCTTCTCAAAACGGATGGCTCTGTCAAGCTGGGTCAGTATATTCTTGGGCAGGTGCAGCGTTCCAGGGATATGTGGGCTGTGGGGCTGCTTTTGAGTGAGTGCCAGTCCCCCAAAATGGCGCTGGTGGCAGTGCAGGGAGCCTGTTGTGAGCTGACCACGCGGTGGCAACGTGCACAGACCTATGGCAAGGCTCGAGCAGTCCACAGTGGCATTGCTCTGTGCGTGTCCCTTCCAGAGGGAGGGAGCTACACGCCTAAAGTTTGAAAAGCCCCTGCTGGAGGCAGTGTAAAAAATGTGGGGATTTCTGAAGCAGCCAGCACCATATTTCCTTGGCTAAAGTCCTGAGGAAACAGAGCAGGGACAGTTGTCCAGGAGATTCAAGAGCACATTCTCAAACTTCTACCGGGAAATTCTTTTGCGTGCTTTCCTAATTGCACAGGATTCAAATAAAAACGGTCTTTTGCTCTCTCCCCAGCTGATTTTGGCCTCTCTGCTCAACTCACCCCTGAGCAGAGTAGACGGAGATCAGTGGTCGGGACTCTTCAGTGGATGGCACCTGAAGTGAACGGTGAACCCTATGGGCCCAAGGTGGACATATGGTCTTTGGGAATTGTGGTCATTGAAATGGTGGAAGGAGAAGCTCCTGACTGGGAGGAAAATTCTGCCATGGTAAGGTGTAAATACTCTCTGATCCCGCTGTCTTTCTCCCCCATCCCACTTTGTGTGTGCCACTGGACAAAATGCCATTGCCATCCGCTGGAACTACTTCCACCACAGTCCCTTTCTGAAAATGTCCCGGCAGCACATCAGCATCTGCTGGGGTTTTGGTTGCATCCGTGGGGGAACTCAAGCCTTAGCCCAGGCAAACAATCTCCCTTCTCAGGCAACACTGGGCTTTGGCTTAGAAGTCGTTCCAGCTCTTTTGGCTTTGTAGACAGCCCTAATAGCAGCAAACAAGCATCTTAGAAGTGGTGTTATCTTTCCTGAAATGAAGTAACCCAAACCCGAGGATGTTTATAAAACAGTGGTTTGGAGAGAAGAAGTGCACCCCCATTCTTCTCACAAGGAAATTTGCCTGAAACCTTGACAAGAGGGTGTGAAGGCCACAGAGTCTCTTGTGCTTCTTGTGCGGTGCTGCTGAAACACTCAGTGACCATCTTTCTTTCCTAACCCAAGCCGTCACCTCTATGTCACTAAGATGAAGCCTGGCCATGTGGAGAGCCTGCCAAACCCACCCCTTTGTTTCCTGGCACTTTCTAGGATGGCCATGCCATTAATGCATTGACTTGAGTGTCCAAATGAGCAGAGGGCTACCACATGGATGGCGTTTCTCCCTCTTCTGCTTTGACCACCAAAATTTTCCTTTTGCTGCCTAAGGGAAGCTGAAATTTGCAGTCTGATGAGAGACGGAGGTGCAGGTGTTTCCTGTGTGCCCAAAGAGGCATTTTCGTCCCAAGACATTTGTGCATGCATCTTCATGTGTCTGTGTGGAAGATGAGATTCCAAATGTTTGTTTCCTTACCTGAGGAATAACTGAGGGATTTCCTTTCTTTGCTTGCAATTCCCATTGTTTTCAAGAACCAAGGAAAAAGCTTGATGACTTTGGTTTGATGGCAGCTGTGCTTAAGGGACCAACAAGAGCTGCAGAGATGCTTTTCATGTAATTATCTTTGGAAATAGTAGAGTGAATTAATAGAGCAAAGTCCCTCTTCCAAATAGCCTGTCAAGCTGCTCAGGTGAACCCTCAGAGAAGGAAACCTGCTTTTGCTGCTATTGTTTCCACTAACAAGGCCAGTCAATGAAATCAGCTGCCAAGGCAAGAGCTGCTGGATGCTGGGAAAGCTGTGGCTGCATCGGGCTTTGGGTGTTTTGTTGGTCCAGGAAAGTCATCTCTGCCTCTGTGCCACGGCAGAAAGTGCCACTGCAGAGTGCACCTGAAACAATGGGATCTGGGAGAGCAGTTCCAGACGTGAAAGAAGCGGGTGAGAAACTCGTGTTTCCTTTCTCTTCAGGCTCAACTCCTGAAAGCCACCAAAGGGATCCCAAAGCTGCAGCAGCCCAAGCTCCGCTCCCCTTTGCTGTGTGACTTCCTGAGCTGCTGCCTGCAGAGAGACGAGGCGCGGCGCTGGTCTGCCAAGGAGCTGCTGCAGGTAAAATGCCAAGGGGCTGCAGGGGAAACAGTGTCCCAGGGACGGGCTCCTCCTGCACTGAAGTGCAAGGCATCAGGGGAGCCTCCTCCTCCTCACCTCCACTCTTGGTGCTGTTCAAATGAGAACAGTCAGGAATCCTAGACTGGGCTGGGCTGGCAAGGGCCTGTAAGGGTCATCTGCTCCAAGTGCCCTGCAATATGACCAGGGACCTCTTTCAAGAGATCAGGATGCTCAGACCGGAGATATTTCCAGGCCTGGGGCACATAGCAGCTCTTGCAGCAAGCTGTGCCAATGTGGCCCCACTGTTGCTCCTTAGACGTACTCTGATTCAATCTCCTTTTCCTTTGAAAAATATTGCCCTGCCTTTGAGGCTCTTAGCTTGCAAAGTAATGGTTCATTCTTGTTTTTTTTTTTTTTTCTTTGTGCAGCATCCATTTGTAACATCAGCCAAGCCTGTGTCCAGCCTGGTGCCACTGATCACTTCAGTGAAAGAGTGGAAGGAGGAGACAGGAATCAGACAACTGTTTTCTCCAACACCAGTATAGAGAAGGATTGTAGAATAGGACTGTAGAGTAGGATTGCAGCTAGGACAGTGGAGTAGGATAGTAGCATAGGATTGGAAATAAAGTTTGTGAAACCTCAACTCCTTTCAAAGATTCCCCTCCTTCTGAGCCTCTGAGAAAGCTCAACATTTTCTTCTGAAGTGTCAGTTTTTTCTTAGAGGTGGAGAGTGACATTGATGGCTTCTTTGGTACAGTTGGAAAGTGGGGAAGGCTCTCCCGAGGGGAAGCGTGGCCGTGCTGGGCACAGCACAGACTGGTGGCATCGGCCGTCCGGAGCGTGCACAGGAGCAGAGAAAGGCAAACCACAGGCGAGGGCTGCAGGCCTGGCTGAGGATTGCCACCCTTGTGCCGGCTGCCCTGTAACTCCTGGCCAAGGTGAGCAGTGTGTGCAGCGCTCTGGGCACAGGGGAGGGAGCCGGGCTGCTCCGCAGGCTCCGGCACAGGGCAGCCTCCTTCAGGCACGGCGCTTCTGCCGGGGGAAGCGAGGCCAGCGGCAGGCAGGGACAGCTTGTCAGCTCACATCTGCAGGAGCCGGGGCCTCACACGGCTCTGGGAGGAAGCGCCTGCAGTGCTGGAGTTGTGCACTGAGCCAGAGCAAAAGAGTGAAATGCAGAGTGTTCTGCAGAAATATTCCGGGGCGCCAGGCCAGCCTGCTTTGAGCTCTGGCACACAGCAAGCACTGTGCAATGCAGCCCTGAGCTGCTGGGAGATAGAGAGGTGTTAGAGAGGAGCCAACTCTCAGATGAAATTTAATGGGGCGACAACGTCATCTAAGCCAAAGAGAACTGTTTCTTAGGATGGATTCACCTGAGCTGGGTGTGTATCTCCCTCTCCCAAGAGCCAAACACACACACAGCACACACACAGAAAATGCTGCTTTTTATTGCCTTTCCCAGCCCAGGGCGAACCGTGTCCCCTTTCCCTTTGGCCGGGAAATAGGAAACTTGTATTCTGTCCCCACCGCCTCCTTTTCTGTCCCCTCCCCTCTTCTCCTACTTCCCTTTTGGTTTGGTCTTCACGCTGGCCCCTCTCCCAGCTCACAGCAACACCCAACAAATCAACTAGAACAAACCCAAACCCTAAATAACAACCCCAAGAACCAACAGCTTTCGTTCTTTCTTCTCATAACCCTGCAGCTGCAGCAAAATATTACCTCCTATCTCACAGAGGGAATCGGGCAGGAGCCTGTGGCTCGTGCTTGAGCAGTGAACTGATTTGGAAGGGAGCAGAAGGGTTTCAGCAGGCAGTTTGTGTTTTTCTTCTGAATTGCTGAAGGAAAGACACAATGTGGCTTCAGTCAGCAAAAACATTTTCAAGGTGAATTAAAGAAATGCTTGTGAGCAATGCCCAGAGAAGGCAGGTTTTGAGAAAATGTTGAACTGTAACAAATTGTGTGTTGAACTGTAACAAATTGTGAATTCCCTTTGCATTAACAGACTGTTGAGCCCTCTATTCCTCCAGAGCAGTGATTGATGTGTGCAAGTGACTACCTTAGCCTTGAGAATAGTCTTCCCAAGAATGTAGCTGGAATGCATTCAAGGGGAAAAGAGTGGTTGTAGGAGGCTCTTGAGCATCAGAGGAGAATTGCAGCAATGGGATGTTCCCCAAATGACCATCTGAGACTCGCAAGAGAGCCCTACTCTCCTGTCAGTAACTTCTGAGAAGTGATTTAAATATGTCAACTAATTTGAGGGAATGTTTAGCCTGTGAGTTTCAGCAAAGTAATGAGTAGGTCTTATTTCCATGGTTACAAATGAGTAGGTGGGATTTCTGGCTGAGCACGTGTTAGGAAAGTGATTCCCCACGCACCCAGCACTGAAATAAAGTCATCTATTGACAGGTGAAAATGAAACCTTTTCCAGCTGTTCCCCTCGTGTTTACCTTTCTGGGGGCCAAAGCTCTGTGCTGCAGGTGGCCCGGGTGTGTGCAGAGCAAGGCAGCCTCCACAAAGCCCTTGGTTTCCCCACAAGTCGTCATGATTTGTTGCCAGGTGTGCCCAGCTGTGGCAGGAGAAAGAGCCCGCAGTGCAGTGGGCGCCGTGCCCTGCCCGGCCAGGGCTCTCTGGCACAGAGGAGCAGCAGCAGCACCTTTCAACCCACTCCTGCCTTGGCCTCACCTGGGACACAGAAGCCTCTGGAAATCAGCACCACCTGGCCCCTTCCCAGCTTGGAGCAGCTCCTGCTGGTGGGCACATCCTGCACTTCTACTGCTTCCGAACAGGAATCAAGGCACAGGGGGAGACGGACATACAGAGAAGCCCTGGGCTAGTGCAATAAATGGGCAAATGCATGGGGGAATGTGTTAGGAATCATTTCAGCTGTCATGCCAATCCTGCCTTCTCTCCTTTTCTCCCTTCACATTTCCTGTTCTTTTCCCTCTCACATTTCCACCCCTTCCCCCTCTCGAGTCTCACAGTTTTCCTCTCATGTTTGCCTCCCAAGTTTTACTCATTTTCCCCACCCTTTTCAGCTCCCTTTCCTCACGCTTTGCCTCTCACATTTCCCCAACTTCCCGCTTTTTCCTGCTTTTTTGTTCTCCCACGATTCTCACATTTTTCCCCTCACTTATCCTGCCCTTTTCTCCCCTCATGCTTTTCTCCTTTCCTCAGTCATTTTTCTCCAAGTTGTCTCCTCATGTTTCTCACTTTTGCCCTCATGTTTCCCAGGCTTTCCCTCTTACATTTCTCCCACTTTTCCCCTCACGTTTATCATTCTTTCCCCCTCATGTTGCTTCTACTTTTCCTCTAGCATTTTCTGCCCTTTTTTCACTCCTGTTTTCTGCCACTTTTCCCATCCAACTTCCCACCCTTTTTTCCCCCCTAATGTTTCCTGCCTTTTTCTGCCCTCTGGTTTCTCCCTCTTTTCCCCTCAGGATTCTCACAATGTTCCCCTCACATTTGCTGCCTGTTTCTCTCTCTCTGCCAGTAATTTTCTCACTCTCTTCCCCTCACATTTCCCTCCATTTTTTCCTCTATGTTTTTCAGCCTTCCCTGATCATGTTTCTTAGAATTTTCCCATCATATGTCCTGCCTTTTCCACCTCTCACCTTCCTCTCCTACTTTCACTCACATCTTCACCATTTTCCCCTCCGTTTTCTCACCCTTTCCCACACAGGTTTCCTACGCTTTTCTTCCCGCACACTTCCCTCCTTTTTCCACTCCCATTTCTCACACTTGTCACCTCATGTTTTCTGCCTTTTTTCCCCTCACATTTCTTAACCCACTGCTTCCTGTCAGTGACTCTTCCTCTTCAGTAGTTGATGAGCTTCTTTTCTTCTTTCCTGCAATCCCCTCCTCCAAAGAATGGGTGCCAGAGCTGCGCTCCAAGAAGCCCCTGCCCGTGTGTCTGCTGAACAGAATGGCTGTGCTCGACTTGAACAATCTCGTGAAGAACAACCTAAACTGCAGTGGACTTTCAATTCCCTCTAGTCTTCATAGTGTTCTAAAGAAATAGGTACCCTGAGGGATACACGTCGCAGGTGCGCAGCCGCTGCACCATCCGCCTCAAGCAGATCCCATCTCCGTTTTCATCACCTCACAGTGACTGTGACTCCTGCCTGGACGAAACCACTTGTGATGCTGCTTGATGCTAATTGGAGTCCATGTGCACAAGGAGTGCTTTTAGCCCTCTTTCAAAAAAAAAAAAAAAAAAAAAGTTTTTATTTTAAAACGTTCAATGCCTGGAGTTTCGTATTTTCAGCTATTTGAATTGCCTTGACATCAAAGTACTGCCAGTTGGCGTTCCAAACTGGCTGGTCTATGTTTGTGTGCACAGAGCAAAGGTGCCAGACCGTGTCCTTTTCCCGGGTGTCCGTTAATGTCCATTTCAACAGGCACTGAAGGGGGGCTCTGCCTGCCCCACACAGGATGGCAGCCAGAGGGCTGAGGCTGCGCCTCCTAGTGAGATCAGCCGCCCTGGCAGCCCAGCCCCAGCCGCCATCTTGTGTGTGGCTCTCCAGCCCTGGCCGCCATCTTGTGTGTGGCTCCCTCAGCCCTGGCCGCCATCTTTTGCACTGACCTAGTCCAGCTCTTAAGCGAATGTGTTGCTGTTTTGTCGGCAGTCAGGGTCCGCCCCAAAGACACCAACACCAGCAGGACAGGCTACAGGGAATGGCACGGGTTTGGCTCAAAGCAGCCAGCCCTGACTTGTCACTGTCCTTTATCCATGAACACGTGCCCATATGCAGCCACAGCAAATGTCCAACAGCAGCTCCATCAGCCACTTCCTCCCGCTGGCGTTGGCAGACACGCGGCAGCTGCAGCTCCTGCGCTTCTGCCTCTTCCTGGGCATCTCCCTGGCTGCCCTCCTGGGCCACGGCCTCGTCACCAGCGCCGTAGCCTGCGGCCACCACCTGCACAGCCCCATGTTCTTCCTCCTGCTCAACCTGGCCCTCAGTGACCTGGGCTCCATCTGCACCACTGTCCCCAAAGCCATGCACAATTCCCTCTGGGACACCAGGACCATCTCCTACGCAGGATGTGCTGCACTGCGGAGGATTTCGGCGAGGGAAGAATGCAATCAATCAATATGATTGGTAAAGCATTGTTCAACTTTATTGCTCATAACATCTGTTCTTATACTTTTGCCCCAAGCATTCAGCATACTTGTCAAATTATAATTGGTTAGCATACACTACTCATCTATACTTGATTGGCTATATCAAGCGTGAGAAGGTTCCTCCCCTTGGCATGCTGAAAACTTTGTATACGTGCTTACTGCTACGCTCTATTAACCACAAGTTCTTTTATCTTTGGCCTGTATCCGTGCTTACTGCTGTCCCAAGGACAGCTTATCTTAGCAGCGCGTAGGCTGCTAGCACTTGGTATCGGGCCATGAGGCCTCTAATGATCCGTGGCCTTGCTCTGCTAACCATTCTTCAACAATTCCCTCTTTTTTATTTTGTGCAGCAAACGCAGCGTGTCGAGTAGTTACTGTTTCTGCTATGCGATACATCATCTGTTGCAAGCAGCAAAAAAAGCAAGATACAAAAAGTACAAGCAGTATAATAACAATCACAATATTGATTACATGTTGCAGTAGGGAGGTTATCCAAGGCCCTAGCCCGAAAGATCATAGCCAATCTGTTAAACCCAAGCCTGTGTCTTGCTGCAAATGACTAGTGAGTTCTTACAACTTAGCTATTTGGGTATGAATTGACATGGAGTGATCTCTCTGTACTACCTTGTCAAACTGCCAGAGCAGTTGTAGGTTTTCTCTTGCCCTTAAGTCTTCAATTAAGTGTACCCCCTCTAACCCTGGCTGTCCAGTATCGATGTCGCTCTTGCAGGGTCATTAGCAGGACGGATCCATTTACTAGGTATCCATTGGGGCCCTGTGGGGGTAAGAACACAAACATAACCTCTACCCATGTACTGAACCTCTGCGGGACCTTCCCATACTCCAGTTTTGGGATCTCGGTACATGACTTTAAACAATGGCTTAGTTGCTTCCTCCTTTACTCCGCCTGAGTGGATGACCGCAGGGGGCTCCGAGTGGGCCCCCATTACACACAGATAGTTTAATACAAATAGTGTTTTTGATAGCATGGTCTGCGCATCCACCTCCTCCTTATATTTTAACAGATAATCCTTGAGTGTTTGGTGGGCTCGCTCCACAATCGCCTGACCTGTTGGTGAATGTGGGATACCTGTGATGTGTGTCACACCCCACTTCTGTAAGAACCTTTGGATCCTGCTGCTCACATATGCAGGGCCATTACCTGTCTTAATCTGTTCTGGCACCCCCATCACCGCAAAGCAAGTAGTTAGGTGTCGTACCACGTGGAGAGCTTTCTCTCCCGGCTGCGCTGAAGCCCAAATAAATTTACTGAAAGTATCAATTGTAACATGCACATATTTCAATCTACCAAAGGAGGATACGTGAGTTACATCCATTTGCCAGATCTGATTGGGTCCAAGGCCCCGTGGGTTTACTCCCATCCCTAGTCCAGGCCCATGCTGACTACAGAGAGGACAGGATCTGACAATACCACGGGCATCATTCAGAGATATGCGAAACTGTTTCTTTAGGCCTCGCGCATTCTGGTGAAAAGTCTCATGAGCAATACGTGCCTGCTGAAATCCGTCTTGTGGTACTGCAACAGAAACCAACTGATCAGCTATGGCATTACCCTGACCCAAACCTTCTGACCATTTGTGGCTTCGAATATGCAAAATCGCAAAAGGAGCTGAGCGCAGCCGAACAGCTTGCCTCAGCTGCCTCAAAAGTTCCCATAACCTGTCATTCTTTATATCCTTTATCAATGCATCCTCAATCCGCAGCACCACCCCTACTACGTATCATGAGTCTGTGACAATATTTACACCCTGATCAGGCCAATTCATAATGATCCAAAGGACAGCCCTTAATTCTAGCATCTGCAATGAGTCCTCAGTAGTCGAGTCCACGTGCCCTCCTCCATCCATCCAGATCAAGGCAGAGCGTTTGCTTTGTGATGTCAGGGCACGGTTGTCACGTGGTCGTGGTGACATCGCAAGGTTGCCTTGGTGCACGGAAGGCCTCAGGGGTGTCAGAGCAGCTCTTGGCCTTGCTCAGTGCAGGAACTTGGTCCTGTGCTTGAGGCTTTTGTCAGGGGGCAGCTGCTGACTGACAGGAGACTTCTTTTAGCTAGCGTTAGAGCGCAGTCTGCAAACTTGCACAGCAGTTGCCACAATGATTGGGCAACTCGCCGCTGCAGTTTTCACTGTTTATGGAGTTGCCTATTCCTGCTATTTCCTAACTAACCTGGCAGGTAAGTAGAGGTTTTCCCTGAGTGTCACCTAACCTGGTTTTTGTGTCTTCCTGCTCTTTCTTAGTGACTGAGTTCATTTGGAAACAGAAAGGCCATCCAGATGCCGCTTGGGTAAAGCTCCTGTCAACATGTTCAGCTCCAAAGGGGGTGTGTGTAGCCACGGCCGTGCGGGCAGCATTTGCAAGGGAGCCTGCAGGGGTTGCGTTCCCTCTGTTGGAGAGTCTGTGGCAGCAGAGTTTGCCAATTCCTCCCTTGCTGGGTCAAGGAGGACAACTTTGAAAATGTAGACTGGGAGGCCTTGGAAGGTCTTCTAAAAATGCTCTGGTTGTCTCCAGTTTTCTCAAAGCATCTGCTTCATTTTCCCTTGCCCACTGCAGGTCACCTGAGCCGGGTATTCAGAGGTGCTGATCCCAAGGTGAGTAAGGAAAGAACATTTGATGTTCTTGGCGTTTAAGAATTGTGCAGCAAGCTGTGAGCTTGGCCTGTGGCAGTAGAGTGTAGAGGGCCAGCTGAGTAGGCTGCAAGAAAATCCATTTCCATGTCTACAGCAGCAAGAGCAAAGGCATCACTGCCTATTTCCTAATTTTCCATTTCAGAGCTTTAAAAGAACTAAAAGATAAGTTTTGTAGAGAGAATGTGCTTCCTGATAGTAGTCAGGGGGGAATATGTAATTTGGAGCAATTTGCAGTGTCCAGTTGAATCAGCCCATTAGAATTTAGTCTGAGGGACTTAGAATCCCCTTGCTCTGCAAGTTGATGATTTGTGCTTAGTAGAGCTGGTTCTAGAGCTGAAGAGAAAGAAGGTTCTAAATGATAGGTCATGGCCTGTGTCTAACGCTCCTGTCTGTCCACAGATCCCAGAACCAAGAGCAGACTCTCCTCTGGCTTCCTCTGCTCCTGGACGAGAAGGCAAAGAGGAGCCAAATGACCACAAGGCTCCAGCTGTGGTCACACCACAGCCGCAACTTTCCAAGACGGTAAGTGCCACTTCTGGAGGGCGCTGTCTTTAGTGCGAGGCAGAGCTGCAAGTTTCTGAGCAGCCAGCTCTTGCTGTTGGTGGCTGAGGATGCCGAGTGCTGCAGTCCTGCCAGACCTAGCCATTCCTCTCAGCCAGTGACACCTGCAAAATGGGCTTTGAGCTGCCATGTTTAGGCCCCAGCTTGCTGGGATTCTGATAGAGGCCAGCCTGGAGCAGGAAGGTTCCCTGTCTGCAGAGGAGGGAGCATGTCAAAGGCACTGTGCTCAGCCTTGGTGGATACGTAGGGGACGCTGTGGTCTGGGGACACCTGTCCCCCTCCACAGACTCGCCAAGTACCCACAGGCACAAAAAGTATTGATGTGACAACACAAGCTTTTTGGGGCGGTTTGTCCCCACGAGCTTCTTGGCTGTGCTTACCTGGGAGCATTTCAGAGACACACTGGGGACGTGGAGTTTCTGCTTCAAGTCAGGGATTTTGGTGCCTTGGTTGCCAGGTTGTTCTTTTGGTAAAATGGAAGCAGAGGTGGGCAGGGAAGCAGAAAGAAGTGGCTGAATTAATGTGAATTGTGGGCAGAAAGGTGAAAAAGCTGAGCTTGACAGCAGCTCCCAGTCACTGGCTGACAGCACCTTCCTAAGGGCTTGCATTTAAAATGGGATCTGGGGCTAATCTCTGCCAGCCACTTTTCTGACACAAACTCTTTTGTTGTCTCAGATCTCCACAGGCTCTTCTATTGAAGCTGCAGCAGCAGGAGCAGCAGTGTCACCTGAAGGGGCCTGGCCTGCCCCAGCTGAGCAGTGGAGCCTGGGCAGTTCCTTCATCTCCAGCACTGACAAAGCTGCTGCTCAGCAACAGGAGATGGAGTATGAGGAGGATGACTTCCTGGGGTTCATGAGTACGTCTTGTGTCTTTCTTCTCTGAGGGACAGTGTATTGTGAGCATGTGTCAGCATAGCTGGACCCATTGATCCTCCTCATCTCAGTGCCCTTTGTGATTGTACAGCACAAGTCATTGAAGCTGCTTCTTGCCCAGAGCAGCTGCCCGTCCTGTGCCCTCAGATAAGACCTGGTGGGGCTGAGAAGAGAGCCCAGCTGACTCTCTGCCTCCCATCACCTGTTGGCACAAAAGGGCACTGACGTGCACCTGGGTGTGTCTGCTCTCCAAGCCAATCCTGCTGTGTCCTCAGTGGGGGCAGCAGCTTGGAAGGGGCTGGGTGTGGCCGTGCCTTCTTGCCATTACTTGTCAGTGGTGGTGCCTGGGCTTTGGCAGCTTTGTGGCGGTGGCTGCCCTGGCCCTGAGGGCTGGTGTGAGCGCCGAGGCTGGAGCCTTCCTTAGCTGGGAGAGTGCCGCTGCCGGCCGGCCGCTGCAGCGCGGAGCTGCCCCGAGGCAGCAGCCCCTGCTCTGGGCTGGCTCCTGCACGGCCTGGGCTGGGCTCACAGAGGGTCAGCATCTCCTCTGGGCAGCTGTCCGTGTCCCGCCGGCACCTGAGGAGCACTGCTGTCCTTGCTGCCCTTGCCCGCTGCGGGAAGGTGGGCACGTGTGCGGGGCTGAGAGGGCGAGTGCAATGGCAGGGACTGATCCCTGCTGTCAGGGGGAGGAGAAGCAGTGTGGTTCTTCACGTGGGCCACGGGCAAGGGCGTCTTCCAGCTCAGCCTGCTCATCAAGGGTGAGGGTCCTGCTGCTGAAGGCCCCTTGGGGTTGTTTAGAGCATGAGCTGCTTGGGTTTACAAAGGGAAAGGCATTCCTTTGGGAAACTGCTGCAAGGTGGGGAAGATGCCCTCCTCTCCTGGGAATGCATCTCCCTGTGCTTTGTTTTCTGCCAAGGCATCTCTTCAAAGGACTGTAGAAAATCATTCTCTGTGCTGACCTGCTTGTACTGCAGAGCTGCCTGTCTTGTTGCAATTGTTGTTGTTGTTGTTGTTGTTACCCAGCTGGCCACAAAGGACTCAGAAGGCCAGACTGTAGAGCCCCAGCAGGGCTGCCTTTTGTATCTCTTGGATAGTGGGATGTCTGCTTTCAAGTGAGCATTTTGCATTTTGTTTCCCTCAGGGCAAATGGTGAGCACAGAAAATCCCCGGAGGAAATACACCGAAAAGGAAATTGTTGGCAGAGGGTGAGTCCAACCACAGTTGCTTCTACACAGTCATGGGGCAGCTGATTTGCTGCTGGAATATCTGTCAAGTGTGAAGTCAGGCAAGCTGCAAACATATTCAGACACACGGGTTAGTCTGCCCCATCTCTCAGTACCGGCCAGAATTTGGAAGTGTGGTCAGAAGGCATTATCAAAGACACTTCTATTTCATTGCCAGAAACAGCAACCTACCCCCTATCATAGCAGTCAGATAACACTTCTCAGGAGCATTTCTTCCCAAGAGTTTGCTGAAGGAAATAGTCTGTGGTGAGGATAAAAACCGCCCAGTTTAGAAACTGAAATCCACGATGAAAGAATCACCTGGCCTTTGGAGCTGAGGCACTAAACCCCAATGCTTCAGAAACAGGCCCAGTGCCCATGCACTGGAGAGGAACATGCATCATCTGCCTTCTGGCAGTGCCCTCCTGCATGCTGCAGGTTGGAGGCATTTCCAGCAGACATCTCCTGTCTGGGCTGGCTTTCACTCCAAGGTCTAAATGGCTTCTCCTTTCTTTGCTGCTGTTTTGTTTCTAGGGCTTTTGGAGAGGTTTGCAGAGCCATCGACACTGCCACGGGCGGAGAGGTAAATGTCAAGAGCCCCTGCAGATTCTGCTGCTCTCCAGGGCTTTCCTGTCTCGTGTCAGCTGCGGCTGCAGCTGTGGCTAGAGCTGTGCTGCAAAGGCACAAGAAGCACAGACTGGTGCCAGCCTGCCAACTGCATTTGGGGCAGTCTTTGTCCTGCTCAGCTGCCAGAAGGAAGGCAAGGAGGGCAGCGGTTCCTTTCAGAGAAGGATGCTCTCCCTGGCTCTCAGATGCTCCAACAAAGGAGCATCTCACTGCTCTCTGGGGCTACGGCTTCAGAGTCCTGAATTCTCATTTCTGGCTGCCAGCAAATACATCTGAATGTTCCTGGCAGTTCCTTAGCCACCTGCAGTGCTGCACTTGGGAACTGCACGTAGGGAGAGATCTGCAAGGTGTCCCTAAAAGCCCCAAGCCCTGCCTATAGCCCGAGATGTATCCACAGAGTACCAAGTCACGCATTACTTCTTCTCAAGTACAGACAGACAGAGAGTGTGCTCAGAGCTTTGGGGGGGTGAGAGTTGACACACCATTGCTAACAAGTGGACAAGGCAAAATGTGGTCAGTGGCCACGTGTCCTGGATCTGGCCCCCAAAGGAGCAGAGGAATGGGCTGTAGGAATGTCAGTTCCTAATTACTCCTTTGTCTAATTACAAGGCACTTTGGCACGGCTTGGCGGTGTCATTGCAAAATCTCTCTCCCCATGTGTGTTTTGGTCTCATTCCTCCAACTTCTAAAGTTACTGATTTTCAATGTCATTCTAGGTGGCTATCAAGAAAATCTATCTTCGGGGACCGAGCGAGATGGAGGATATTGTTACTGAAATCACGGTCATGAAGAGGAATATGAGTCCCCATCTTGTCCATTATTTAGACGGGTGAGTGGTCATGGTCTCATCCCATGAAGGTTTGTTTACATAGTAAAAGTATGCAAGGTTAAAACCCCACTTTGGACACTGGCAGAAAAGAAAGCTGTTAATTATTGCTTCATTATTATTTCTCTACTCATCTCCAATGGATGGGAAGAGAGTGCAGTTTATCTCCGTGAGTCATCCCTGGCTTTCCAACACATAGTTGAAAAATTGTTCAAAAACCTGCATCATCTCTACCATAAGAAGTCAGTACCCTGTAAGTTGGCTGCCTCCATGTTGTCTCAGGATGGATTTTTTAAGGTTTCTTCAATGCTGATGAAGCATGCTAGGGAGGATTTCCCTTGGATTGTTGCCCCTCTTTTCCAGGGCTGGCCATGCCAGGAACACTAGGTGCTTCTTTCCAGAAATACCACACGGGACAGGTTTTTCATCTTGGCTGTTACTAAACTGCACTTTTTGATTGCTGGCCATCAGAGACATCTCCTTTTGACAGATGTGCTGTTCTCCTTGAGACTGCACAGACTGCAAACAACCCACAGCCCGGAGGGAATGTCTTTAATTCTTTTAATTCTGTCCTTGTCACAAAGCGACCCGGAAACAAGAATCAAGCAAAGGAACCAACGAATGCATGTTCATCTGCATGGCCTTGTTCCCTTCTTTCAGCTACCTTGTGCATGAAGAACTGTGGCTGGTGATGGAGTACATGGATGGAGGCAGTCTTTACGACACAATCCAAAAGACTCGCCTGACAGAAGACGAGATTGCCATCATCAGTCGGGAGGTCAGTCGGGGATCCCAGCTGTGCTTCCCAGAGCTTGGGCAGGATTGTCTGGGAAAGGGGCTCAGAACAGGAGCGATTCCATGAGCCAGGCTTTGTTTCTGTGTGGCTGATATGCTCTGGGCAAGCAAGAGCCTCTCAAATGAACTGCCTGCCAGTGCCCCTGCACTCACTGGACTCTGTTCTTGTCCTATTGTCTCCTGCTGTTGCATTCTCACTCTGGCTCTTGTATTTGCTCTTCTCCATCTTGCCTCTCTAAACTTTGGTCTGTTGGCACTGCATTCCTTGCCTGTAAAAGCAAAGGTGGTGATGGTGGGAGCATTTGAAAGGAACAGCAAAGAAGAAAGAGAGACTCATTTCTCTGAGTCCTCAGCTGGAAAGGTTAGCAGTGCAGCCAGAGTGCTGTGTGCTTCTGAGAACATCCACTGCAGCAGCAGTCATCCTGGCTGGTTTGCCGGGCAGAGTCTACACCAGCAGTTGCTGTTGCTCTTTGGCAAGCTGACATGCCTTTCTTTAGAAAGGTGCTGCTCTGCCTCTGTTGGAGTAGCGAGCTCTTCCCCTCAGTGGCACTGTGTTCTGCCATTACTCCTCATTCCCCTGCAGAGGGAATCTTGGAGAGCTGTTTCCTTTCTTGTGTGATGAAATCACATCACTGATATTTGCCCTCCTGTTTCTGGTTTCTCTCTCAGTGCCTGCAAGGACTGCATTTTCTCCACGCCAACCACGTGATGCACAGAGATTTGAAAAGCCTCAACATCCTTCTCAAAACGGATGGCTCTGTCAAGCTGGGTCAGTATATTCTTGGGCAGGTGCAGCGTTCCAGGGATATGTGGGCTGTGGGGCTGCTTTTGAGTGAGTGCCAGCCCCCCAAAATGGCGCTGGTGGCAGTGCAGGGAGCCTGTTGTGAGCTGACCACGCGGTGGCAACGTGCACAGACCTATGGCAAGGCTCGAGCAGTCCACAGTGGCATTGCTCTGTGCGTGTCCCTTCCAGAGGGAGGGAGCTACATGTCTAAAGTTTGAAAAGCCCCTGCTGGAGGCAGTGTAAAAAATGTGGGGATTTCTGAAGCAGCCAGCACCATATTTCCTTGGCTAAAGTCCTGAGGAAACAAGGCAGGGACGGTTGTCCAGGAGATTCAAGAGCACATTCTCAAACTTCTACCGGGAAATTCTTTTGCGTGCTTTCCTAATTGCACAGGATTCAAATAAAAACGGTCTTTTGCTCTCTCCCCAGCTGATTTTGGCCTCTCTGCTCAACTCACCCCTGAGCAGAGTAGACGGAGATCGGTGGTCGGGACTCTTCAGTGGATGGCACCTGAAGTGAACGGTGAACCCTATGGCCCCAAAGTGGACATATGGTCTTTGGGAATCGTGGTCATTGAAATGGTGGAAGGAGAAGCTCCTGACTGGGAGGAAAATTCTGCCATGGTAAGGTGTAAATACTCTCTGATCCCGCTGTCTTTCTCCCCCATCCCACTTTGTGTGTGCCACTGGACAAAATGCCATTGCCATCCGCTGGAACTACTTCCACCACAGTCCCTTTCTGAAAATGTCCCGGCAGCACATCAGCATCTGCTGGGGTTTTGGTTGCATCCGTGGGGGAACTCAAGCCTTAGCCCAGGCAAACAATCTCCCTTCTCAGGCAACACTGGGCTTTGGCTTAGAAGTCGTTCCAGCTCTTTTGGCTTTGTAGACAGCCCTAATAGCAGCAAACAAGCATCTTAGAAGTGGTGTTATCTTTCCTGAAATGAAGGAAAGTAACCCAAACCCGAGGATGTTTATAAAACAGTGGTTTGGAGAGAAGAAGTGCACCCCCATTCTTCTCACAAGGAAATTTGCCTGAAACCTTAACAAGAGGGTGTGAAGGCCACAGAGTCTCTTGTGCTTCTTGTGCGGTGCTGCTGAAACACTCAGTGACCGTCTTTCTTTCCTAACCCAAGCCGTCACCTCCATGTCACTAAGATGAAGCCTGGCCATGTGGAGAGCCGGCCAAACCCACCCCTTTGTTTCCAGGCACTTTCTAGGATGGCCATGCCATTAATGCATTGACTTGAGTGTCCAAATGAGCAGAGGGCTACCACATGGATGGCGTTTCTCCCTCTTCTGCTTTGACCACCAAAATTTTCCTTTTGCTGCCTAAGGGAAGCTGAAATTTGCAGTCTGATGAGAGACGGAGCTGCAGGTGTTTCCTGTGTGCCCAAAGAGGCATTTTCGTCCCAAGACATTTGTGCATGCATCTTCATGTGTCTGTGTGGAAGATGAGATTCCAAATGTTTGTTTCCTTACCTGAGGAATAACTGAGAGATTTCCTTTCTTTGCTTGCAATTCCCATTGTTTTCAAGAACCAAGGAAAAAGCTTGATGACTTTGGTTTGATGGCAGCTGTGCTTAAGGGACCAACAAGAGCTGCAGAGATGCTTTTCATGTAATTATCTTTGGAAATAGTAGAGTGAGTTAGTAGAGCAAAGTCCCTCTTCCAAATAGCCTGTCAAGCTGCTCAGGTGAACCCTCAGAGAAGGAAACCTGCTTTTGCTGCTATTGTTTCCACTAACAAGGCCAGTCAATGAAATCAGCTGCCAAGGCAAGAGCTGCTGGATGCTGGGAAAGCTGTGGCTGCATCGGGCTTTGGGTGTTTTGTTGGTCAGGAAAGTCATCTCTGCCTCTGTGCCACGGCAGAAAGTGCCACTGCAGAGTGCACCTGAAACAATGGGATCTGGGAGAGCAGTTCCAGACGTGAAAGAAGCGGGTGAGAAACTCGTGTTTCCTTTCTCTTCAGGCTCAACTCCTGAAAGCCACCAAAGGGATCCCAAAGCTGCAGCAGCCCAAGCTCCGCTCCCCTTTGCTGTGTGACTTCCTGAGCTGCTGCCTGCAGAGAGACGAGGCGCGGCGCTGGTCTGCCAAGGAGCTGCTGCAGGTAAAATGCCAAGGGGCTGCAGGGGAAACAGTGTCCCAGGGACGGGCTCCTCCTGCACTGAAGTGCAAGGCATCAGGGGAGCCTCCTCCTCCTCACCTCCACTCTTGGTGCTGTTCAAATGAGAACAGTCAGGAATCCTAGACTGGGCTGGGCTGGCAAGGGCCTGTAAGGGTCATCTGCTCCAAGTGCCCTGCAATATGACCAGGGACCTCTTTCAAGAGATCAGGATGCTCAGACCGGAGATATTTCCAGGCCTGGGGCACATAGCAGCTCTTGCAGCAAGCTGTGCCAATGTGGCCCCACTGTTGCTCCTTAGATGTACTCTGATTCAATCTCCTTTTCCTTTGAAAAATATTGCCCTGCCTTTGAGGCTCTTAGCTTGCAAAGTAATGGTTCATTCTTGTTTTTTTTTTTTTTCTTTGTGCAGCATCCATTTGTAACATCAGCCAAGCCTGTGTCCAGCCTGGTGCCACTGATCACTTCAGTGAAAGAGTGGAAGGAGGAGACAGGAATCAGACAACTGTTTTCTCCAACACCAGTATAGAGAAGGATTGTAGAATAGGACTGTAGAGTAGGATTGCAGCTAGGACAGTGGAGTAGGATAGTAGCATAGGATTGGAAATAAAGTTTGTGAAACCTCAACTCCTTTCAAAGATTCCCCTCCTTCTGAGCCTCTGACAAAGCTCAACATTTTCTTCTGAAGTGTCAGTTTTTTCTTAGAGGTGGAGAGTGACATTGATGGCTTCTTTGGTACAGTTGGAAAGTGGGGAAGGCTCTCCCGAGGGGAAGCGTGGCCGTGCTGGGCACAGCACAGACCGGTGGCATCGGCCGTCCGGAACGTGCACAGGAGCAGAGAAAGGCAAACCACAGCCGAGGGCTGCAGGCCTGACTGAGGATTGCCACCCTTGTGCCGGCTGCCCTCTAACTCCTGGCCAAGGTGAGCAGTGTGTGCAGCGCTCTGGGCACAGGGGAGGGAGCCGGGCTGCTCCGCAGGCTCCGGCACAGGGCAGCCTCCTTCAGGCACGGCGCTTCTGCCGGGGGAAGCGAGGCCAGCGGCAGGCAGGGACAGCTTGTCAGCTCACATCTGCAGGAGCCGGGGCCTCACACGGCTCTGGGAGGAAGCGCCTGCAGTGCTGGAGTTGTGCACTGAGCCAGAGCAAAGGGGTGAAATCCGGAGTGTTCTGCAGAAATATTCCGGGGCGCCAGGCCAGCCTGCCTTGAGCTCTCTGGCACACAGCAAGCAATGCAGCCCTGAGCTGCTGGGAGATAGAGAGGTGTTAGAGAAGAGCCAACTGTCAGATGAAATTTAATGGGGTGACAAAGTCATCAAAGCCAAAGAGAACTGTTTCTTAGGAAGGATTCACCTGAGCTGGGTGTCTATCTCCCTCTCCCAAGAGCCAAACACACACACAACACACACACAGAAAATGCTGCTTTTTATTGCCTTTCCCAGCCCAGGGCGAACCGTGTCCCCTTTCCCTTTGGCCGGGAAATAGGAAACTTGTATTCTGTCCCCACCGCCTCCTTTTCTGTCCCCTCCCCTCTTCTCCTACTTCCCTTTTGGTTTGGTCTTCACGCTGGCCCCTCTCCCAGCTCACAGCAACACCCAACAAATCAACTAGAACAAACCCAAACCCTAAATAACAACCCCAAGAACCAACAGCTTTCGTTCTTTCTTCTCATAACCCTGCAGCTGCAGCAAAATATTACCTCCTATCTCACAGAGGGAATCGGGCAGGAGCCTGTGGCTCGTGCTTGAGCAGTGAACTGATTTGGAAGGGAGCAGAAGGGTTTCAGCAGGCAGTTTGTGTTTTTCTTCTGAATTGCTGAAGGAAAGACACAATGTGGCTCCAGTCAGCAAAAACATTTTCAAGGTGAATTAAAGAAATGCTTGTGAGCAATGCCCAGAGAAGGCAGGTTTTGAGAAAATATTGAACTGTAACAAATTGTGAATTCCCTTTGCATTAACAGACTGTTGAGCCCTCTATTCCTCCAGAGCAGTGATTGATGTGTGCAAGTGACTACCTTAGCCTTGAGAATAGTCTTCCCAAGAATGTAGCTGGAATGCATTCAAGGGGAAAAGAGTGGTTGTAGGAGGCTCTTGAGCATCAGAGGAGAATTGCAGCAATGGGATGTTCCCCAAATGACCACCCGAGACTCTCAAGAGAGCCCTACTCTCCTGTCAGTAACTTCTGAGAAGTGATTTAAATATGTCAACTAATTTGAGGGAATGTTTAGCCTGTGAGTTTCAGCAAAGTAATGAGTAGGTCTTGTTTCCATGGTTACAAATGGTGGGATTTCTGGCTGAGCACGTGTTAGGAAAGTGATTCCCCACGCACCCAGCACTGAAATAAAGTCATCTATTGACAGGTGAAAATGAAACCTTTTCCAGCTGTTCCCCTCGGGTTTACCTTTCTGGGGGCCAAAGCTCTGTGCTGCAGGTGGCCCGGGTGTGTGCAGAGCAAGGCAGCCTCCACAAAGCCCTTGGTTTCCCCACAAGTCGTCATGATTTGTTGCCAGGTGTGCCCAGCTGTGGCAGGAGAAAGAGCCCGCAGTGCAGTGGGCGCTGTGCCCTGCCCAGCCAGGGCTCTCTGGCACAGAGGAGCAGCAGCAGCACCTTTCAACCCACTCCTGCCCTGGCCTCACCTGGGACACAGAAGCCTCTGGAAATCAGCACCACCTGGCCCCTTCCCAGCTTGGAGCAGCTCCTGCTGGTGGGCACATCCTGCACTTCTACTGCTTCCGAACAGGAATCAAGGCACAGGGGGAGACGGACATACAGAGAAGCCCTGGGCTAGTGCAATAAATGGGCAAATGCATGGGGGAATGTGTTAGGAATCATTTCAGCTGTCATGCCAATCCTGCCTTCTCTCCTTTTCTCCCTTCACATTTCCTGTTCTTTTCCCTCTCACATTTCCACCCCTTCCCCCTCTCGAGTCTCACAGTTTTCCTCTCATGTTTGCCTCCCAAGTTTTACTCATTTTCCCCACCCTTTTCAGCTCCCTTTCCTCACGCTTTGCCTCTCACATTTCCCCAACTTCCCGCTTTTTCCTGCTTTTTTGTTCTCCCACGATTCTCACAATTTTCCCCTCACTTATCCTGCCCTTTTCTCCCCTCATGCTTTTCTCCTTTCCTCAGTCATTTTTCTCCAAGTTGTCTCCTCATGTTTCTCACTTTTGCCCTCATGTTTCCCAGGCTTTCCCTCTTACATTTCTCCCACTTTTCCCCTCACGTTTATCATTCTTTCCCCCTCATGTTGCTTCTACTTTTCCTCTAGCATTTTCTGCCCTTTTTTCACTCCTGTTTTCTGCCACTTTTCCCATCCAACTTCCCACCCTTTTTTCCCCCCTAATGTTTCCTGCCTTTTTCTGCCCTCTGGTTTCTCCCTCTTTTCCCCTCAGGATTCTCACAATGTTCCCCTCACATTTGCTGCCTGTTTCTCTCTCTCTGCCAGTAATTTTCTCACTCTCTTCCCCTCACATTTCCCTCCATTTTTTCCTCTATGTTTTTCAGCCTTCCCTGATCATGTTTCTTAGAATTTTCCCATCATATGTCCTGCCTTTTCCTCCTCTCACCTTCCTCTCCTACTTTCACTCACATCTTCACCATTTTCCCCTCCGTTTTCTCACCCTTTCCCACACAGGTTTCCTACGCTTTTCTTCCCTCACACTTCCCTCCTTTTTCCTCTCCCATTTCTCACACTTGTCACCTCATGTTTTCTGCCTTTTTCCCCCTCACATTTCTTAACCCACTGCTTCCTGTCAGTGACTCTTCCTCTTCAGTAGTTGATGAGCTTCTTTTCTTCTTTCCTGCAATCCCCTCCTCCAAAGAATGGGTGCCAGAGCAGCGCTCCAAGAAGCCCCTGCCCGTGTGTCTGCTGAACAGAATGGCTGTGCTCGACTTGAACAATCTCGTGAAGAACAACCTAAACTGCAGTGGACTTTCAATTCCCTCTAGTCTTCATAGTGTTCTAAAGAAATAGGTACCCTGAGGGATACACGTCGCAGGTGCGCAGCCGCTGCACCATCCGCCTCAAGCAGATCCCATCTCCGTTTTCATCACCTCACAGTGACTGTGACTCCTGCCTGGACGAAACCACTTGTGATGCTGCTTGATGCTAATTGGAGTCCATGTGCACAAGGAGTGCTTTTAGCCCTCTTTCAAAAAAAAAAAAAAAAAAAAAAAAAAAAAAAAAAAAGTTTTTATTTTAAAACGTTCAATGCCTGGAGTTTCGTATTTTCACCTATTTGAATTGCCTTGACATCAAAGTACTGCCAGTTGGCGTTCCAAACTGGCTGGTCTATGTTTGTGTGCACAGAGCAAAGGTGCCAGACCGTGTCCTTTTCCCGGGTGTCCGTTAATGTCCATTTCAACAGGCACTGAAGGGGGGCTCAGCCTGCCCCACACAGGATGGCAGCCAGAGGGCTGAGGCTGCGCCTCCTAGTGAGATCAGCCGCCCTGGCAGCCCAGCCCCAGCCGCCATCTTGTGTGTGGCTCTCCAGCCCTGGCCGCCATCTTGTGTGTGGCTCCCTCAGCCCTGGCCGCCATCTTTTGCACTGACCTAGTCCAGCTCTTAAGCGAATGTGTTGCTGTTGTGTCGGCAGTCAGGGTCCGCCCCAAAGACACCAACACCAGCAGGACAGGCTACAGGGAATGGCACGGGTTTGGCTCAAAGCAGCCAGCCCTGACTTGTCACTGTCCTTTATCCATGAACACGTGCCCATATGCAGCCACAGCAAATGTCCAACAGCAGCTCCATCAGCCACTTCCTCCTGCTGGCGTTGGCAGACACGCGGCAGCTGCAGCTCCTGCACTTCTGCCTCTTCCTGGGCATCTCCCTGGCTACCCTCCTGGGCCACGGCCTCGTCACCAGCGCCGTAGCCTGCGGCCACCACCTGCACAGCCCCATGTTCTTCTTCCTGCTCAACCTGGCCCTCAGCGACCTGGGCTCCATCTGCACCACTGTCCCCAAAGCCATGCACAATTCCCTCTGGGACACCAGGACCATCTCCTACGCAGGATGTGCTGCACTGCGGAGGATTTCGGCGAGGGAAGAATGCAATCAATCAATACGATTGGTAAAGCATTGTTCAACTTTATTGCTCATAACATCCGTTCTTATACTTTTGCCCCAAGCATTCAGCATACTTGTCAAATTATAATTGGTTAGCATACACTACTCATCTATACTTGCTTGGCTATATCAAGCGTGAGAAGGTTCCTCCTCTTGGCATGCTGAAAACTTTGTATACGTGCTTACTGCTACGCTCTATTAAGCACAAGTTCTTTTATCTTTGGCCTGTATCCGTGCTTACTGCTGTCCCAAGGACAGCTTATCTTAGCAGCGCGTAGGCTGCTAGCACTTGGTATCGGGCCATGAGGCCTCTAATGATCCGTGGCCTTGCTCTGCTAACCATTCTTCAACAATTCCCTCTTTTTTATTTTGTGCAGCAAACGCAGCGTGTCGAGTAGTTACTGTTTCTGCTATGCGATACATCATCTGTTGCAAGCAGCAAAAAAAGCAAGATACAAAAAGTACAAGCAGTATAATAACAATCACAATATTGATTACATGTTGCAGTAGGGAGGTTATCCAAGGCCCTAGCCCGAAAGATCATAGCCAATCTGTTAAACCCAAGCCTGTGTCTTGCTGCAAATGACTAGTGAGTTCTTACAACTTAGCTATTTGGGTATGAATTGACATGGAGTGATCTCTCTGTACTACCTTGTCAAACTGCCAGAGCAGTTGTAGGTTTTCTCTTGCCCTTAAGTCTTCAATTAAGTGTACCCCCTCTAACCCTGGCTGTCCAGTATCGATGTCGCTCTTGCAGGGTCATTAGCAGGACGGATCCATTTACTAGGTATCCATTGGGGCCCTGTGGGGGTAAGAACACAAACATAACCTCTACCCATGTACTGAACCTCTGCGGGACCTTCCCATACTCCAGTTTTGGGATCTCGGTACATGACTTTAAACAATGGCTTAGTTGCTTCCTCCTTTACTCCGCCTGAGTGGATGACCGCAGGGGGCTCCGAGTGGTCCCCCATTACACACAGATAGTTTAATACAAATAGTGTTTTTGATAGCATGGTCTGCGCATCCACCTCCTCCTTATATTTTAACAGATAATCCTTGAGTGTTTGGTGGGCTCGCTCCACAATCGCCTGACCTGTTGGTGAATGTGGGATACCTCTGATGTGTGTCACACCCTACTTCTGTAAGAATCTTTGGATCCTGCTGCTCACATATGCAGGGCCATTATCTGTCTTAATCTGTTCTGGCACCCCCATCACCGCAAAGCAAGTAGTTAGGTGTCGTACCACGTGGAGAGCTTTCTCTCCCGGCTGCGCTGAAGCCCAAATAAATTTACTGAAAGTATCAATTGTAACATGCACATATTTCAATCTACCAAAGGAGGATACGTGAGTTACATCCATTTGCCAGATGTGATTGGGTCCAAGGCCCCGTGGGTTTACTCCCAACCCTAGTCCAGGCCCATGCTGACTACAGAGAGGACAGGATCTGACAATACCACGGGCATCATTCAGAGATATGCGAAACTGTTTCTTTAGGCCTCGCGCATTCTGGTGAAAAGTCTCATGAGCAATACGTGCCTGCTGAAATCCGTCTTGTGGTACTGCAACAGAAACCAACTGATCAGCTATGGCATTACCCTGACCCAAACCTTCTGACCATTTGTGGCTTCGAATATGCAAAATCGCAAAAGGAGCTGAGCGCAGCCGAACAGCTTGCCTCAGCTGCCTCAAAAGTTCCCATAACCTGTCATTCTTTATATCCTTTATCAATGCATCCTCAATCCGCAGCACCACCCCTACTACGTATCATGAGTCTGTGACAATATTTACACCCTGATCAGGCCAATTCATAACGATCCAAAGGACAGCCCTTAATTCTAGCATCTGCAATGAGTCCTCAGTAGTCGAGTCCACGTGCCCTCCTCCATCCATCGAGATCAAGGCAGAGCGTTTGCTTTGTGATGTCAGGGCACGGTTGTCACGTGGTCGTGGTGACATCACAAGGTTGCCTTGGTGCACGGAAGGCCTCAGGGGTGTCAGAGCAGCTCTTGGCCTTGCTCAGTGCAGGAACTTGGTCCTGTGCTTGAGGCTTTTGTCAGGGGGCAGCTGCTGACTGACAGGAGACTTCTTTTAGCTAGCGTTAGAGCGCAGTCTGCAAACTTGCACAGCAGTTGCCACAATGATTGGGCAACTCGCCGCTGCAGTTTTCACTGTTTATGGAGTTGCCTATTCCTGCTATTTCCTAACTAACCTGGCAGGTAAGTAGAGGTTTTCCCTGAGTGTCACCTAACCTGGTTTTTGTGTCTTCCTGCTCTTTCTTAGTGACTGAGTTCATTTGGAAACAGAAAGGCCATCCAGATGCCGCTTGGGTAAAGCTCCTGTCAACATGTTCAGCTCCAAAGGGGGTGTGTGTAGCCACGGCCGTGCGGGCAGTATTTGCAAGGGAGCCTGCAGGGGTTGCGTTCCCTCTGTTGGAGAGTCTGTGGCAGCAGAGTTTGCCAATTCCTCCCTTGCTGGGTCAAGCAGGACAACTTTGAAAATGTAGACTGGGAGGCCTTGGAAGGTCTTCTAAAAATGCTCTGGTTGTCTCCAGTTTTCTCAAAGCATCTGCTTCATTTTCCCTTGCCCACTGCAGGTCACCTGAGCCGGGTATTCAGAGGTGCTGATCCCAAGGTGAGTAAGGAAAGAACATTTGATGTTCTTGGCGTTTAAGAATTGTGCAGCAAGCTGTGAGCTTGGCCTGTGGCAGTAGAGTGTAGAGGGCCAGCTGAGTAGGCTGCAAGAAAATCCATTTCCATGTCTACAGCAGCAAGAGCAAAGGCATCACTGCCTATTTCCTAATTTTCCATTTCAGAGCTTTAAAAGAACTAAAAGATAAGTTTTGCAGAGAGAATGTGCTTCCTGATAGTAGTCAGGGGGGAATATGTAATTTGGAGCAATTTGCAGTGTCCAGTTGAATCAGCCCATTAGAATTTAGTCTGAGGGACTTAGAATCCCCTTGCTCTGCAAGTTGATGATTTGTGCTTAGTAGAGCTGGTTCTAGAGCTGAAGAGAAAGAAGGTTCTAAATGATAGGTCATGGCCTGTGTCTAACGCTCCTGTCTGTCCACAGATCCCAGAACCAAGAGCAGACTCTCCTCTGGCTTCCTCTGCTCCTGGACGAGAAGGCAAAGAGGAGCCAAATGACCACAAGGCTCCAGCTGTGGTCACACCACAGCCGCAACTTTCCAAGACGGTAAGTGCCACTTCTGGAGGGCGCTGTCTTTAGTGCGAGGCAGAGCTGCAAGTTTCTGAGCAGCCAGCTCTTGCTGTTGGTGGCTGAGGATGCCGAGTGCTGCAGTCCTGCCAGACCTAGCCATTCCCCTCAGCCAGTGACAGCTGGAAAATGGGCTTTGAGCTGCCATGTTTAGGCCCCAGCTTGCTGGGATTCTGATAGAGGCCAGCCTGGAGCAGGAAGGTTCCCTGTCTGCAGAGGAGGGAGCATGTCAAAGGCACTGTGCTCAGCCTTGGTGGATACGTAGGGGACGCTGTGGTCTGGGGACACCTGTCCCCCTCCACAGACTCGCCAAGTACCCACAGGCACAAAAAGTATTGATGTGACAACACAAGCTTTTTGGGGCGGTTTGTCCCCACGAGCTTCTTGGCTGTGCTTACCTGGGAGCATTTCAGAGACACACTGGGGACGTGGAGTTTCTGCTTCAAGTCAGGGATTTTGGTGCCTTGGTTGCCAGGTTGTTCTTTTGGTAAAATGGAAGCAGAGGTGGGCAGGGAAGCAGAAAGAAGTGGCTGAATTAATGTGAATTGTGGGCAGAAAGGTGAAAAAGCTGAGCTTGACAGCAGCTCCCAGTCACTGGCTGACAGCACCTTCCTAAGGGCTTGCATTTAAAATGGGATCTGGGGCTAATCTCTGCCAGCCACTTTTCTGACACAAACTCTTTTGTTGTCTCAGATCTCCACAGGCTCTTCTATTGAAGCTGCAGCAGCAGGAGCAGCAGTGTCACCTGAAGGGGCCTGGCCTGCCCCAGCTGAGCAGTGGAGCCTGGGCAGTTCCTTCATCTCCAGCACTGACAAAGCTGCTGCTCAGCAACAGGAGATGGAGTCTGAGGAGGATGACTTCCTGGGGTTCATGAGTACGTCTTGTGTCTTTCTTCTCTGAGGGACAGTGTATTGTGAGCATGTGCCAGCATAGCTGGACCCATTGATCCTCCTCATCTCAGTGCCCTTTGTGATTGTACAGCACAAGTCATTGAAGCTGCTTCTTGCCCAGAGCAGCTGCCCGTCCTGTGCCCTCAGATAAGACCTGGTGGGGCTGAGAAGAGAGCCCAGCTGACTCTCTGCCTCCCATCACCTGTTGGCACAAAAGGGCACTGACGTGCACCTGGGTGTGTCTGCTCTCCAAGCCAATCCTGCTGTGTCCTCAATGGGGGCACCAGCTCGGAAGGGGCTGGGTGTGGCCGTGCCTTCTTGCCATTGCTTGTCAGTGCTGGTGCCTGGGCTTTGGCAGCTTTGTGGCGGTGGCTGCCCTGGCCCTGAGGGCTGGTGTGAGCGCCGAGGCTGGAGCCTTCCTTAGCTGGGAGAGTGCCGCTGCCGGCCGGCCGCTGCAGCGCGGAGCTGCCCCGAGGCAGCAGCCCCTGCTCTGGGCCGGCTCCTGCACGGCCTGGGCTGGGCTCACAGAGGGTCAGCATCTCCTCTGGGCAGCTGTCCGTGTCCCGCCGGCACCTGAGGAGCACTGCTGTCCTTGCTGCCCTTGCCCGCTGCGGGAAGGTGGGCACGTGTGCGGGGCTGAGAGGGCGAGTGCAATGGCAGGGACTGATCCCTGCTGTCAGGGGGAGGAGAAGCAGTGTGGTTCTTCACGTGGGCCACGGGCAAGGGTGTCTTCCAGCTCAGCCTGCTCATCAAGGGTGAGGGTCCTGCTGCTGAAGGCCCCTTGGGGTTGTTTAGAGCATGAGCTGCTTGGGTTTACAAAGGGAAAGGCATTCCTTTGGGAAACTGCTGCAAGGTGGGGAAGATGCCCTCCTCTCCTGGGAATGCATCTCCCTGTGCTTTGTTTTCTGCCAAGGCATCTCTTCAAAGGACTGTAGAAAATCATTCTCTGTGCTGACCTGCTTGTACTGCAGAGCTGCCTGTCTTGTTGCAATTGTTGTTGTTGTTGTTGTTGTTACCCAGCTGGCCACAAAGGACTCAGAAGGCCAGACTGTACAGCCCCAGCAGGGCTGCCTTTTGTATCTCTTGGATGGTGGGATGTCTGCTTTCAAGTGAGCATTTTGCATTTTGTTTCCCTCAGGGCAAATGGTGAGCACAGAAAATCCCCGGAGGAAATACACCGAAAAGGAAATTGTTGGCAGAGGGTGAGTCCAACCACAGTTGCTTCTACACAGTCATGGGGCAACTGATTTGCTGCTGGAATATCTGTCAAGTGTGAAGTCAGGCAAGCTGCAAACATATTCAGACACTGGGGTTAGTCTGCCCCATCTCTCAGTAGCGGCCAGAATTTGGAAGTGTGGTCAGAAGGCATTATCAAAGACACTTCTATTTCATTGCCAGAAACAGCAACCTACCCCCTATCATAGCAGTCAGATAACACTTCTCAGGAGCATTTCTTCCCAAGAGTTTGCTGAAGGAAATAGTCTGTGGTGAGGATAAAAACCGCCCAGTTTAGAAACTGAAATCCACGATGAAAGAATCACCTGGCCTTTGGAGCTGAGGCACTAAACCCCAATGCTTCAGAAACAGGCCCAGTGCCCATGCACTGGAGAGGAACATGCATCATCTGCCTTCTGGCAGTGCCCTCCTGCATGCTGCAGGTTGGAGGCATTTCCAGCAGACATCTCCTGTCTGGGCTGGCTTTCACTCCAAGGTCTAAATGGCTTCTCCTTTCTTTGCTGCTGTTTTGTTTCTAGGGCTTTTGGAGAGGTTTGCAGAGCCATCGACACTGCCACGGGCGGAGAGGTAAATGTCAAGAGCCCCTGCAGATTCTGCTGCTCTCCAGGGCTTTCCTGTCTCGTGTCAGCTGCGGCTGCAGCTGTGGCTAGAGCTGTGCTGCAAAGGCACAAGAAGCACAGACTGGTGCCAGCCTGCCAACTGCATTTGGGGCAGTCTTTGTCCTGCTCAGCTGCCAGAAGGAAGGCAAGGAGGACAGCGGTTCCTTTCAGAGAAGGATGCTCTCCCTGGCTCTCAGATGCTCCAACAAAGGAGCATCTCACTGCTCTCTGGGGCTACGGCTTCAGAGTCCTGAATTCTCATTTCTGGCTGCCAGCAAATACATCTGAATGTTCCTGGCAGTTCCTTAGCCACCTGCAGTGCTGCACTTGGGAACTGCACGTAGGGAGAGATCTGCAAGGTGTCCCTAAAAGCCCCAAGCCCTGCCTATAGCCCGAGATGTATCCACAGAGTACCAAGTCACGCATTACTTCTTCTCAAGTACAGACAGACAGAGAGTGTGCTCAGAGCTTTGGGGGGGTGAGAGTTGACACACCATTGCTAACAAGTGGACAAGGCAAAATGTGGTCAGTGGCCACGTGTCCTGGATCTGGCCCCCAAAGGAGCAGAGAAATGGGCTGTAGGAATGTCACTTCCTAATTACTCCTTTGTCTAATTACAAGGCACTTTGGCATGGCTTGGCGGTGTCATTGCAAAATCTCTCTCCCCATGTGTGTTTTGGTCTCATTCCTCCAACTTCTAAAGTTACTGATTTTCAATGTTTTTCTAGGTGGCCATCAAGAAAATCTATCTTCGGGGACCGAGCGAGATGGAGGATATTGTTACTGAAATCACGGTCATGAAGAGGAATATGAGTCCCCATCTTGTCCATTATTTAGACGGGTGAGTGGTCATGGTCTCATCCCATGAAGGTTTGTTTACATAGTAAAAGCATGCAAGGTTAAAACCCCACTTTGGACACTGGCAGAAAAGAAAGCTGTTAATTATTGCTTCATTATTATTTCTCTACTCATCTCCAATGGATGGGAAGAGAGTGCAGTTTGTCTCCGTGAGTCATCCCTGGCTTTCCAACACATAGTTGAAAAATTGTTCAAAAACCTGCATCAACTCTACCATAAGAAGTCAGTACCCTGTAAGTTGGCTGCCTCCATGTTGTCTCAGGATGGATTTTTTAAGGTTTCTTCAATGCTGATGAAGCATGCTAGGGAGGATTTCCCTTGGATTGTTGCCCCTCTTTTCCAGGGCTGGCCATGCCAGGAACACTAGGTGCTTCTTTCCAGAAATACCACGCGGGACAGGTTTTTCATCTTGGCGTATACTAAACTGCACTTTTTGATTGCTGGCCATCAGAGACATCTCCTTTTGACAGATGTGCTGTTCTCCTTGAGACTGCACAGACTGCAAACAACCCACAGCCCGGAGGGAATGTCTTTAATTCTTTTAATTCTGTCCTTGTCACAAAGCAACCCGGAAACAAGAATCAAGCAAAGGAGCCAACGAATGCATGTTCATCTGCATGGCCTTGTTCCCTTCTTTCAGCTACCTTGTGCATGAAGAACTGTGGCTGGTGATGGAGTACATGGATGGAGGCAGTCTTTACGACACAATCCAAAAGACTCGCCTGACAGAAGACGAGATTGCCATCATCAGTCGGGAGGTCAGTCGGGGATCCCAGCTGTGCTTCCCAGAGCTTGGGCAGGATTGTCTGGGAAAGGGGCTCAGAGCAGGAGCGATTCCGTGAGCCAGGCTTTGTTTCTGTGTGGCTGATATGCTCTGGGCAAGCAAGAGCCTCTCAAATGAACTGCCTGCCAGTGCCCCTGCACTCACTGGACTCTGTTCTTGTCCTCTTGTCTCCTGCTGTTGCATTCTCACTCTGGCTCTTGTATTTGCTCTTCTCCATCTTGCCTCTCTAAACTTTGGTCTGTTGGCACTGCATTCCTTGCCTGTAAAAGCAAAGGTGGTGATGGTGGGAGCATTTGAAAGGAACAGCAAAGAAGAAAGAGAGACTCATTTCTCTGAGTCGTCAGCTGGAAAGGTTAGCAGTGCAGCCAGAGTGCTGTGTGCTTCTGAGCACATGCACTGCAGCAGCAGTCATCCTGGCTGGTTTGCAGGGCAGAGTCTACACCAGCAGTTGCTGTTGCTCTTTGGCAAGCTGACATGCCTTTCTTTAGAAAGGTGCTGCCCTGCCTGTGTTGGAGCAGCGAGCTCTTCCCCTCAGTGGCACTGTGTTCTGCCATTACTCCTCATTCCCCTGCAGAGGGAATCTTGGAGAGCTCTTTCCTTTCTTGTGTGATGAAATCACATCACTGATATTTGCCCTCCTGTTTCTGGTTTCTCTCTCAGTGCCTGCAAGGACTGCATTTTCTCCACGCCAACCATGTGATGCACAGAGATTTGAAAAGCCTCAACATCCTTCTCAAAACGGATGGCTCTGTCAAGCTGGGTCAGTATATTCTTGGGCAGGTGCAGCGTTCCAGGGATATGTGGGCTGTGGGGCTGCTTTTGAGTGAGTGCCAGCCCCCCCAAAATGGCGCTGGTGGCAGTGCAGGGAGCCTGTTGTGAGCTGACCACGCGGTGGCAACGTGCACAGACCTATGGCAAGGCTCGAGCAGTCCACAGTGGCATTGCTCTGTGCGTGTCCCTTCCAGAGGGAGGGAGCTACATGTCTAAAGTTTGAAAAGCCCCTGCTGGAGGCAGTGTAAAAAATGTGGGGATTTCTGAAGCAGCCAGCACCATATTTCCTTGGCTAAAGTCCTGAGGAAACAAGGCAGGGACGGTTGTCCAGGAGATTCAAGAGCACATTCTCAAACTTCTACCGGGAAATTCTTTTGCGTGCTTTCCTAATTGCACAGGATTCAAATAAAAACGGTCTTTTGCTCTCTCCCCAGCTGATTTTGGCCTCTCTGCTCAACTCACCCCTGAGCAGAGTAGACGGAGATCGGTGGTCGGGACTCTTCAGTGGATGGCACCTGAAGTGAACGGTGAACCCTATGGCCCCAAAGTGGACATATGGTCTTTGGGAATCGTGGTCATTGAAATGGTGGAAGGAGAAGCTCCTGACTGGGAGGAAAATTCTGCCATGGTAAGGTGTAAATACTCTCTGATCCCGCTGTCTTTCTCCCCCATCCCACTTTGTGTGTGCCACTGGACAAAATGCCATTGCCATCCGCTGGAACTACTTCCACCACAGTCCCTTTCTGAAAATGTCCCGGCAGCACATCAGCATCTGCTGGGGTTTTGGTTGCATCCGTGGGGGAACTCAAGCCTTAGCCCAGGCAAACAATCTCCCTTCTCAGGCAACACTGGGCTTTGGCTTAGAAGTCGTTCCAGCTCTTTTGGCTTTGTAGACAGCCCTAATAGCAGCAAACAAGCATCTTAGAAGTGGTGTTATCTTTCCTGAAATGAAGGAAAGTAACCCAAATCCGAGGATGTTTATAAAACAGTGGTTTGGAGAGAAGAAGTGCACCCCCATTCTTCTCACAAGGAAATTTGCCTGAAACCTTAACAAGAGGGTGTGAAGGCCACAGAGTCTCTTGTGCTTCTTGTGCGGTGCTGCTGAAACACTCAGTGACCGTCTTTCTTTCCTAACCCAAGCCGTCACCTCCATGTCACTAAGATGAAGCCTGGCCATGTGGAGAGCCGGCCAAACCCACCCCTTTGTTTCCAGGCACTTTCTAGGATGGCCATGCCATTAATGCATTGACTTGAGTGTCCAAATGAGCAGAGGGCTACCACATGGATGGCGTTTCTCCCTCTTCTGCTTTGACCACCAAAATTTTCCTTTTGCTGCCTAAGGGAAGCTGAAATTTGCAGTCTGATGAGAGACGGAGGTGCAGGTGTTTCCTGTGTGCCCAAAGAGGCATTTTCGTCCCAAGACATTTGTGCATGCATCTTCATGTGTCTGTGTGGAAGATGAGATTCCAAATGTTTGTTTCCTTACCTGAGGAATAACTGAGGGATTTCCTTTCTTTGCTTGCAATTCCCATTGTTTTCAAGAACCAAGGAAAAAGCTTGATGACTTTGGTTTGATGGCAGCTGTGCTTAAGGGACCAACAAGAGCTGCAGAGATGCTTTTCATGTAATTATCTTTGGAAATAGTAGAGTGAGTTAGTAGAGCAAAGTGCCTCTTCCAAATAGCCTGTCAAGCTGCTCAGGTGAACCCTCAGAGAAGGAAACCTGCTTTTGCTGCTATTGTTTCCACTAACAAGGCCAGTCAATGAAATCAACTGCCAAGGCAAGAGCTGCTGGATGCTGGGAAAGCTGTGGCTGCATCGGGCTTTGGGTGTTTTGTTGGTCAGGAAAGTCATCTCTGCCTCTGTGCCACGGCAGAAAGTGCCACTGCAGAGTGCACCTGAAACAATGGGATCTGGGAGAGCAGTTCCAGACGTGAAAGAAGCGGGTGAGAAACTCGTGTTTCCTTTCTCTTCAGGCTCAACTCCTGAAAGCCACCAAAGGGATCCCAAAGCTGCAGCAGCCCAAGCTCCGCTCCCCTTTGCTGTGTGACTTCCTGAGCTGCTGCCTGCAGAGAGACGAGGCGCGGCGCTGGTCTGCCAAGGAGCTGCTGCAGGTAAAATGCCAAGGGGCTGCAGGGGAAACAGTGTCCCAGGGACGGGCTCCTCCTGCACTGAAGTGCAAGGCATCAGGGGAGCCTCCTCCTCCTCACCTCCACTCTTGGTGCTGTTCAAATGAGAACAGTCAGGAATCCTAGACTGGGCTGGGCTGGCAAGGGCCTGTAAGGGTCATCTGCTCCAAAGTGCCCTGCAATATGACCAGGGACCTCTTTCAAGAGATCAGGATGCTCAGACCGGAGATATTTCCAGGCCTGGGGCACATAGCAGCTCTTGCAGCAAGCTGTGCCAATGTGGCCCCACTGTTGCTCCTTAGACGTACTCTGATTCAATCTCCTTTTCCTTTGAAAAATATTGCCCTGCCTTTGAGGCTCTTAGCTTGCAAAGTAATGGTTCATTCTTGTTTGTTTTTTTTTTTTTCTTCTTTGTGCAGCATCCATTTGTAACGTCAGCCAAGCCTGTGTCCAGCCTGGTGCCACTGATCACTTCAGTGAAAGAGTGGAAGGAGGAGACAGGAATCAGACAACTGTTTTCTCCAACACCAGTATAGAGAAGGATTGTAGAATAGGACTGTAGAGTAGGATTGCAGCTAGGACAGTGGAGTAGGATAGTAGCATAGGATTGGAAATAAAGTTTGTGAAACCTCAACTCCTTTCAAAGATTCCCCTCCTTCTGAGCCTCTGAGAAAGCTCAACATTTTCTTCTGAAGTGTCAGTTTTTTCTTAGAGGTGGAGAGTGACATTGATGGCTTCTTTGGTACAGTTGGAAAGTGGGGAAGGCTCTCCCGAGGGGAAGCGTGGCCGTGCTGGGCACATCACAGACCGGTGGCATCGGCCGTCCGGAGCGTGCACAGGAGCAGAGAAAGGCAAACCACAGGCGAGGGCTGCAGGCCTGGCTGAGGATTGCCACCCTTGTGCCGGCTGCCCTCTAACTCCTGGCCAAGGTGAGCAGTGTGTGCAGCGCTCTGGGCACAGGGGAGGGAGCCGGGCTGCTCCGCAGGCTCCGGCACAGGGCAGCCTCCTTCAGGCACGGCGCTTCTGCCGGGGGAAGCGAGGCCAGCGGCAGGCAGGGACAGCTTGTCAGGTCACATCTGCAGGAGCCGGGGCCTCACACGGCTCTGGGAGGAAGCGCCTGCAGTGCTGGAGTTGTGCACTGAGCCAGAGCAAAAGAGTGAAATGCAGAGTGTTCTGCAGAAATATTCCGGGGCGCCAGGCCAGCCTGCTTTGAGCTCTCTGGCACACAGCAAGCACTGTGCAATGCAGCCCTGAGCTGCTGGGAGATAGAGAGGTGTTAGAGAGGAGCCAACTGTCAGATGAAATTTAATGGGGTGACAACGTCATCAAAGCCAAAGAGAACTGTTTTTTAGGATGGATTCACCTGAGCTGGGTGTCTATCTCCCTCTCCCAAGAGCCAAACACACACAACACACACACAGAAAATGCTGCTTTTTATTGCCTTTCCCAGCCCAGGGCGAACCGTGTCCCCTTTCCCTTTGGCCGGGAAATAGGAAACTTGTATTCTGTCCCCACCGCCTCCTTTTCTGTCCCCTCCCCTCTTCTCCTACTACCCTTTTGGTCTGGTCTTCAAGTTGGCCCCTCTCCCAGCAACACCCAACGAATTAACTAGAACAAATCTAAACCCTAAATAACAACACCTAGAACCAACAACTTTCCTTCTTTCTTCTAATAACCCTTCAGCTGAAGCAAAATATTATTTCCTATCTCACTGAGGGAATCGGGCTTGTGCTTGAGTACTGAACTGTTTTGGAAGGAAGTAGAAAGGTTTCAGTAGGCAATTTGTGTTTTCTTTCTGAATTGCTGAAGGAAAGACACAATGTGGTTTCAGTCAGCAAAAACATTTTCAAGGTGCATTGAGGAAATGCTTGTGAGCAATTCCCAGACAAAGAAAGGGTTGAGAAAATGCTGAACTGCAACAAATCATGGATTCCCATCCCATTAACAGTGTTGAACCCTCTATTCCCCCAGTGCAGTGATTGATGTGTGCAAGTGGCTTCCTTAGCCTTGAGAATAGAATAGTCCTCCTAAGAATGTAACTGGAATGCATTCAAGGGGAAAAGAGTGGTTGTAGGAGGCTCTTGAGCATTGGAGGAGAATTGTAGGAATGGGATGTTCCCCAAATGAGCACCAGAGACTCTCAAGAGAGCCCTACTCTCCTGTCAGTAACTTCTGAGAAGTGATTTAAATATGTCAACTAATTTGAGGGAATGTTTAGCCTGTGAGTTTCAGCACAGTAATGAGTAGGTCTTGTTTCCATGGTTACAAATGAGTAGGTGAGATTTCTGGCTGAGCACGTGTTAGGAAAGTGATTCCCCACTCACCCAGCACTGAAACAAAGTCATGTCTCCTTTCTCACACTGACCTGGCTCCGGGGATCGGGCCCTGCTTGGTAACTTTGATTTCAGTCGCTTCTATTGACAGGTGAAGATGAAACCTTTTCCAGCTGTTCCCCTCGGGTTTGCCTTTCTGGGGGCCAAAGCTCTGTGCTGCAGGTGGCCTGGGTGTGTGCAGAGCAAGGCAGCCTCCACAAAGCCCTTGGTTTCCCCACAAGTCGTCATGATTTGTTGCCAGGTGTGCCCAGCTGTGGCAGGAGAAAGAGCCCGCAGTGCAGTGGGCGCCGTGCCCTGCCCGGCCAGGGCTCTCTGGCACAGAGGAGCAGCAGCAGCACCTTTCAACCCACTCCTGCCTTGGCCTCACCTGGGACACAGAAGCCTCTGGAAATCAGCACCACCTGGCCCCTTCCCAGCTTGGAGCAGCTCCTGCTGGTGGGCACATCCTGCACTTCTACTGCTTCCAAACAGGAATCAAGGCACAGGGGGAGACGGACATACAGAGATGCCCTGGGCTAGTGCAATAAATGGGCAAATGCATGGGGGAATGTGTTAGGAATCATTTCAGCTGTCATGCCAATCCTGCCTTCTCTCCTTTTCTCCCTTCACATTTCCTGTTCTTTTCCCTCTCACGTTTCCACCCCTTCCCCCTCTCGAGTCTCACAGTTTTCCTCTCATGTTTGCCTCCCAAGTTTTACTCATTTTCCCCACCCTTTTCAGCTCCCTTTCCTCACGCTTTGCCTCTCACATTTCCCCAACTTCCCGCTTTTTCCTGCTTTTTTGTTCTCTCATGATTCTCACAGTTTTTCCCTCACTTATCCTGCCCTTTTCTCCCTTCATGCTTTTCTCCTTTCCTCAGTCATTTTTCTCCAGGTTTTCTCCTCATGTTTCTCACTTTTGTCCTTGTGTTTCCCAGCGTTTCCCTCTCCCATTCCTCCCACTTTTCCCCTCACATTTATCATTCTTTCCCCCTCATGTTCTTTATACTTTTCTGGCACATTTTGTGCTCTTTTTTCACTTTTGTTTTCTGCCACTTTTCCCATCAAACTTCCCATCCTTTTCCCCCCCCTCATGTTTCCTGCCTTTTTCTGCCCTCTGGTTTCTCCCTCTTTTCCCCTCAGGATTCTCACAATGTTCCCCTCACATTTGCTGCCTGTTTCTCTCTCTCTGCCAGTAATTTTCTCACTCTCTTCCCCTCACATTTCCCTCCATTTTTTCCTCTATGTTTTTCAGCCTTCCCTGATCATGTTTCTTAGAATTTTCCTGTCATATGTCCTGCCTTTTCCTCCTCTCACCTTCCTCTCCTACTTTCACTCACATCTTCACCATTTTCCCCTCCGTTTTCTCAGCCTTTCCCACTCAGGTTTCCTTCCCTTTTTTCCCTCACACTTCCCTCCTTTTTCCACTCCCATTTCTCACACTTGTCACCTCATGTTTTCTGCCTTTTTTCCCCTCACATTTCTTAACCCACTGCTTCCTGTCAGTGACTCTTCCTCTTCCGTAGTTGATGAGCTTCTTTTCTTCTTTCCTGCAATCCCCTCCTCCAAAGAATGGGTGCCAGAGCAGCGCTCCAAGAAGCCCCTGCCCGTGTGTCTGCTGAACAGAATGGCTGTGCTCGACTTGAACAATCTCGTGAAGAACAACCTAAACTGCAGTGGACTTTCAATTCCCTCTAGTCTTCATAGTGTTCTAAAGAAATAGGTACCCTGAGGGATACACGTCGCAGGTGCGCAGCCGCTGCACCATCCGCCTCAAGCAGATCCCATCTCCGTTTTCATCACCTCACAGTGACTGTGACTCCTGCCTGGACGAAACCACTTGTGATGCTGCTTGATGCTAATTGAAGTCCATGTGGACATTCCCAGCACTTTTTCCTGCACTTTCTGCCCACCAAGCAGAAATGGAGCTTTTTAGAAGCTTCTTACAGTGACACCTGAAAGAGCAGTGCTGCCGTCAGCACGTTCCCAGCCTTTCTTCCCTGGGAATATTTCTTTCCCAGAGCCAGCCTCACACCCTGTGTGCCCCGTAGGAAAAGTGCTTTCCCTACAAAGCTGAAGGGATTTTCAGGGAGTCCCACCCAGCAGAAAATGCCTGAGAGGGGCTATGGATGGTGTCCAGCAGCTCCTCGTGGCCCAGCAACCTTCCCCAAACACCAAGCGCTTCCAGGAAACGGGAAAGAAACACACATCCCATGGGCCTGGGAAGAGGGCCTGGCTGAATCTCTGCTCCTCACACACATCTTCAGGGGAAGGAGGAAAAATAAACGGGCTCCAAACAGGATAAATGGCTCCCTGCGGGGCTTGGCTGGGGGTTTATCCTACAGCCACAGCATCCCAGTCCCAATGGATGCAGGGCCTGGCTCAATCCCAGTTTGGGGCTGGAAGAAAAGCACCAACAATCAGCTTTGCTGAGGCAGAAGCCTGTGGTGGAGCTGTGAGAAAACCTTTGTGCTGTTGCAATGTTTTCCTCGTTGCTTTTGTGCGCTCTGCAAACAGATTTGGCAAGCAGGCATTGTTACCCTGGGATCCTCCTCCAGGATTTATTGGGGGTGTTTAATACCTGCCACAACCACCCTGCATTTCCCTGAGCTGGCACTAAATGCTGGCCCTGAAGTGACAATTTATGGTTGGGTCTGTTGTCTCAGGATAAACCACAAAGCCAATAGTGGTTGTAAAAGTGCCACTCCCAAAGCGTCCCACTCCCAAAGAGTCCCCTTCCCAAACTGTCCCAAAATGTCCCATTCCCAGTGTCCCATTCCAAGTGTCCCATTCCCAAAGTGTCCCATTCCTAGTGTCCCATTCCCAAAGAGTCCCATTCCCAGTGTCCCATTCTCAAAGAGTCCCATTCCCAAAGAGTCTCATTCCCACAGTGTCCCCACTCCCAAAATGTCCCAATGTGTCCCATTCCCAGTGTCCCATTCCCAAAGTGTCCCACTCCCAAAGTTTCCCACTCCCAGTGTCCCATTCCCAGTGTTCCACTCCCAGTGTCCCACTCCCAAAGTATCCCATTCCCAAAGTGTCCCACTCCCAGTGTCCCCTTCCCAGTGTCCCACTCCCAAGGCCTGGGGAAGCTCCTGCTGGTCGTTCCCATCACCTCCCAGCTGAGGGACAAGGAAGAAAACCCAGGGATAAAATGTCTGCAACTCCTGTTCTGATAACAGCTGGGAAGGTGCTTTAGCCCCCAGGCACTGCTGCCTCCAATCCAGGTTATCTTTGGGTTGGAATCATGGAATTTGGGATGGAAGGACCTTCAAGCCCCACCCTGCCACGGGCAGGGACACCTCCCACTGTCCCAGGGGCTCCAAGCTGGCCTTGGACACTCCCAGGGATCCAGGGGCAGCCACAGCTGCTCTGGGAATTCCAGCCCAGCCCTCCCCACCCTCCCAGGGAGGAATTCCTTCCCAAGATCCCATCTAAATCTCTCCTCCTGTAGTTTAAAGCCATTCCCCCTTGTCCTGGCTCTCCAGGTCCTTGTCCAAGGTCCCTCTGCAGCTCTTTCAGGCTCCCTTGTGGTCTTGGGAGGCCCCAATGAAATCTCCCCAGGTCTTTCTCTTCTCCAGGCTGGACAGCCCCAACCCCCAGTCTGAGCAAAGTCTCCTGCAGCCAGCTGCAGAAAAACGCAAAAATATCCAACAACTTCTCCAATTCTGCATTTGTAGTTAATGAAACAGATTGATGAGGGAAAACCCAAATTGCTTTATCAGCAAGGCTGAGCTGAACCAGCCCCTCCTAAACTCCTGCCCCTTCCTTGCTTTGGAAACACAGCAAATGGAAAGATGGATGCCTGCACTGAGCTGGCTTTGAAGTGAAAGTCTGACTTTGGTTGAAGACAATTATCAGCTGAGAGAAGGGAGGCCGTGCCAGCTTCTGCGGCAGGCCCCTGCCCTTCCCGCTGCGGCTGCGTCGGCAGCCCTGGGGGCTCCTTCTGCCGCCCTGAGCCCGCAGAGCAGGGCAGCGGTTGCCGATGGCTCCAGCCATCAAATCATTCAAGGTCCTGTTGGGCTCTCTTAGACACTTGGGCCGAGGGATTCCTTCCAACCTTGGCCACTTTGGGTGGAGCGGGGGCAGGGCCGGGGCAGGTGGCAGGGTGTGCATGGGCCCTTTGTGACACGGTGCAGCAGCGTGGTCACCGTGGCAGGGAAAGGCACAGGGTGTCCGAGGAGCCTTTGTGACACGCGGTGACATAGGTGCTGGCAACAACGCAGCCACGCCACAGTGCTCGGAGCACGCCACGGGACAGGACGCGCCAGAGAGGTGCTGTGAGGAGTTCCCACACAGCCCGCTCGTTTGTGCCCGACCCGGAGCCTTTCCGAAGCGCTGCTCCTGCAGCTGACCTCGCGGCCAGACTGCGGGACTTGGTGACTCGGAGCTTTCCCGAGGCATCTCCCAACCCTGCGGTCGGTGCCCTCGCGGCCAGACCACAGGATCTGGTGACCTGAAGCACCACGAGGAGTCTCCTGTCGTTGTGGCAGGAGCCCTCAAGACCAGTGTGCAGGACTTGCTGTCCTGCAGCCTTCCTGAGGCTTCTTTGCCGCAGGTGCCTTCAAGGCACAACTGCACGACTTGTTGCCTCAGGGTTTTCCCTAGTTTCCTCAGAGGCATCTGTCTGAAGGTGCCCTCGAGGCCAGACGCTGACATGGCGGGCAGATTTCGCGACCTCTTCACAGTTTGCTGGAGGAGAAGAAATACAAGCCCTGGAGATGCTCCAGCACAACCCCCTCAAGAGCTGGAGCAGTTCCAGCCACAGCAGGATGGTGAGTGGCAGAGTCGGGCCACAAGGCCGATGGCTGCGGACAGCTTGGCCCCATCCCATCCCATCCCCATTCCCATTCCGCCCACTGACAGGATGGAAGAGGGGCCGAGGCTGCCCCTGCAGCAGCTGTGCTCCATCCCCTGGGGCATCCCGGGGCTGTCCCTGCCTGGGGAGAGCAGGGCTGGCTTCTCTGGCCTCTCCTGCAACCCCTCAGCTCTGGCTGCGCTCGCTCTTTGCCAGATGCAACCATGGAGCAGACACAGGAGAAGAAGCCCACCCGTGGCCGCTTCCGCAGATCACTGAAGGTACGTGCAGCCATCCCCGCCTGGGCTGGGCCTGCTGTCACTGCTCGGCCGAGCTCCGCACTTGGAGCACTCCATGGAACGTGTCTCTCTTCCCTGTCCTTTGCTCTCCTGCAGATGTTCCGGAGGCTCGTGCCCATTCGACGTAGGAGGACCAGAAGCCGTGCAACAGCTGAGCCTGACCGCAGGCTGACTGAGCTCCAGGCAGAGCCCAATGTCAACCCAGATTTGGCTCAGCGCTTGGATGCTGCAATCAGTGACGCGGCAAATACAGACATGGCAGTGACTGAGTCCGTGGCCTTCAGAAACACCGACACAAAAGAGACCCTGAGTCTTGGAGGCCAGGAGAGTGTGGCAGGAGGGGAAGCACTTCTTGGGGAAAGCTGCTCCCTTGGACAGCGCTCCAGGTCTTCCCCATGTCTCCTCAAGGTGCCAGCCATGGTGAAGGACCTTCACCAGAGACTGGCGGCCTGTGTCACTTTGGATGCCAGGATGCGCTTGGACTTTCTGAGGCTGGCCGAAGAGCAACCTGCTGACGTTGTGCTGACCCTCCTGCGCTGTGCCCCAACGTGTGACAGGTATGGGGCCCACCTGCCTTGAGAGCTCAGGGCTCAGCAGCCTTTAGGGCCCATTGCCCTGCAGAGCCTGTCCAATGGGCTCTGCCAGACAGGCGGAGCGGTCCAGGACCCTTGGGCCCCTCTGTTCCACCAGCCTGCTGCCATGCTCCCTCCCTGCCCCTCAGGGCACCAGGGCTCTGTCACCTGGGCCTCCACAGCTGCACAGGGCATGCTACTGTGACTGAGACGGCCCTGACACAGAGCTCCAATCCCACAGAGCTGCTGCAAGCATGTGGAGAGCCGTAGGCTCGTCGGCTGTGACAGCGGAGAAGGTGCTGCCAGCACTCATCCGCGTGATGGAGGATTGGCCTCTGCATACAACGACCACCTCCGATGGCGACGACGAGGACGTTTTTGCCCTGGCGGTGAGCTTCTGGAACTGGCCTCTGCTCGCTCCCCGGTCGCCTCTCCATCAGCTCTCCGTCCTCTCCCTGCCTCAGGCACTGGCTTAGGGCAGGCTCAGGGGGCTCCAGGCCTGTCGCTCCCCCTGCGTCTCCCCTCGGGCCCTGCCACACGGACATCTTAGCACTGAGCTCTGTCTCGGGCTGCTTCTTTTGCAGGCAACTCTGGGGCTGTGGCTGACTGTCCAGGTGCCCAAATGCCACAGGGCAGTGCTCCTTCATTCAGCCCGTCTGTTTGTTGCTCTCCTCTTCCACATTGTCATCACCACACAAGAGATGCCAGTGGAAGTTGCTAACTTCTGGAGAGCGTGCCAGGAGGAACACGGCCTTCCCAGCAACCCCAACAGGTGCCAGTCCTCCTGTCTTTTCAATGTCCTTGTGGCCGGCGCCAGCGCTCGCCGTGTGACCTGGGTTTTGCTCTGCACACAGGTTTGCGGTGCAGGCCATGAAGGCTCTGTTCAGCCAAATGTGGTGGAACACAGAGATGATGGCTATGGAGCGCAAGCGTGGCTGGGACACGCTGCTCTGTGCTGACACCCAGCACTATGCCGTGGGTCTGCTGGCCAGGTGAGAACCCCTTCTCTCCCACATTTGTCCCCTGTGCCCCACACAGTCCCTGTGCTCATGGCCTCGAGGGCCTCGTCACCGAGGGACGGCCAAGCCGACTGGAAAAGGCTGGCAGAGGAGGGTGCCCAGAAGGGGCCGCCTCCCAAAGCGCCCACATCCCCCCCCCTCCAGAGATACTGGGGAAAGACCGGACCTGTGAGTTAGACCTCCTGGGAGAAGACTGTCCCCCCCACCTCAGGCTCTTGCTGCCTTTTTCCCCCTGACAGGGAGATGCGCCGTCACTTGGGCCACACCTGTTCCCGCATTGGCTTCTACCTACTCCAGCCACTAAGCAGGGAGGAGCCACGCTGGGATCTGCCCTCCCTGGCATTCCTGGTGGAGGTGAGCCAGTGCTGCCTCGCTCAGCTGCCTCTCAGCCCTCTGCCCTCTCGTAGCTGCAGCTGCCTGGGCCGGTGCCCGAGCCCTGTGCTGCTGCTGCTGCTGCTGCCTGGGCCCGGCCCTGTGCGCTTCTGGGCTCCTGCTGTTCAGGTCACCTGTCACTGCCCTGTGCCTTTCAGGTCATCAAGTACCTGGACCTGAGGGAATGCGCAGGCCGTGTCCTGGAAAAGATGTCAAGGCACCTGCGGGGCACGTGCAGGCAGAGACGTCACCTGGCGCTCAAAGGCCTTGTGCTGCTCAGCGAGGAGCCCTCGATGGTGAGAAGGGGGCAGCGGCTGAAGCTGCGCTGGGGAAAGCAGCCCCTTGGGCTGGCTGGGCTTCAGGAGCTGAGGCAGCTGCTCCCAGCTCTCCTGCCTCCTGCTCCAGCTGCTCGAGTGCTTCGGGACAGGCCTTTGGCCTCTGGGCCCAGCAGCGGCAGGGTGGGCTAGCAGAGCCAGGGCGGTGTTGGCGCTGCAGCTCTTGGTGGCTTCCCAGCACAGCCTTGTGTTCCATACAGGCCGGAGGTGTACGCAGCCTGCTTCCAAGCCTCCTGGAGCGGCTTGGTGATGCCGACGGAGAGGTGGTCGCCATGTCCCTCGCTGCGCTCACCAATGTGTGCCAGCGGAAAGACTCCGTGATCGGCAGGACCACTGCCCTGAAGCTAGCCGACCTCCTCCTGTCGCTCTTTGGAAACGTAAGGCTCTGCGTGCCACGGGCATTAGCTGCTGCCCAGAAACTTTGTGCCCTGGGGATTTTTAGGCTTTTGCCTGGCTGGGCTGGAGAAATTGGTGCTGAGGCCTCTTCCGCTTCCTTTCCTTCAGGACAACAGCCACGTGCAGCTGCTCTCCATTCAGCTTTTCCAAAAGGTGATGGGCTTGGTAGCGGATGAGGGCAAAGAGCCACTGAACACAGTTGTGAGCCAGAGCCTGCTCCCACTCTACTTGCACTGCCACGAGGTGAACGAGCGCGTGGCCAAGGTGAGGCGTTGTGTGATGCCGGTGCATCCCTGACAGGGGGCTCGGCTGCCTCCTGCCCGGGCACCTCTCCCGGCTCGCAGCCTCCTGCTGGCCCTGGCGCAGGGACGCAGGGCCCGTGCCCTGGGCTGGGCTGCGCTGCCAGCTCCCGTCTCTGCTGCTCTCCAGGCCTCTCGGGAAACGCTGCATTGTGCGGCCGGCTTCCTGAAGAGGAGCGACCTCCAGCACGTGCTGAAGACAGAGAAGCTGTTCAAGTTCGCCGAGTGCGTGGTAAGGACGGCCTCTGGAGAAGCCCCCTGACGGCGGGGCTCGGCGTGTGGGGCTGGCAGCCGTGGCCCCTGCCCAGCGCCGCACGCAGGGGCTCCGGCCTGCGCCCCACACGCCGCTCCCTTCCGTGGGGCCGCGCGGGCTCTTCTCCAGGCTCCTGTGCCCCGAGTCGGGCGCCGACGGAGCGCCGGCCCAGCGGGGCCGCGGGGAGGGGCGGCACCGCGGCTCCCCGGGCAGCACCCGGCCCTCCGCCCCCTCCGGAGCCCGGCGCCCGCTGGCCGGGCCTCGGGGCTGTGCGGGCAGCGCAGGCCGGGGCTGGGCGCCGGGAGCGCCCGGCCGAGGGGCTGAGCCCGCGCCAACCCTTCCCTCCCTCCTGCCGTTCTCTCCAGCTGGCAGACGACAAGAGCCGAGCGGCCGAACACCTGCGCCTGGCCCTGCCCTACCTGGAGCACCCACAGGAGCCCCTGCGAGAGGCGGCCATCAAGCTCATCGGTGAGCCACGAGCCCGGGCTCCCTCCCAGCCCCAGCCCCAGCCCCAGCCCCCGTCCCGGCAGCGGCATCCGCGCCCGGCGCCGTGGAGCCGCGCCTGCCCTCGGGGCTGCTGCCGCCCTCTGCGGCCGTGCCCTGGGGCGGCAGGATGCGGCAAGGGCCCGGGCCGAGCCCTGCCGGGGCAGGAGGCCGTGTGGCCACAGGGCTGGCAGCGCCGCTGGCAGGGCGCCGTGCCGCTGGGGCCCTGACAGGCTCTGTGTTCCCAGGGATCGCCGGGGTGCGCCTGAGGAGGCAGAAGGAAGAGCTCCAGGCCCTCAGCGAGGGTGAGTGAGGGCAGCGGGTTCTCAGCGGGGCTGCCGGGGGGAGCCGCAATGCTCGCGCAGGGGGCTGCAATCCCTGTCCTGCCTGCGGAGGGCCTGGCTCCCTGTGCGGACAAGGGCTGGCGTGCGCAGAACACGGAGAGATTTCGGGGACGCGGGCGGGGCGATTCGTGTTCAGCACCTTGCGGCGAATCCTGTTGGCCCCTCTCTCCTCTCTTGTGGTGGCCACGGCAGGAGCTGGCTCGGATGGCCCTTGGCAGGAGGGTCTCCTTGGACTCCCGCACATCCGGGCTCTGACCGGGGCTCTGTGCCTGTCTCTTCCAGCTCTTCAGGCCCTGAGAGACGACGACAGCCCCTCTCGGATAAGCCTCTTTGTCCAGCTGATGTTCGAGGAGCGAATTGCAGAACTGCAGTCATCTGCTGGCTCAGAAAAACCGGTGGCCTTAGAAGACCTTCAGGGGCCACAGAAGATGAGACCGCCTGGAGACGGAGGAGCCGGAGCTCCAGGCACAGCTGATGATTGACGCAGCTGATGCCTGTGGGAAGCTCCCGTGCCTTCAACCCTCTCCATGCCTTGCTACACCATCCGTCCCTTTTCCCTCCACCCTTCCTCCCTTTTGACAGCTCCATGTCTTCAGCCCTCAGACCATGCCCCTCCCCTTTTTTCCCTCCCAGCTCATTCCTTTGCTTTGCCTTCCATTAATAAACATTGAAAGAGAAGTTGATTGAAGGCACTGAGGTGCTTTTCCCAAAGACTGGACTCGGTTCCATGGGATCACAGACTGGTTTGGGCTGGAAGGACCTTCAAAATCACCTTCCACCACGTCAGGGTGCTCCAAACCCCAATGTCCAGCCCGGCCTTGGACACTGCCAGGGATGGACACCCCAGGATGGACACCTCGTGCCAGGACCAAGGCTGGTGCACATCAGGCACCCAAACAAGCCCCAGCAGCTGCAGCCTCGGTGGTTTTAATCCCAACCATCCAACATTCCCGAGCCGGCAACGAGGCAGTGCTGACCTCTAGTGAGAGGTCCCTAGAAAAGGGAGGATTTCTTGGGATAAAGTTCCCTTCTCAAAGCCTCCGAAGGCAACACCAGAACCCTCAACAACCAAAAAAGCACGGGTGACAGTGTCCAACGAAAGGTTTTCTTTAAAAAACACCCCAAATTCACAAGGAAAGCGTCCAATCAAAGCCTCAGAGCTGGTCCCGAGGAGCCCAGAAAGGACCAGGACAGCTCAGGGGGACAGGGAGCTCCCAAACTGCTCCTTTGGGTCCCCTCATTGTCCTCCAGAATCCAGAACTTTCACCCAAAATGTCCCTCGGGAAGATGAGAATTTTCCAGGCACGTCAAAGAAATCTCCGCTGCACAAAAATCTCTTTTAAAACCAAGCTTTAAGACTGGGAGTTCTGCTTAGATTGAAACGATGAAATTCAGGATATTCTACATCAAATGCAGCTTTTTGATTCTAACGGACTCCTCTCCCTGCAGCCAAACAAACGTCAAAGGCTCCTGAGCTTTTTGTGGCACACCAGGATTCCCTGGAGCCATCCCAGGAACATTTCCTGGAGTATCCCAGGAATATTCCCCATTCCTGGGGCTCCACAAACCTCCTGCCCCTCTACAGCAAGCTCAGCTCGGGTCAGAGATAATTGATCCAATTACCTCCAGGAGGAATGAAAGCAAAGCAAAGCGCACTCTGCAGGAGCCCTGGGAAGTCCCTGTTCAGCAAGAAGCTTTCCACTGAAATGATGGGAAAATGATGAGTTCCAGCATAGAATTCAAGGCTTTTCCCTCTGGAAGCAAAATCCAGTCCTTGCATTACCTCTTTTTATTGGTTTTAGTCACGAAGTCTTAAAAAATAAATCGGTTTTCACATTGTTCAGGCTTGGAGAGGTTAGTGCTGTTCCTGAGCTGGGATAAATTCCTGAGGCTGGGCACTTTTTGTACTTCTGGAACTGGAGATTCCTCTGCAATATTCCCTGGGGAGCTTCTCCTCACCTTTTCCTCCCTCAGAAAAACGAAGCAGAGCAAGGAAGGTGTCCAAGAAGGAGAGGCTGGAGAAGCCCCACCTCCCTCCAGGCTCATTCCAGCACTTTCCTGATGGAATTTTCCCATTTCACAGCCAGAGAGCAACCCCTGGCCCCTGACTCAGCTACTCACGGAGTAATTAGAGCCAAGAGGCTGGAGCAGGTACTCAGAGGTTCCACCAGAGCCACCATCCCCCATCAGGATCCTCTGGATTGTCCAGGAAGGAGGAGTTTTTAGGCAATATTGGAAATCTAGGATCTAGGCTTGCAGCAAAGCACGGAGCATCTGCTGGCGCTGGGCTCTGCGTCCCAGGAAATTCAGTGGATTCCTGCTTCTCCACAGGGCCAAGCTGCTATTTCAACACACTTCTGTGGGCCAGGGTTGAGAAACAGGAGGAGTAATGAGCTGGGAGCTGCAAAAAAATAAAATTCAAGACATTCCTCAGCTTCTGAAATGGGCCAACCTTCGAATCCTTTTTCTTCATTAGATTTTTCATTACTGGGAGGTTTCTTCCTGAGAACAAATCCCAGGGATTTCACTCAGAGGTGGAGTTGCTGGCTGGTAAAAACCGCCAAATCCTTTAAATAAACCCCTCAGCATTCTGGTTTTTAATCAGTGATACCTGAGTTCCAAGTTTGGACAGGCATTTATTCCTTAAACTAAAGGCATCAGCTTTTGGCAGCAATTTGGCCAAATCATCGTCCTTCTGTCTCCTGAGCCTCTCCTGCTCTTCTGCTCTGCAAAAGAAAAGCGGCAAAAGATGGTTTGCCCTGAGGGAGAAGCCTGCCAAAGCAGGGAACTGCTGTTATTTGAGTGTTAGTTCATATTTTAATGTTATTGTTGTTATTTGAACACCTAGGAAACGCTTTGGGGCAGCAGGTGAACGACCCTGAGAGGCGCAGGGCTCAGTAACTCAGTGTAAAGAAAGAGAGAGGCTGATTTCTGCAGGTTCCTTTTATTTCACTCCAAGTTTTCAGTAGAAAAAGAAACCTTTTGGTTTTTCCCCAGATTACAAGGTGCTCCTTTTAGGATTTTTTCAGATGTATCTCAGGAGGAAAGAGCATTTACCTCTCTCACCTGTGGAAGCAGCCTGGGTTTGTGCACACTGCCAGAAAGAGTCAAACATGCCCACAGGCTTTAGTGCGTGTTGCTTAAACACATGCTCTGGACATTTTCCTACTGGCAGCAGAAAGGATGATGGGGACAGTTACATCAATTGAACTGAACTCTAGAATTCCATATCTAGTTTTTTGAGTTCCTTTTTTTATGCATTTGCAAACCATCATCTTACCTTCTGCCCCTTCTCTTACTGTTATTGGATATTGTCTTGTTGGATGTAATGTTTTAGGGTAGCTCAAAATAGATTTTAACAGCTTGAGATTTCCTGACACCTTAATTATAGAGGTTATAAGTCAGTCCATATTTTTTTTCTGACAGATGCCTCATTTTTATACCTCAAGCTTAGTGTATTAAAGTCTCTACTGTTTCAGAACCCACAGTTATCATGGATACAAAGAACAGTTTAAAATGCATCATTTAGTAATAGATACAAAGCTGAGGGGCAAATGGGCATCATGCACCCTTTGTGAGAAACCAACTCTAAAAGCTGTACAGACACATTGCCACTCACATCTCAGGGAAGGGATAGATATTTTCATTTAGGTCAGCAGGAAATGGAAATTTTCTGGCAGTTTGAAACTTATCACCAACTCCTGAAGTTTTGTGCAAAATCCCAGTGTGTAACATCTGGGTATTTTGCAAAGTCACCTGGCTGCAAACCTCAGCCTCCAACAAATGAAGTGCAGCTCAGCTGTGAGGATTTTTCTGTAACATCTTTAGAACATAAGAGGTAATTAAAACCAGTTCTGTTGCCTAGTGTTACAAAATTGATTACAACTGCATGCAGTAACTGCTTTAGGCTTGGGAGTTATTTTTAAAAGAAAAAAAGTCCACCACATAAAACATTGCCCAAAAAATCCCCTTGCAAGGTAGTTTTAATGAATCTTTCATGGTTCAATGAGCTATTGTATTAGGTCATTCTCCTGATGAAGCAATGCTCCAATCTCATTACATTTAGTCAGAAAGAAATAAGCTGCTAATGTTATTGGATTTCTTATAATTAGTTAAAAAGCAATTTTTTAGAATTTCCTTTCATAGGGTTGGGGGAGGAGGGAAGTTGAGACAAGTAATATTGTGCTGCATATAAGTAAAATATAGTGCTCCACACACAATAACCATTCCCAGCTGAGATGTACTTTAAGGTTTGGGTAAGTCAGCCTCTTTCTCCTGTATCCTTCCTTCCCGCTCCTGTCATCTCTGCTTTTCCAAACAGCAAACCTGAGAACGAGCTCAAAAGGCTGAAAGTCCAAAGAAAAAACACCAGGCAGTCCCCATAGCTGGTGGTAATTAATAGAAAGTGAATCAGTTGCTTTGTATAGCAGATAAAGGAAAAGCCCAGCCAGAATAACCTGCCTCATCACCACATTGTGTTCCCAACAGAAATTAATTTTGTGAGCTGTGGGAGTTTGAAACAAACATGTGAGGGCTAAAAAGACCTAATGGATCATCCCAGCGTGGAGAGGAAGATTGGAAGGTGCTTTCAGGAGAACAGCTGCAGTCTCTGGGTAGGGACAATGTTTTTCCCCCTGTGGCCTTTATGAAAAAAGAGTAGAATAAATAGTGCCACATGTCTGCACAGCTGGAACATCTGTGACTGGTTGGCACAAATTTACAATCCTACCTGACCGCCTGAATCTGGCTGTAATTGACAGACACGGCCGTAATGGCAACATCCTATCGATCTTCCCTGGGACCAGAGCACCTCAGGCTTGAACGACTAAATTGTGGTAAAAGAGCACGAGATCCCTCAAACATTCACAGAGAAAAAAAGCATTCTCACATTTTAGAACGTACGCCTGATTTTTCATACGAGCCCAAAGGCAGCCTGCACAAGTTGATGTAAAGGCATCTGATGAAGGTTGCTAAATACACAGAAGCTCATTAAGTGCCTGCTTCAAAAGAGCTGGAGCCTGGAAAAACTTTTCAAAATACCAAGTATGCTTATCCGGCATCTGGGTAGAAATCTGCTGTCAACACAGCTAGAAATGGGCTCATTGAACTCCATGGAGTTCTCCTAAATCCTTTTTTGACACGAGATACAACGTATGTGATTGCGAGTCCTTGTATGTAGGTGATAAAGCAGCCCATCCACAACAAAATAAATGCTATTTTATAAAACTACAGCTTCTTATTCAACATGCTGAAGGCACCTAAACGTTTTGCAGTGCAGCATGAACTATATTAGCCCAAGTAAACAGCATGAAAACACAACTGGTGCGAGCAAAAACCCTCTCAGGTTTTCAATACCTCCACTCTCCTCCCCACATTCAAGTTTCCTCTAGATTCAAGATTATTCTAGTATAGATTCCTAAAGACATGATTCCATCTTTATACTAGTTGGCGTTTTTATTTATTCCCACTAAAATGTGTGTTGCAGAAAAATATTTTCCAATACAAAACTCCAAAACATTTCACAGACATACTTCAGAAAAGAAGAAAATCATAGGTTTGCTAAGGAATTCACAGGCCTGCCGTGCATAACTACAAACCTCTTTCAGCTGTGATCAAGACACCTTCTGTATTTATAATTCTTAAAACTTAAGTCTTATTTACTGGATAGAAGCTTGGGGTTTTTTTGTTTTAGTTTTTTGGGGGCTTTGGGGGGGTTTTTTGCTTGGTTAGTTTTTGAGGTTTTTGGTTTTGGTTTGGTTGGTTTTTATTTTGATTATGTTGGTTTTATAAGAAAGAAAAAGCATGCTGTGATAAGACTGTGAGATTTTTTTTCCTGGGTTCATTTCTTGCTTTGGGAAGCACTGCCTTTTTAACAATATTTGCAAAAGAGGTTGAGGGATACACTGAAACACACTCTAAAATACTACAGAGATAAACAGGGATCCACCATCCCTGTGCCCTGGATTCCTATCCCTCATTCCCACTCCTGGAAATGCTTTTGATAACAATAAAACATGTTGAACTCTTTTTTGTACTCGCTGACACCACTGCTAAATCCCAATAAGATATAAAAGATTTGCAGCTTGCTTGGATTTACATCCAAAAGAAACAAAAGGCACAAGACTGGGAAAGGGTGAAAAGTCCTCCACAAAAGCAGTCATGCTTTGCAATGTCCAAATGAAGGAAGACACACAAATATTTTCAGGAAGACCGAATGTAGAATGGAAACACTTGGAGACGGGCAAAAATAAAAGAAAAGTGAGCAACCTGAAACTCCTGGCATGCCCAGAGACCTCCTGACACCACGCCAGCCTTAAAACAGAGGTACTGCTGCTCACAGAATAACCATTCTAGGGAGGCTATTTTGAATTATTTCACACAATTTCGGTTCCCAAAGGGGCTATAAAGCACTATTGGTAGTCATCTGTACTACAATCATTGATCTTAACTTTAATTATTATTAATGCAAAAATATTTATGAACCAAAGCTATTCCCTTCCATTTCTCTGTTCCTTTCAAAGCTGCTAAGAGCTGGATAACTAAGCAAAGGAGTGCCCTCTGGGAAGTCAGCGGTGATTGCCTCATCCTCAAATGGGAAATTGGAAATTCAGAGTAGGGCAAGAAGCTTAACTCCAGCTATTGAACAGCTGCCATAAAAGAAAGAGTTAAGTAGACAAGGGCACTTGTGTGGAGAAGAGGCAGCTGAAGAAAAGGTAAAAACCAGACAGCTGTGAATGCAGGCACTGAACAGAAAGCAATTATTCTTTTTTAGAAGAATATGGAAACATCAAACTAAACCAGCAGAATGAAGACCAGGATTCCTCGCAATGTGCAATGGGGACACTTTTGGACAATCCTATGTCCCAGGTGCACAGTTAGGGATTCTTCCAGAGCCAAAAGACTAGACTGGAAATCTCCTTAACTGGATTTAGCACACGCCTGCAGCTTCATTGTGTTCAGAGGAACACTCACCGTAAAGGTAAAATCCCCAGGAAGCCACACACAGCACACTGTGGAACAAGCAATTTCCTCTTAACCCATTTTAGTTCCTTTGCCAAGACCCAAAACCAGAAGAATGCCAGCAAAGTGGATTTTTCCCCTGATATACCTAATCTTTCTATCAATTAAATGTATTCCCAAATCTTTTAATGGACGGGTTTTAATTATTACTTCTACCACTTAAAAAAATAGTCTCAATAATTTCCTTAAAAATTGCTGAAGCAAGGCACCGTTCAAATGAAGGATACAATTAAATGGGGCTATTGATAAAAATTTTCTCCATATTCAGAATTTTTCCTGTGATTTACATGCATTAGCAAAAGCAGTATCAACTCTTCCCTGCCAGAGTAGTTGAGCATCTTCCTGCTATTAATTCAGCACACATATTTCAGCCATTACCCAGGGAATGCAGTGATTAGGCAGCTTTCCAGTAAACAGTCCTTAAAACAGTTCATAAAAATTCCATTTAGAAAAAGGTTTGTTTCCTGCTCGACAATTTGATAAGATGTTGCAATTACTGCTTAGGGATATATTTCAAGTCCGCCAAGTGAGGTAAATTCCATTTCCACACACGCTATCATAGCGTTTGCAGGTTAAAATGCCATAAAGTAGTTCTTACGTACTCAGAAGATGAATTAATTTGGGTGCTGCTTTCTTATAAACACACGCTTAGAAAATCCTAACAACTTGCAATGAAAAAAGTGAAAATACCCATAAAACAGGCCACAAAAGGCAGATTCTCAAGTAGAAATCTAGTGGCATTGTCTGAATCCCAACTTGCCCAGACCAGAAACTGTTCCTAGTAATGGAGAGAAAACAGCATCACAATCTATATATTCTTTTGACATCCCACCTGAGGTAAGACCCCTAGTTCAAAGGTCCCAGAATAACCAGAAACAGTCAGTTTTACAGGTTACAAGGAAATCAAAGAAATACTCAAATTTTGGCAGAGTAATTCCTAAACTTAGAGCATCAGTTTGTTATCCATAAATGGAAAGCATTTAGCTTGTTTTAACAACTTCCTAAAAAAAACAAGATTCAATTGCAACATTTATTATCTAAAAGTGTTCGGGTCAAAATAAAAATGAAACTCAAAATTATGAACCCTTTTTATGAAAATAGCTGATACTTATTAAGCAATAAACTCTTGCTCTCTCCTGTTTTCATTTCCTCAAAAAAGCAACATAAACTAAAAGAATGTAATCTCATGTGTTCAGGCTCCATATTTGTTGTTTTGAGAAAAGGCTTTATAACAGCTTCATTGAGGGCTCTTTAAGAAACTAAATCTTTCTAGTTTAATAGAGTGACAAGGTGTATATGAGGGCATCAAATGAAAAGGAAAATGAGCTGTCACAATAAAGTACTACTGAAAGCTTCAGCACAAACTGCATGACAAGCTAAAAGAAAAAGAATTATTTTGTTCCTTTTGCTTTAACCAAAGTCCTAACACTTAGGACCTGCAAACCGCTGCCATTTTAGAGCCAATCTGTATTTTAAGTGGATGTAACTAGCCCTAGCAAACGTAGCAAAAAGTGAAATGTTCTCAAATTGGTCTTAGCATGTGCACTAATCCATCCACACCACATCAGATGTATCTTGTAGTTGATAATATTTTACATGCTTACAATAATTACTGTAATTCAGAACCTTGACACCCATTTTCCTAAGATAAATCAACGTAAGAAAAATTATTCAACCTCCCTTTTCTTCTAAGGGTAAATGCAAAGCAGTTTGAAGCTCACTGTAGGTTTAAATTTTAATCCAAGGGCTGATGGTCTGCAATATGATTACAGTCCTTCCAATGTCAAAAGTTAACAGAGGAGTGGAGTCTATTTCAAATGACTGGCTCTAAACATCTCATAATTACATTAGATAAATTACACTTTACACATAATTGCAACAAGTTTTTGCCTTATTAGGCACCGGTCTGAAATACTTGGCAGTTTCACAGTGAAACACTATTCCTCTTGATGCATTTGGATGAGGTCCTTACCCTTCTACCATCACAGTCAGGGATCTGCCACTGGCATAAAATTCCAGATGGATAATGCCAGCAATCCTAACTACTTCACAAAACAACAGGTAAGGAGGGAAATAGATTAATATGCTGTTCTTATCCCCTTTCAACTGACAGAAGTTTTGCATGCTTAAAAAAAAACAAACCGGTTTTTCCATGACATCATTCGGCTTGAATACTAATGCTTTTCCTTAATGCAACTACATGTACATGGATGTACAACTTCTCTTTACACAGAAGCAACGCCCAACTTTACATGTTTTTCTTTACTCTGTTTCCCCTGATTATAATTCTAAGATCCTTTCTGATTTTTATGCCATTTCCCTGTCTTAATTCTTCAGTGTTGTTAAATGAAGTGCCCCTCTCCATTCTGTGAAGATAGAGTGATTTACAGCAGCTGAAAATCAGGGGATTGTCCAGTAATTACAGCTTTTCTCAGTAAAGTAGTAGTATTGGATTCATTAACAGTGTTTGGATTCATTAACAATTAAAGTTTATTTCACTGAACAACAAGAACAAAGCTGGGTCAAGCTCCCTTGTTAGGCTTTGACACTTCCTTCAGGAAGACTACAATTCAACCCAGGGTTTCATTTTCTGTTTGGCTGCTTGTAAAATAGAAGGCATCTTGAAAATGATACTTCCATTTAGGGCTCTTACTGTGGACCTTACAGGCACTGTAAATGTGGAGTGGCTTTGTCTTAAACAGCCTAATCCTGCCCATTCCACAGAACAGACATTTGGAGTACAGCGACGATGGGAGCATGAAAACGCAGCATTAACAACTTCTTCATTGCAAAGAGTAAGCACAATCCAAGTCTTGCTATTTCCTTGGTAAGACCATAAGAAATGAGGCAGGGAAAGTGAATGTTTTGGGCTTGCAAGCCATTTTCCTTGAGCTGGGACATCTGCTGATTGCAAGGGGTTTCAGTTTGGAACTGAAGGCACGCTTTTTACACCGCTGCCATTAGACGGATTCTATCTGACACCCTATTTCAAAATTAAAACAGCAGGCAAGTGGGTAAATAGGAGCAAAAATGGAAATTTTCAGTACTTGCTCACACCTTATTTTCAGATATTCTCCAAAATAGGGAGCAGCACCAGTGAAAAGCACGTTTGCATCAACAGGGCCTGGATAGACTATCCCAGGTGATACAACCACTAACCCACAGATGACGTGAGAGGTTTCACAGCACAGTGTTTAAAATTCAAGCAGCAGAAGCCCTTCCACCAGAATTTCACCCTGCTTTGGGAACAGATCTTCTGTCTGTATCATTAATTTCTTTGTTTTCCAACTGAGTTGCCGTGCAGCAAGTATTGCAGCATCACTAAAGAAACAGAGCTGGAGCACAGAGCAGCTCAACTGAGTGAACTTGCAGCTCAAACCATCAGAACCACCAAGAAAAAAAAAGGCTGGGCCAGCTTTCTCAGCAGCCTGCTTGTGGCACTCAGACCTGAAATTAGTCACTGCAAGTGTTCTCTCTAGGGTCTGACAGGACTTACATATATTGGAATATATACAACAAAATGATAATGCAGCTTCAAAGAGTGACTCACAGAAAACCGGTGCTGGAGCACTCAGAATTCATAAGGGACTTTAACCACAGTCACAACCCTCAGTTATTTGGTTGGCCTCCTTTATTCCTTTATTCTTGGGCTTTTCTTCCAGCTTTCTATCAACTGTGATATAAAACCATACTAATTAATCCAAATAAGCACATGTGCTATGTATTTCTTTCAAGATGGGATAACTACATACTCATCATTCCTGAAAACAAGCCCACAGTAACCAAAACCGGTCAAAGCAACACTGTTGTTATAAATTATAGCCCACAGCCATGCATGTTCCTTGATGGAAGAAGAAGAAATATCAACCCAACCTCCTGGTCTGCTATGAGAACATTTGTTATAAATCATGTTTTTCCAGTGTTCTATTTCAACTGCATAGATCAGTATCCAATAGAGAGCTCCTTAAGTCACAGACAAACCCACAAAAACTGCTTAAGACCAACATTCCACAAAAACATGACAAAAAAATTCAAAGCAACCTTATAGTAGAGAAAATGCGGATTTAATAGGAGCTTAACATTAAGAATCCCATCCTCAAAATAATGCAAATTGATTTAAAGTGGATTTAGGTTTTTAAATGTTAAGAGCATAAAATTGAAGAATTAATTGAATTCACTGTCGGTTCAACATTGCTAATGTAAATGATAGATAACTGTATCGGGTCATTCTTGACTAAATTAAGCGCTATCTACCATTATTACATGACCAAAGGCTTTAAAAAATTCTGTTGTTAAATGCAATCAACTTTAAATTAAACTATGTGCATTCAGTCAGTGTCTTAAGCAATGATGAGGCAGAGATGCCTTAAGGTGGTAGTAGGGATTTAGACCTCCACAACTTCTGATGTAAAATTTAAATAAGTTAGAATTTGAAAAAGCAAATTAACCTGTACTGCATTTTGCCCACAAAGCTCTTCCTTCCATTTTGATTTACCACTGGTCTCCACTCATTAGATCAAAGCTCACAAAGTATTTTTGAGACCAACCAGCACTTTCAGCCCAATTTAAAAGTCACTGAAGGCAATGAAAATTACTTCTGTCAGCTTCAGTAAGGCCTTCCACAATCTCAGTACTCAGTAGCTACAAGGAGTAGGACTGAGAGGGTCTGACCAACTTTGCTGAGGATATCACTTGGCAATCAAACATCATTGGAAAAAATCAGAGATTACTATTTATATTGCTTCAGCACAGCCACTGCTGTTCTGAGATTACCTGCTGCACCATGGAAAAAGCAAAAAAAAGGATGTGAAAATACATATACCGACACCTGACTTATACACATCAGTATTCATCAATTAAAAGAGCCTGTGATGACTTCTCCAAACTGTCACTGGGGAATGACAAGCAACAGTCATTTCAGCCAAACTGGTACTCACATATCCTCTTGGCTGTGGGAATTCTGGGTCACACCCACTTCTTTTACCATTTTTTCCTGCAATGTAACTGAAAGTGACATTGACATTTGTCCCTTGGAAAAGTTACTGTTATCCTCCTTGTTGACAGGATTATTCTACTGCCTGATCACACTGGAAGATCAGAATCCTTAAAAGAAACTTTCCTTCTCAACTCTTGAAAAGACATTCCCAACACTGCCGGTAGAATCTGAAGATGCCAGCTATTAGGAGACAGAATTGACCACAATTTAGTCAAAGTGCACCATCACACCTCCTACTAAGAAGGTTTTAAGAACTGGAAAGTCCGTTCTTGTGGGAAATCCGCAGCGGGAGAAATGTGGCACTCAATATGAGTGATCGGCAAATCTCGTTTATTGTTAATTCACACAATGCTTTTATAATGACACTAATAAGCTCATGCATATTGTAAAAGTTAAGCTCAGGATTGGTGCTCAGACTAAAAGTCAGCTACGCCTCTTCCTACATTTCTTTGTGGTTACATAGTTTGAGTAAGTTTTTGTTTTACCGTGCTTCTCCCTCATATCTTTCAGCTACAAGGCCTAACAATCCAGGCTCGTATCCCAGCTGTGCTCAAGGACATGCGAAGCTTACCGCCTTGCTGGTTCTCATGAGAGTGCCTGTGTGCTCAGCAAAGCTCTCTCATGTCTATGTGACCTTTTGCAGCTAGCCAGTTATCAATCACACTCTCCACATGTTCTATTCCTACTGTACACGTCCTTGACCACGTAATTCCCATCTCCTGCGCTGGCCACTGACAGCTTTTCTACACAAAGTACATTAAGCAATCATCAACTCATTCAAGTTTGACTGCTGAAAAGTGCCATTAAGTATTAGCAAACATTAGACACAATTAGTTTTGTCTGAGGGCAGGTAATGTTCCTAATCACATTTCCCTCACTCCCACATTTTAGGGATGAAAGTAGATCTTCTGACAGACCTGAGCTTGCTTCCATCATAAATCAAACGGGGTAAATTCCTGCAGCAATGGGTTCAGAGGTCTCTTCCCTGCTTTGGAGGAAGGAGGAGGCTGGACAAGCATGGATGGGGTTGCTGAGGATGCAAAGAGACTCTCCACAAACACTGTATGGACATGTCAGACCCCTGAATAGCTCCGCTCCTGTGAAATTCCCAAGCTCAAGGCATGATTCACTAATAAATTGTATGGATTATGCAGCATTTGCTTGAGGACAGATGTATCACTGCCTTCTGCAGGAGAAACTGTCAGACCCTCTCTGTGCTCATCAGTTTACAATTTTCACACCTTCTAGTGGCTGATCTGGAAAACACATCAGCCATTACCACGATGGATATAAACAACTAATATCCAAAATTCTTGTGAGGCAGCCCCTTCAGTACAGCTTGATAGCACAGGACATAGGTAGCCTAGGATAAATGCCAAACAGAGCAGAGAATTTCACCCCTGAACTGACATTTAAGAGTACATTTCAATGGCTTATGCAGTGCAGACTTTCTAAAGTTCTTTCTCCATCATTTTGTTAAGATTACACGTCCAAACTTTCAAAGCACAGCATCCAAAATACAGAAATGCTCTCCCTAGACCGAATTTCTCCCCAGAGTTAATGTTAGGATCAGATCAGCTGCAAAGCTACTGGTATTCAGATGTAAAACTTTTCAATTGAAGCAGACTATTGTCTTGGACAAAATCAATTAAGTGCAATAAATTTCATACATAGACCCCAAGGCTGGCAAGTGTCCCCTAATGTCACACTGAAGAAACCTGAGCCAAACAAATACCACCCTCCTCAGTCCTTTTCACGTACTCTTTTTGCTCATCAGTTGCACGAGAAAAGAAAATGCCCGTTTTTCCTGCTTGCTGGAGAATAGAGATACACATACCTTCAGTTAGACGTGGTTTTGGTAACACAAGTGATCTATAAAGTGTTCCTTTCGGGGTACAACAAAGAAAATAACACCTTCCAACAGTTTCCAACATAACCTTAACCAGCTGAGGAGACAATTCAGAGAGAAGAGCATTTAAATTACTGTACACGCTCAAATAGAACATTTTTGTTCCTCAGCACATTGCTAAGGTACAGACTGCTGCACCTTGTGACAACACCATGGAGATGGGCTGCTAAAAAACTACCCTTTATTTTTTACCTTCTATTAGTAAGGGTGTACGACTTTTCATATGCTCCCAGATAGATGCAAGATAACAGAAACCCACTCCATAAAATATTTCAAAACACACTCAAGAAATTTACTTTCCAGAAGCTTAGATTCTTGATGCCTATTCCTGCTACCTCATGTAAAGACCTTTTAAGGAAAGCACACAGTAAGCAGTATTTCTGATTCTGTTTTGAAGAACTCCACCATTAAAAGGAATTATTTATCTGCTTTTTTCTACAACTTCCTAAGAAAGTATCATTTATATTACACACTTATATTATTTAGACTAAAAAGGACTGATTTCAGCATCAAGACTGTGTAGTGATCTCAGTTTCATCTTTCTATTCAATCCCTTTAAACTCACATTAAAAGAATATTTAAATGCATAGACAGAATATTTCAAATGCAAAAAAAACTATGGCAAACACATGGATACAAATGTACAACTAAAACTTAGCCTGCCAGGCCCACATGCAATATTTTTCTCTTTCTCTTAGGTTAACCGTGCAATTTAACAAACACAAAAAATGGCACAAAAATTATGGATGTTGAATGTGAATGCTCTTGTAAATTAGGTGACACAGCAAACAAATCAAAATGAAAATACACTAAGAAAAAGAAAAATTTGAAATATTAACATAAAGCAGGCTTCACAAATGTATTCAGGAAATCCTAACAGTTGCTTAGGGAAAATGGGAAATTAGCAGCTGCATTTTTAAGGAATTACGTAGTGTTTCAATAATGTATATATGTGTGTGTATATATATATATATATCTCAAAGATACAGAAACAAGAATGGGGGGAACAAATTTTGAAAACACCTTAATGCACCTTGATAATGTTGAAAGGCAGAAGTCATTTAAACAACAGGAAACCCACAAACCCAATAGCCAACATGAAAGAAACAATACTAACACTTAAGATATTGATAACAAATATTAGTTTTCATTAGGAATGTAAGTGTACCATCAGGCCCATAGTTCCATTTAACCCCATCAGAAGGGGTTAATTAACATTAACTTTTGGTAAATTTCTGCATAAGAGTTGAGCTAGTAAATACTGAACCTCTCTGAGCAGAGGTGAGCAGGCAGGAGCAATACAGCATTACTCAGATCACGAAGGCCATCGTGACCCCAAAGAGCTGTGACAAACCTGCAGCAAGCAGAGGGTATGGCTCTCAGATGTGGACACCAGGAGGATTAATGGTCAATTTAGTCGAAGACACAGGGTTCAGAGGGCTTTGCTCCCCAGACTGTCCTTTAAGCCCTACAGAATCTCCAGATTTATGAATTTATGCAGGGAGTCACAGAAAATACAACTCCCTTCTTTTAGAAGGTATATGGAAATGCAAAATACAACTCCCTTCTTGAAAAAGGTGTATGTAAATATATGGAAAACCTACACATGGACCCACCAACACAATCCAGTCAATTCAATGTTGGCCTGAATGTACCACCAACATGTAATTTTGGAATACATTCAAGTTACACTAGAAATGAGCATTAAAAACCACAGAAAATCCTGCCATATTTCTGGCATTCCTTGAACGTTAGGAGACTACATTATTTTCCAACTTATTATCAACTGTATGAAAATAGAGAGTGACATTCCTTCTAGCTAGAAGAAAACATGTTTATATTTAGTTTACTCAGAACTGCAACACTGAAAGAACATTTATTCTCCCAAATGTGAAATAGCCTCCTACCTTGAATGATCTGTTCAGCGTGTTGCTTTTCAAATCAGCGAAATGATCTTTTTTGTTTTTTGACAGATCACTAAATAAGCTGGAGAAGGCAGTGCATCAGCAGCACAGGACAGTTATTACCTCCGACACCTGGCTGCAGCAGAGGAATTCCTTTGCAATGGAATGGAGAGTAACTAACCCATGCCTCTGCTGACTCCAGCTGTCAGTCAGCACTGCCAGCTGGATGCATCACACACCTCAGAGATGGAACCAGAGCCCCACACTGGACAGACAGCAACATTACGGGACTGGATTTGGGCAGCCAGAGGAACACGAGTGGCATGATACAAATCATATCAATCAGAAAACTGGAACTGCTGTTGAAAAAGCACTAACTGAGGCTACAAAATGCAGGATTTTTGCAGAGCAACACTGGTTTCACACAGCTGACTTGCAAAGCCATCCTACTGCCTGATTGCAGACCTAGTGAGCTGCTGCACATGTGTTATTGTTACATGGTCTCTGCACTGAGATAAGTTTACAAGGGCCTTCAGCACTGAATTAATTTAGATTCTACAAATAAGTCAATGCTTTTTGAGTTCCAACACTTCACTACAGAAACAGTTTTCCAGCATTTCACTAACTAAAACAAAGAACTAAATGTATTCTAAATGTATTTACAAGGTATTTTTAAAGCCTATTTAAGTCTAAATGACACAGAAAGCAAGCATTCCCCAACAGCTAACATGTTCTTGTAACTGTGTAACTGTGACTCTTCCGTCTTTGTATCAGTCGGTTATTTCCCAAAACAGAGCAAACAAATCAGGCCAGCAGACTCCTGGGCTAACAATGCCCATCAAGACGGATCTACAAGATGGACAAATGCAGCATCACACCAACATTACCATGCTGCCCCTTGGACTACTTGATCCCTGTCAGGACAGCAGTCACAAATCATTCCTAAATCTCCACACCCATTCTTCTTGCACCTTGACTGCCCATGCTTTTCCTCTGTTCCTTGGGCTATTCCTTCAGTCCATTATCCCAGACAACCGAGAGCCACCCCATTTGACAGAAACAGGGGATGCTTCTGCCATGTTTTTAATGGACTTCAGGAGAAAAATTATTGGCGACTTTATTAACATGTTGTTACATTCCACTGCCCCCAGGCTCCCAAGCTGGTTTATCAATTCAGGCATCATTCAGCCTGAATAAAATTGGGAGCCAATGTCATTTATAAAACAGTTAAAGACAGAAGTAGACATCCACATCAGAAGAATCCCAGCACTCCAGTTAGTTACCTCAAATCAGTTATAAATACTTGCCAGAGATATCTCCTGTTACAGAGAAGGAAAAGACTTCCCAGGAGAGCTAATGGAACTGCAATTTGCAGCAGCAAGGGACACAGTTGCATTCAGAGCAGGTCCTCACAAGTGCTTTGCACAATACCAGAGCTGGATGCAGAGCCCAGATGCCACTACTGCAATTTTCAATATTTGACCCGAGTTACACTATGCAGATGACATTTCTGGCAGATTCCAGCTGAAGACAGATTAACTAAACTAGAGCAAAGGTATCATACTACTGTATTTGCATCTAATGCATGACTGACATGGCTTGTGGCATCAGGTTTATCAAGAAAATGACCTTGAGTGCTTTTTTCATCGTAGAAAACGTGATTAACAGTTCATCATAAACTAGAAAAGTCTCAGTTGCTCCAACACATGCAGAATACTGTCTCTTCCTTTACTGTAGCATCCATGTAACTCCCACTGGCCCCTTTGTACAATCATCACAAGCCACATCACTGGCTCCAAGCAACAGGCACTGCAGAGCTGCAGCAAAATGCTTGAACAATAAAAACATCAAAGTCAGATCAAGTTAAAAGGGTGCCAGTTGCAGGATGATAGCCACCATTCAATAAGAAATTGTTCCATAGGCATTAAGAAGCCTAGAACGGCTCACAGGGGGAATTAGTAGAACAAGAGGAAAATGAGATATCAAGTTACAGGTCTGATTTACTGGGCTTTTCAGTAGGGTTCATAAGAAAATTGCTTAATGCAGAGAAGGTCACAGAGTAGCTTAACTTACTATAAAGGAAAAACCTGACAGAACATTTCCCTTTCAAAGGCAAGTGAAGCACAAGCCCGGGTATAACACTGTAATCACATGAGCTGTTGGATGCAGAAATCTTTTTGTAGCTGCAGTTTCCGTATTTTCCCCCCTGCATTTGGATCCTTGCTGTTTTTCACCCCCAATAGTATGTACTAAGACATTGTCATAGGAATGAAGTTTTGAAAAGTTATTGCAAAACCTAAACACTTAGAAAAGACACATGGGAAAGCCCATGCATATCACATATCCAGCACCAGCTTTCACAAAATATATGTCAATACAATAGTAACAAATGTATTATCAGATAAGACCCCAAAGAATTTTTGACTTTAACGTTTACATGCTAGATTTTGGGGGTTTTTAGGCATAGGAAGGCATGCATTAATTGTGTTTTGGTATTTTCACACATCAGTATTTGATGTCAAACACTCTTTCATCATATAAGCCTTGAACCAAATATAGATTAGAAGGACGATAGGTTCTATTTAGACAGTGTATGAAAGTGTAATTAAAGGAAAATTGCTGCAGACAGGAAACAGCTCTTGGTCCCAGTAGAAACAAGTCACCTATACTTAAGTCTAAAATCACTGATACAATCCAAGTACAGGTGATTTCCCTAAATTTCAAAAAACCCTGTTATCAGAAATGCAAAATGAACTTCTGGCACTCAGTTAATTCTCTCACCCTCAGTCTAATGCATCAAAACAGAGACCAGAGGCCAGCACAACAGGAAACAGCATCTGTCCAATTGGTCACCACATCCAAGTGACTCAATGTCACACCGAGCAGGACCAACAGAGATCCTGAAAATCCTGAGAAACTGGTTTTATGGAAAAGAAAAATCAAATTCTGTCAAATCTTGTTCTGCTAAGGTTTATATGCTGGAAATTATGCCTCATTATGCCTCAGAAAATAAATTCCTATCACATGGATGTCATTTCACATCATTTAAGTGAGAAACATGTACTAAGCATATTAATACCCACATTACCTTTAATTTCATCACTTTGGCACTCATAAGCAAACACAGACCCAGTGTCTCCTTCAGCCAACCACATTTTCTTCTGGGCTGCAGAAGCAAAGCTGTCCCTGTCACAGGAAGGGCTCAGGGCATCCTGACACACCAGGGTTGTTTTAAGCCTGTTTTATAGACAACTGAAACTTGGATGGGTCATGTGAGTATGAAAACATCTGCTGACACTGACACGGGAGACCATTCCTGAGGCCACACAAGTTTTCTTCAATGTTTTAAGCAGGAATGAGAAGTATTACAAAATCTTTGGAAATACCTTCCCAGTATTTGTAGGCTATCGCTTATTATGCTGAAATCACAGGTTTTTAAACTGCTTCCAGTTTTCAGCTACAAAACCCTGCTTTTTGATTCAATAAAAGAAGTTATTTCATCTTAATTTGGCCCTTTTACACTCTTTAGTTTTTATCTCAACCACTCCTATTTTATTTTGAAACTCCATAATTGTGAATACAAACAGCTCTAATCTATTGAATGAGTCATCATGTTATTTTTAAGTTCATTCTGTGGTTTTTGGGTTCTCTATGACATTTTCCTGTAGGCTACAGAACACTGAATATTCCAGCACCAGATAAGTACAGCAGTAATTGAATATTAGTCCAGATGCTTGTGGGCAGGGTACTTATGAAAAAATATCTGTGGGCAAAAAATGAAAAATCATTTTGCACTGTGCAAAGCCAGTCAACACACTGGTTACTAAAAGGAAAGGATTTTCAGTGCAGTTATTAAAACTTGATTTCCTTCACCTTCAACACTCTACTACTGTGTATATTCTCCAGTTTTCCAAACCAGTGCAATTAGAGAACGGTTCACAGACACATTAAGATGGACATGGAAAAACTGAGCAGATCTCTAAATCCTACTGAGATAGTCCTCAGTCCTTTAATAAGTTTGAGTCAAGAAAACCTGGCGCTCTGGTGGAGCCTGTGACAGTAACAAAGCTCCTCAAGCTTATTTCAAAATATGATTTTACAAGTAAGAACTACACATTAGATTGAAAATTTGGCACTCTGCTTGAAGATCTAATTCTACATTCAAAAGCATTTAGTAATAAACTAAGTATTACTCTTCCCTTTCAAAACATTGATGACTAATTCATGCTCACAGTTTGGATTCAGCCAGCAGGGAAATGAACACAGCTAAATGCAATCTTTCAAATTAACAGGCTCTCTCTATAAACCATACAATTATTCTTTAAACAGAACTACTGTTTTATTACTACTGGGATCTTAGGTTCATTATGTTCTCATAATACTCGCAAACATATCTATTAATCTGCAGAATTACAACAGCCAAGAATTAATTTCAGACAAATGCAATAAATTGCTTATTCATTCTTGATTTCAGCAACAATTTTCACTACAAATATATTTCAAAGAAATTTCCAGTGCATAATAAAAATGATGTCTTATTCCTAACATCGCAAGCGTGGCTGCTAACACAAATATCAAATGTAACGAAAATTAAGTGCACCAAGATTTTCTCTGAGTCCCAAACTCCACAAAATTCAATATTTCCACTGAACTGAAATGAAAACCTTTTTTCTTTTCATCTACAAGAAAAAAAAAAAAGTCTTAAAATTCTTTAAGCTTAGAGGTTCAAATTTTCATCAATTACTTCTGATATTTCTAGGTAATAATTTCCCCACCTGCACATACACCAGTGCACCCTTGAAAGCAAGAGCCATGATTATAAATTCTGTTAGGTATGACAACAAATGCAATTCTGGGATACAAACAAAGAACTTAGACAGTCTAATTCTCATCTGGGAAAAGATGTCTTTTTGGGATGGGAGTGTTTTTTTCCCAATCCTAAATTCAGTTTAGCTAAGTCAAACTTGAAAAATGCCCCAGGGAAAAGTGAAAAGCATGGCAACACCCAAGACCCTCCACATGTGAACTACCAAATAGTTTGTGTCCAAGTTCTATGAAAACACATTATTCTCCAACTTCCTCCTCAAAATACCAGGAAGACACTAGCTTTTGCTCCAACTGCTGCTTCCCTTGCCTCTCTCCCCACCTCTACTAAAATGTATTTCTATAGTTATGACACGTTAAAATACATATTTACACTGGCACAGGAGTTGAAGCACAACATCACTGACATGGGAGGTGCTGGTGTGTAAGAGACGGTCCGAAGATCCCTCATCTGCCTCACGACCATCGTCAAGGACAGAGACTGAAACCCCTAAAAGGGACTCTAAAATCTCAGCACAGGAGTTCTGGCCTGGCTGAGGTTGGTGGGATGTTGGCCAAGTGCTGCCTGCAGGTGTGTTCGATGGAAAAAACCCAGCACACACTTCTATCGGAACATCAGAACCTGAGCAGAAACAATGGGCAAGTCACGGTGAAGTGACCGCGCCTGCTGACTCGTACTGGTTGACACTGTACCTGCTGACGGCTGACATGTTCTGAGTTCTCAAAATGAACACGCTGTGATGATTTCCCCCACCTGTTTGGCCAACTGCCTGTCGCTTCAAAGAGGACTATAAGGACCCCTGAATTAAGCACAGACTTTGAGATCTCCCCACAGAAGAAGACAGATCTATTGGCTGGACCATGAGGATTTCGTCTCTCTGTTAGTAGCTATAACGCACTCCCTCTTTCTCTTTTCTCGCTATCCTTTATTTCCCTTCAAACTCCCTCTATCGCATTTGTTGGCACTAAATAAAGCTGCATTTTGGATTGAGCAAACTGAGTTGTCCCCCGCTGTGTCTTTTGCGCCTTGAGATCCCTAAAACGAACCATCAGGTTCCCCGCATATATTTGCGGACCCTGACACGGTGCCATACCCTTTTGGTCCACAGAGCTACAAAGTGCTTTCAACATGTGAAAGGGAAGTTGGGGACAAGAGAACTATTTATTACACTGAGAGTACGCAAATGAAACTCAGGTTATTTGTGCCCTAGATCCAATTTGCTTTTGCCAGCCTTGATAGTGCACTTACGTGAACAAATACTTATGGTCAAGTATTATTAACAAATAAATAAAGCAAAAGAAAACTTTGAAGAAACAGAAAATTAGGCTAGAAAGGCAATATAAACTATCCCCCAGAGAGAGCAAAGGCAGGCAAGCCCCATAACACTTAGGTTCAGTGCATGAACATATCCCAGAACTCAGAACACCAAACCATGCACTGTCTTTAGTGGACAAGAACCAAAATTGCATGTCGTAAGTGTGAAGAAAAGGTGACCAGTAAACTGGAAAACAACCACACCCTAATAGCTGTTGGAACTGTTTCCATCATCCTAAACCCTCCGGACAAATCATTTCTGTCTCTGCATTCTTTCTGCTTTACTTTATGGGCTGAGAAAAGCCCATGGCATTTTATATGATGGCTTGTTCCAGAGGCTGAATCAATTCCTGTTCTTGGTGATGTTTCCCTGATGTGAACTGTGGTTGGGAGTTAACCAAGATCTCGTAACGAGAATATTTTTAGAGTGTAATCTACTTGCCTAGTTATTATTTCAGCCTGGCAGTTTGCATCGAGGAGAAAATACAAGGAAATAGGATACATTGAAACAATGAACCAAATAATGGGGTGGGGGAAAGAAATCAGGGCTGAAAAATGAACATGGAATTACTGACTGCAAAGGATCAAGCAGGGATTATTTTTCTTCTCCTCCTTCCCCTCCTATTTTGGTTCTTGATTTAAGAAAAAAAAAATGAAGTAAATATTAGGTGCTGTGTCTGTAAAACAGGGATAAGTCAATCATTCAGCTAATCCTTACTATCACCTGCAAATAGTTTAATGATTTGATGAAACAGTAATAGAGTTTTTAGAGCATCTTCCACAACACAAACTTGATAAGCAGCTCATAAATATTCAAAAATCCTACATTTACCCTGAAAGCTAAGAAAAGTATATCAAAAATTCCTTTAGTGTGAATCCAGAGGACCAGAACCAGATTCTTCACCTCCTCCATCAACATTGACACGAAACATAATTGTTTGTGACTGATCTGAACAGAAAATCCAGGCGTTTCTTTCCACATGATATCAGTTTAGGGTGGTTGCCCACTCTGATCTCCCAGGCTATTTCTGCAGTCTGTCATTCCATCCCTGCTTTTACCAAGTACAGAAAATTAGCAAAGTTTAACCACAAATGAAGTTGAAAGCCAGGCCTATATGTGACCTTTTAATTACCTCTTACCACTTTGTGTACATAACTTGTGCTATGTACCAAATTCTGTTCAAAATTTTCAAGGATTTTTGTGTCTTAGATGTCGCCTCTACCTCAGTTTTAAAGTACCTCATGTTTGCTTTTCCCCCCTCTAAGTAAAACAGCAATGCATTTATTTAAATACCTGCATGTTTAAGACTTAACTATTTAATTACTCTCATCTCTCTATTTAGCAGCCTTTTTGAATAACACCTTTGTTCATGCTTGGTTTTTTTGGCTCTAGGGCTGCAGAATACAATTTACAGTGTTTTCTTGATAATAAATGTAATTTTGTCAATGAATATACTTAGGGCTCCTGTGATTCTGCTACAGAAAACACAGCATATCAGGGAAACCACACTGTACAAGTGCTTTAACAATGATTTGCTAACAACTTCATCACTCTTTCTTAGAAAAACAATAAAACACTCATTTTATATACTCAAAACTACTTCTCTCCCTTTCCCTTCTTCCCCAGCCTTTCCAAAGTCACAGATGCAGTTGTAATAAGCGACATAGTGCTGGCAAAGGTTCGTTCCAAACCTCATAGAAAGCAATCAGCTCCAGCTCCCCTAGAAAAATCATTCTCCCTAATGCAAAATGCACTGAGGTCAGAGGGAAGATGATACTTCCACTGGAATAAATGAATCGTTTCTCTGCACAGGAGACAAAAGTCCTACACCATCCAGGGCACTCTTTGAAAGCTTTACCAAGAGGGCTCCCCAGTTGTCAGTCACAGCACAAAACGGCCCTCCAGAGACATTACAGATGGTAAATTGTTTCATAATACATCAGCTGCTGTTGATAAGAGGCACTCCAGCATGCTGAGCCTTGTTACTTCTCCTCATTATCGAGAAGCTTTTATCTGTTCTCAGACTGAGACAACTGTCTTCCAAAGTCTTCATCCACAACATGATGAAGTTAACTAAACAATCACTTCACTCCTGAAGATCATCTTAAATAAGAGCTGAACAAATGCTTGAAATTAAAAAACGGAGCTGCCAAAGATACAAATAGACTACTACTAGGCAGATAGCTATTTGCTTAGTTTTGGAAGGAGTAAGACAACTCCTCTCCTACAATGAGCTCAGGAAGCTCACTCCTTAAATTACTAACCAGGCAGGGGACCACAAAATTGCTGAAATATTCTCTCTAAACCTTAGTCTCAGCAGAGGAATCCACTAGGGAATAACCACAGGGCATTATGCACCAGCATTAAGTACAACGGGCGATACATGCATGTTGGAGAAGGGAGAGGCGGACACCAGGTGGTCGTCAACCAAGCTCGTTTATTGTTAATTCACACAATGCTTTTATAATAACACTAATAAGCTCATGCATATTGCAAAAGTTAAGCTCAGGATTGGTGCTCAGACTAAAAGTTAGTTACGCCTCTTTCTACATTTCTTTGTGGTTACATAGTTTGAGTAAGTTTTAGTTTTACCGTGCTTCTCCCTCATATCGTTCAGCTACAAGGTCTTGCAGCTGTGCTCAAGGACATGCGAAGCTTACTGCCTTGCTGGTTTTCATGAGAATGCCTGAGTGCTCAGCAAAGCTCTCTCATGTCTGCGTGACCTTTTGCAGCTAGCCAGTTATCAATCACACTCTCCACACATGCATACAGATTATATTTGCAATAAACAATAGGCATGAATCCTCAAATCCATCTTCCCTGCAAGCTACAAAATGCCTTTTTTTAAATGAGATGACAGCAAGATATAGGAGAGCCACTCATCTTTGAACTGAGTCTGGGAGTGTCCAATTCCAATGTTTTTTGGGTTGATTAAAAGGGACTAATCTTTGCTGTTATTCATGGGTTACTGTTCATTAGCACGATCATTTTTATCAAAGTAAAATTTGCTCCTCTCTACATGGAAATTGCCATACGGCCTTTCAGCCTTTCGTTGATTAGGCATTTTATAAGTATAACTTCTCCTTTCTTGAAAGCCTTTTCAGGGTACCAGCCTTTACAAACTCGAAAAAGCAGATTTCCATCTCCAGATAGCCAGGCTGAAAGCTTAAACACATGCTAACATTCAGTTTCACCACTAGGATCTCATCCAATGTTGACTCTTAACATGAAATTCTTATCAAGGAGTGATGTGCCTTATTTCAGGTTTAGTTCTAGTGAATAAAAATGTAAATGCTTGAATATTCTCAACTCGGTCAAAAAAGGGAGGGTCAAGCACCACCTGTTTACTTCATTACAAATCATCTATTTGAGGAACATTACCTAAAGGAAGATGAGCTCACAGAAAAGTCTTCGTCCCTTAAGGTCATTTCTTCACTGGAATTTTTCATCTTCTTTGTTTTTTGTGGGGCCGGGATTTGTCTGGTGGCTTTTTTGTATGGTTGGGATTTTGTTTCGTTGGTTTGGCATTTTCTTTGGTTGGTTTTTCATGTGCTCGTTTTGGGGATTTTGGTTGGGGATTTTTGGTTTGTGGATTTTATTTGAGTGGGTTTTGGTTTCTTGGTTTTATGGTTGGTTGGGGGATATTTTTGTTTTCTTTTGTTGGGGGTTTTTTGGTTGATTTGGGGATTGGTTGGTTTTTTCATTTGGTTGGTTTGGGGGTTTTTTTCTTTTTTTGGTTGTTTTTTCATTTGGTTGGTTTGGGGGATTTTTTTCTTTTTTTGGTTGTTTTTTCATTTGGTTGGTTTGGGGGATTTTTTTCTTGTTTTGGTTGTTTTTTCATTTGGTTGGTTTGGGGGATTTTTTTCTTTTTTGGTTGTTTTTTTCATTTGGTTGGCTTTTTGTTTGGTTGGTTTGGGGGATTTTTTTTGGTTGGTTTTTTGGTTGATTGATTTGAGGGATTTTTTTTTTTTGTTGGTTTTTAGTTGGTTGGTTTGGGGGAATTTTTTGTTGGTGTTTTTTTTGTTTGGTTGATTGTTGTGGTTCATTTGGGTATTGTTTTTGTTTCAGATTCAGTACTAGCACCTGTAAAGAGTAGAGTGCAGGCACATGAAATAGATTTTCATATACAGAAATGCACAACACATTTACTGCTAAATACAACTCATATCTAAGCGGCCCTGCAGCATGGACACAGCACAGTTTGGAAAAGCTCTGGCCTGCAGGGCAGCATCACTGTATTTTGTGATGATATAACAGAGCACTAATAATCTTCATATAAGTAAAACCCTGCTTCCACTCTTAGCTCAGAAAACATCTTTCAGAAGTATTTCCAACTGCACTAAGCACTCTGAAAAGAGTTGTCTTCCACTGCAGTGTTTACTTTCACAGTGAGCATTGGGGGATGCAAGAGCACAGGGCTGGCTCTTCCTGCCCAAAGCTGAAAACAACTCTTCCATCTCAAACTTCTCTTGCAAAATTGCCTCCAAGCTTCACTGCTTTGACCTCACAGGCTAAGGACTAATGAGGACCAGAGTCATCAGTGCTGTCTGTACGACCTCAGCTCAGTGCTACTGGATACTTACAGAGGACATAAATTAACAAATTAATCTCATAAAAGCTCAAATTTAAAACTACTATGATTGTCAGTCTTTACAGTCACCTGACTCTCTAATAAGAAAAATGCACACTTTGTTATTTCTGTGGATGGACAGAAATATTATTCTGTTATTCCATGGATAGACATGCTCAGCTGCAGCACTCTTCTGAGAAGTTCTTTGCCTGGGTTTGTGTTATTCCCAGTCAGCTGCCGCCTCCCTACCCTGAGACTAAAACCCCACCAAAAGCCTTAACAGCAGCAAATAAAGGGGAAGGCAGATGCCCCAAGTCTTCAGTTTCGTACTCCGTGCCCAAAATGACCAGCTTCTTCTACACTTTGCAACTTTCACAAAGTACCTTTCACTGCAATATATATTTCAGCCCCCCAGAAATTTGGGCAATTGAACAATTTCCCAAATTGAGTATAAAAACTAATGAAAAAAGTTTTGACCACGGTACCTAATCAAAGTAATATCAAGAAAGGAGCATACTGATTCCTGAATATTCACCATTAACTTGGCAGTAACTGCCTTTTTAAGGATAATTTTCTGGACGCCGTCACAGAATACATCAAGACGCCTGAAATTAGCATTGTTAACCAAAAAGGCCAGTGACTGTGCATTCTCTGCCTGGTTTGCAACTATGACCATGAAAATGAAGCATTCAAGTTTCTTGTCCCTGCTATATAGATGGCAGATGGTTTTCAAGTTATCCCATATAGGACCTTAAGTTTTTATATTCAATATTTCTAAGGGTTTTCAAGCCAGGTATTAAGAGACCAGATAAATGGCTTACTAAAAGTACAGAATTTCTCTGAACCTTGATGGGGGCACTTCAACAAATGCCATTCTAGCTAGTTGCACAAACAACCCAGACACTTCAGATACCCACATCTGTCGCAACCTTCCACTCTATGAATAAGCAGCACATCACTACATTCAGGAAAGCACAACTTCATGGAGTTATTTCCATGTCTTTAATCTTTTTCCTGTGCCCTAGTGTTCTATACAAAAGGAGACAAAGATGGAAGCAAACAAACTGCGGCACATTAGGCTTATGATCCCATCTCTGGAAGTTAAGATCATCATTAGCTGATGGTTGTATAAGAATAATCACAATTGTTTTATTTGGTCGGATTTAAACATATGTTTTCAAAATTTTCATATCAATGAACAATTACAGCATAATTAGGTACCAAATCTAAGTAAACACTCTGCTAGAACAATTTTAATTAAAGGAGATACTTAAGAAATGGTTTAATAAAGCAACCCTCTAGTCAGAGAAGCAGTACTTCTACTGTATGTATTCTCTTTGCTATTCCAGCAGCCAGTTACTGTCTCAGCCATGCCTGCCTTTGCCAAATTAAGAATATGACTTGAATTCTACTCAGTGTAAAAATATACTCAAGAACACAAGAAAGAAGATGTTATCCGATGGCTATAATTTCAAAGACTTCAAAAATTCATCTTCATATTGACCTCAACTTGTCCAAAAATCTGGATTGCTAACAGGCTGTTTCTTCCAGAAGACCTAAATTTTTCCTTGTGTTCTTAAGCACTGCAGACTCTCTGATAATAAACCTTTGCCAGAGTGGACTTGAAAGAAAGAGAAGGGCGAAGGTGCTTTTATGCCAAACATAACAGTTAAGGGTTTATACAAAAATACTAGTGGGCCCACGTGAAACAATACCTGGTTAGTTTTACATTACCAATCATTATCAATTTCATAAAATATCATATCAACATCAATGCTTACTAAAGAGAAGAGTTTTGCAAAAAAAAACCCCTTAATTCCAGAACCCCTCAAGAATAAAATATTTCTATGATAATAATCTTAACTTTTAAGTGAGGAGACTGAAATACAGCACTGCGGTTTGGAAACCACGTTGCATGAGGTCTAATGGAGATGTGGGAGTGTTTACTAGGAGAGATGGGATATTTTTTCACTTGATCAGAGGAGAAGTAAAATAAAACCCAAAAGCAACAGCCCAAAGTAAAAGGACAGAGACCAAATCAATGCTAGTCTGTGTCAGACTGAGCACCTGAATGTCTTGAAAATACCTCACCAGCCCTCTGTTCACCGTTTTTGCTCTTTACTGCTAGCAAGAACATTTAAAAATGAGTTTAGGTAAGTGACAACATTGACTTTAGTGCAACACTCCTCACTCCTTCAGGAACTGCAGACCCATCTTTAATGAGCAGTGTCACTTAGCCACAGCGTGAGTGGCTCGCAGTCAATCAAAGCAAGTCAACTGGAAAATCCACCCCTGCTTCTGCTAACAGAGAGAGAACAACCAACACTGAAGCAGCAATTAAACTACCTTGATTTACCCCCTTCCTTCCTGGGCATAATTGTCCCTGTTTTAGATCTTCCCTACCTTTGCTCCTTCATGGAAATTCAATGCGCTGCATCATCAGGCCTTCCCTAATCCATTTTCTATTCCAGAAGATGAACAACCAAACAACCGTCCTTTCCAATAGCTTTCAGCTGCCCAACCCAAGCCCTCTAGCTGAGAGTTTCATCTTTATTTAACTTGTTCCTTGGCCTAAAAAATACTGCTCCTACAATAAATGAGAAGATTATGCATTTCATTGTGTAACATGATTATGGATCTATCGACTAACACTTAAAAAGTGACTGAAAGAAACAAAAAAAGAAACACTTGAAAAGGTGTGCCTCTCTTTCCCAGCCTCCTAGTTTCCCTTTTGCTCTTCAGTTGCAGTTTCAAGTCATTTAAGATAATATTTGTTGAAAAGTATGAAGAAAAAATACTTTCACACCGCATTTGTGACTACTGTAAACTTTAAAAACTATATCTTCTACATGAACAAGAGAGTATTCAACAGCTTTGTGCTTCTGCACTCCAGAAATGATTTCAGGACAGTCAACTTCTGAACATCATCTGATATTTTAGGAACTGAGGTTTTTCACTACACATTAGTGTAACTGCTGAGCCCTTAGGTTTGCTGCTAAATAAATACTCCTGCCTATTAAAATTATTTCATCACTATTGATCCTCAACTTGTGCTTCTCAGGCTGTTATATTTCAGTATATTTCAAGTGCCGAGTTCTGAAAACACAAGTCAGTATGGATGTGTTTAAACCACTTGAAAATGTTCAAGAAGTTGCCAAAGTTCACACTCTTTAAATACCACCTAAAGCATTAATTAAAATTCCTTTCCAGATGGGCTGAAGAAATCCTGTTATACAATGGCACCTACCTCTAAACTTGCTAAAAGCAGAGGATGCATTTCAACCTCTGTAATTTGATGCTGGCAGTGAAGTTACACAACAACAATCTCTACTGCCAAGGTAAAATGTGCAAAGAGGACAAACAAAAGGCTGAAGTTCAGAGTGGATAAGTTGGATTGAAAACTGGCTCAGCTGCTGGGTTCAAAGTGTTGTTGTCAGCAGCACAAAGGCCAGCAGTGGTAGAGCCCAGGGGCAAAAACTGGGGCAAATATTGCTGTCCTTCACTAACCACCCTGATGATGGCATCACATAGGCCTTCACCACTTTGGAGATACCAAACTAGGAAGACTGGCTGATAGAAAAGCTGGTGGTGCTGACTTTCAAAGACACCTCTCCAGGCTGGAGAAGTGCTCAGACAGACTGCATCAGAGACAGAACTTCCTTAAGCATCAGGATGATTGTCAAGTCCCAAACTTGCTGCTATATTCAAAGTATATATATATATATTCAAAACCCAGCTGGACACAGCACTGAGCAACCTGCCCCAGTTAACTTGCTCCAAGCAGAGCAGTTGGACTCAGCCACCTCCAGAAGTGCCTTCCAACCACAACCGTCCCCATGATGCAGCTGCCTTCAGCTTTTGGACAGACTCTGTGGACAATAGTACACTTTTTCATTAGAGTCCATTTAAAAAAACCCCATGAGTTTTTCTGTTTTTCACAGAAATCCAACAAAAACCAACAAAGACTGTCCCATCTTGTCTCACATGATCAAATTTTTCTTAAGGAAGTCTATTAAGGGCCAGTAAGGCTTTTTCTCTTCTGCATGCAGTTTTTTGAACGTAAATAAGAAAACATTCCACTGTCTAAACACCTTTTTGAGGCTGAGGATTTTGTAAATATTTGTTTCGAGAATGAATTACATCTGGGTCCTTTCTTTTTTTTAATTTTGTTTGGTTTGGGTTTTCTTTTTTCCCTGTTAATTGCCCCTAGGGCCCCCTGAGGGAGATTTTCTTTGCTAAGAAAGCCTGAGGCACATAACTCTGTCAAGCTCTGTTTGCATCTCTGCCTCCTAAAAGGGTTACTCAGGTTGTTTTTATTGCTTTGGACACACACCTGCACACAAGATACTACCTCCAAAAAGCTGGAGCAACCTTCTTCCCCAAGCACAAAAAAAATTTAAATATCAAAGAAAGACACTTTTCCTGAAAGAATATACCCATTGTTTTATGGCAGCAGAGATCCTACTACCAGCAATGACTGGCAAATGCACAAAGTACAGACATGACTCTGCTCTCCTCCAAAACCTACTGTTTTACTCCTTCTGGCTTGTTCATTTGGCACTTTGTTCTCAGCTCAAACTCCCCCTGTGCCACATGCTCAAGTTGTCTTTCCTCCCCTCTGCAGTTTTCCCTCACAGCCCTAATCACAGCTGACCTCTTGTGGATTGACTACTTATCAACACTCACGAAATTCCTACTCAGTCATTCTGCAGAGCTGAGATGCCCTGGGCAGTGTCCCTGCCCATGCACAAACTGTAGGAAGAACAAGAGCTGAACTGATATTGCTTCTCTTAAAAGCATATTTAGGGAAAACACAGGCTTCCAATCCATTAAATGAACATAGAAATGAGACAAAATAGACTAATGAGATCAGGCAATAAAATTTTCATAAGAATAGAACATTTTGACTAAATTTCCTGTGCTAATTAAGGTTACATTCTGAGCTGATAAGACATATCCATTTCATAGTAAATTAATTGCTTGAGCAATGTGAATATTTTACATGTACTCTACAGTAGGTGTCCAAGATGAACACTTTAAAGTCAGCAGTGACTTTTGGTAACTGTAAGCTTAAAGAACTGACTGCCTCTGTTCTATCTCTAAATTTCTCATCTCAACTTTCCTCCCAGTGCTGCCCCTGTTTGAGTTCCTCATTTTCCAGGTAAGGGGGACTATCCCAGGGGAGAGACACACAAGCACGGGACTGATACTCATCCAAGAATGTTTCCATGGTTCTAACAGTTACTCAAATTATTACAGATTGACAAGTATTTGAAACAAATATGAGTGAAAATGCAATTTTGTGCCATCAAACCAAACAAGGACAGGCTTCTTATGTCTCTACTTGCACTTGACCGGAAATAAAGTTTCCCTTTGCTTATTTCTGCTGCCCTCTGTGCATGCAACCTCTGAAATTCAGGCAATTTCTGCCTCTGACAACAAGAATAAACTTGCACAACTACTCAGGGCTGTGTCTCCCCGAAGGAGGCAGTTTGATGCAATTTGTCAAAAGCCAAAAGAGTGCTTTAATGGACAATTGACTTCAAATGACTGCAGCTGTTGCCTAACAAAGGAACAGAGACAAAAGATTAAAAGTGCTTCTACCCATGCCAATACAATTCTCAATGATCAATGAATAAAACACACCCTTTTCTATCTCCCCTTTTTAGTCAAAAGCAATAAAAGTCATGAATCATTCTGTTTCTGTAGTTTGCTACACGTGATGTTCAATCAAAGCACTTGGGGAAATTTCAGTAGGTATTGCTAACAAAGTACACATACGCATTTTGAGCTTATTGCTTTGTCTTGAAAAGTAAAGCCAGATACTCCCTCTTCTGTCAGAGCTCAAAAAAGTCACTGAAAACATCTCTGAAACTCCACATATCAAACAAAGCTCTAAAAAAAAAGCCACCAGAACCTCCACACCCTGATCTGGTCCCAGGAGAGCTTGTGCTCTCACACTGCAAGAGTCTCATGTTCTTATGTATGAAGCTCATACTTCACTATCAGACAATATTACAAGCACAGTTGGAGCATAGAGAATGAATAATCTTAAGTGTTCAACACGAACTTAATAGAAAGACAGCTCATTATTCATTTTGAGGGCCTTTCTTTGCCTCGCCATCTTTCTTTGTTGAAATGGTAACAATGAAAATATTACTCAACAGCAAACATAGGGAAGTTAGGACAGCAGCATCTCATTAGACCACAGGGAATATTTGGTATTTCAAGGGAGTGAAGGAAGAAAATATAGATAAACACGAGACAGAGCTAACCACAGCATTTGAATGTTACCCCAAGAGCTCCTCCGTGCAACCCCATTCTTCAGTCATCCAATTTCAATTACCCCTTGAGCTACTCAGGCATATTCATCTACAAACTAAGAACAGAACTCGCATCAGGGTGATATTATTCCTTTTCAAGGTTCCAAGTACAGTTTTCAGTATTTCTACTCCTGGGAAGCACTTATGCACTGGAGCAGCCCCACTGCCGATGTTTATTCTTTCCCAGGACTGGCAAGTCTTTGAGCTCGAGCTCCTTGGGAGTACCAAAACATTCCATTTCCTTCAATTTTGTCTTCACCTAATCCAATACCTGCCTAGCATTTAACAGAGAGAATACTTCCATATCATCATTTACTGCATGTAGAGATGAGTTAGGCACGTAATTAATTTTCACTTTTACCCACGAATTTATTTCCAGATGTTCCCAATACTGCTGTGCAGCAGGCAGGCTGCACATGGCAGTGTGTCAAAAAATACATGAGCTGTGAGACTAGAATGCAGTTTTTGTTGACTAATGTCACTTTTCCATCAAACTCAAGGAGTTCCAGTGGGCTTATGAATTCATTTGAAGAACAGGGTTGGGTTTTTCTTATTATGCTTATTACTGACTTCCCACCAGGACAGGCACCTTAAAATTTCAAAAACAACACACATGGACGTGCTCAGAAGAAAAATTGCCTTCCAAATGCATCAAATCCAGAAAAACACTGCTCAATCCCATTTTATAAATCCCAATACAAAGTATAAAGATAAAATCTGGCTTCAGGCATACAGGAAGCCATTGCCCACATTAGCACCACCTCTGGCACTCAGCGCTCTGGCTATCTGTTCAAAGCACTGGATTCAACTCTTCACATTTGAGATGTTCATACAGTTACAAGGGGCCAGCTAACACTGCTGTTTTAAGTGAAAAGTGCCAGTCAATATGTAATAAATGCTAAATAAAAAGCCACGGTGAAGAAATCCTGTCTTGTCAGTCAGGAAGATTCTAAATGAAATAAAGGAGAATCTAACCAGCACCTGTGAAGGCGTGTTCGTCCTGTATTAACACCACATCTAGCTGTGTTACCTTACAGCCACCAACAAACATCAAATTTACACCAGATAAGGACTTTTCTTTTAGGCTCATATTAACACAAACTTGTTGGTCTAAAAGCATTTCTGTACACACTTACACAGAATATAAAATACCCTAAATGCACAATACTTAAAGGAACAAAGCATCAGGTGACAAGCACTCTTTCACTATCACTCACAGTTACAGAAGGAGCCCTTTACTGCCTCTTCCACATGGAAAGCATTTGTTCCAAACTGCTAAGTCACAGGTTGCCTCCAAGGAAAATCTGATATACCAGAGTATTTTCCCCTTTAATCTTCCACCAAAGGTAAAGCACACCAAATTAATTTGTCAGAAAGCAGAGCAGTCAGGACTACCTGCACCCCCCTAAAGATCCATGAAGGAATCACTAACAGAATCTCTTGCTAACAGGAGAAAAATAAAAATACATTTCCTGTATTTCATAAGCACAGAAACTTTGCTAGACCAATGGACGCCCATATTTCAGCCTAATGAGGCAACTCTTACTTCTTCAGTATTATATTTTCATGTACGATAGTTAACAAAAATACTCAAATGTCACCATTTACATTACACAACTGAAAGATTCACTTTGACCTATGCATTCAAATTAAGATGAGGTACAACATGGAACTATTACCTGAATTATGTTCAAAGCCCTGGAGAGACAGGTCTGACCCCTCATTTCTCAGAGTAGACATGTAGAAGTATTTAAACACACACGCTCAACCCCCACACAGCTATTCTAAAAAATATTAAGTACTTTTACTACCAAACAAACTCCAAGTTACTCTTTCATCCTGTCACGAGAATCACATACAAAGTTTTCCATATCAGATTATCTCTGACTAGCTAAACTATATGCTTATTTGCGCTATTAACACCTTTAACAGAACTGTTTAATAGCTATTTAATAGCTGTTTAACTGTTTAATAGGTAAACCCAAACAACTTTGGTAGACTGATCAAATAATTTGATCGAAGTTCATTAATGACAGGGTAGGAAACATGGAGGTTTTCTTCGAATAATAAATCACTGTGTAACTTTTTCTTAAACTTATCTGGCGTAACAAATGGCTACAAATTAAGTCAAAACCATACGGTAGAGGCTAAAGCAGAGAGCACGAGTTGAATTTTATTATACAGAACCATATGCTGCACTTAACGTCTGTGATGACTTTGCCTTTCGCCACAGACGATGCCTATAAATCAGCACTGCAGATGTGAGAACTCCACTAAACTCTACAACTGAATGATCTTGAACACACAGATTCACTATTTTCCTTTATCACATTGTCTCAAAGGGTTACTTGTGTTATGGATCACTTTTGTGCTGTTGCAGAGTGCCATTTCTAGCACAGCCAGCTCTTCGAGCAGCACTCCAGCAATACTTAAAGGATAACTGAATAACCCATTCCAAGACCAGGGCTCCTTAGAGTTCTCCACATAGATACTCCAAATAGCAGAACACTGGGCAGAACTTTCCACAGAATCGTTTCTGAACCTAAGGAGCTGAAATTGTGAGTGCAACTTGCACATCTGCAAGATTGGGACTCAATGCTCTGCTCCAAGGCAGCTCACTTCTGCAGCTCATGCCGAGTTTGGTATTCCACATACTAAAAAACCAACATCCAACATCCTAGAATGAAATTGCTTTGATGTCAGGTAACCAGGTGAACCCTAAACAAAAAAGGAACTAGACCACAGCAGCCTGACACAACTTTAGGCAGTGGCTGCACAATAGGAGCAAAAATAAGCCAAATACGTGAAAGGCACATGCTGAGTTGAGAGGTTGATCTTCTGCTGTCTATTAGACCACTTATCTACAGTTCGGACATTTCTCGCTTTCCACACAGAGATTATGACATTAGAACAACACTAACATTACTGAGCAACACACAATCCCTTCAAATGGCATTTCAGTTTGGAGATCTAAAAACACTAACAGCAATACAGTACACCTGACTGCTCAAAGTGGTAATTTCTGGTGAAATGAAGGGAAGATGCTTTCAGAGAAGTAGTTTAGCAATCCCTATTTTAAGAGTATTTAAAAATACACTGCATTTTCATTGCCAGTGCCACAGGGCACATCACATGGAAGATGTTTCAGAAAACTGCTCACCGCAAAGGTCACATCTCAAGGTAAAGCACTTGCACTAGTATTGAAAAAGGCACTTTTCAAAAGGAAAAAGTGAAGGTTATTTCCTTGTTCCCACTGACCACAAACCCTCTTTTTTTAAGCCAGAATAACTTACACTTTTTTCTTCACCGCCACCTGGTTTTGGGTTTTCCCCCAAAACCAGCTAATTTTATTTAGCTAAAGTCAGTTCCTGCTACTAATAACATACAAGTCAAAACCCCCACTGATTTTTGGTGAGATCAAAGGGATCAATAACTTTTCATCTCAGCCTGCCTATTCTTTCCTATTTCTTTCCCTTAAGTGTAGATTTTTCATGAGTTTGAGGCACTGCTACAGACAGCGTCATGCTGTTTCCTTAGTACATTTTATCCAGAAAGTACTTGAAAAATACCATTACAAATAATGCCCAAGTACCATTTTAAGAAGAAAATGGGGCTACCCTGAGCAAATTATCTTCCTCCTTCTAAATTTGATTCCATAATTTCATCTTAATTAAAATAAAACACAAGATTTATTCAGCAAACATCTTTAGAATAACATTTCTACAAAGAAGGGAATTCATATATTTAAGGGTTCTGCTCCTGCCTAAGCAATTAATAATCCAAATACTGACTTCAATATCTAACTGGATAACAAGACACAACCAAACACAGTGAGGAGGGTGTGCATGTTCACCTTTCTGGCCTCTCCCAAACACTGTCAAATCTGCAAAAACATCAGCAACGGAGAGAGAAGAATGAAAACTTTAAACTTTGCAATTCCTGTTTTTCCTGACTGTGGACCTGAAGCTCTGTTATGAGTACTTGAGAAGCACAGTAACCAAAACCATTCGCCAGTTGGGATTCTCAGTGCCTAATTGTTCCAGCCAGAGAGGATTAACACAGTTCAAGGCACCTGACAACTTAATGCTTCCCTCATACTACAAAGACTAAAATCACCATTACTGGAAAACAAACAGACAAACAAAATAAAATCCACATTTAACCCCCTAGAACTTTCCCACAACTCCCAATACACTTTTCATAAAACTGTGCCCCATGAGCCAACATCCAGCTTTCACACAAGTCACTGAGTGAGCAGCAGCAGCAGTAATCACTGCATTTTATAGTCATGTTAGCAGAGGCACAATTTTGTGGGAGAATTCATTATTTTGGTTTTGTCTGTAGTTGGGGATAGTAATTGTTCTCCAAAGAACTCACCCACAACCAAACCTCCACCAACGTCAATGAATGAACAGATCATGGCCCAATATGAAGGGTAGTAGCAAAGCCATCTGTAAAGAACAGCTGTATTTGCTCACTGCAAGAAAGCAGAGAAGCAGACAAGCATGGTGACTTGTGGAGTGCCCTACTTAACAATATTTTATACCCCAAGCTTGTATTTCAAGCAGGAGAGGCCTGAAAACTCACCCTGCCCAGCTATCAGGCAGAAGATCAGAAAATACCAGGAATCTCACTCCTGCCCTCCCTGCAGGACCTGTGTGCTGCCAGCCTGAACCCCAAATTCTCCTCGGTGCTCTGAGCAGCTGGAGCCAGGATAAGCAGTGACCCACAGCCACAGCCCAGGCCAGATCACCCTGGAGAAACTCCACTCACCCAGCTGCAGTTTTCAAAGGAGATTTCTTCTACAGAATAACTGGAAAAATAACTCAAACCCAACTAGCAATCTAGTCTCAGACATTTTCAGCATCCGTCCACAGTAAACTGCTCCGCCACTTGGCTCTCTCCAGTTGCTATAAAAGCCAGAAACACAGAATTGGAACTGAGACTGTCAAGAAAAGCAACTACAGTTGCACAGGTCCAGATTATGAACTGTACCATCAACACCTGGGAAGTGTTATACGGGGAATCCATCAGAACACAGTTATCTTGGTTTTAAAATATACATATTCTGTCTAGTAACACTGCTAAAACTCCTTGCAGATATCCACCTCAGGACCTGCAGTTCCTCTCCTAAAGGAAGGCTCAGTCTGGGACTCATTCCTCTCACTTCCAAGACACTACTTTAGAAAACTGCAGCATTCCAACCTAACCCTTCCTCCAACACGGGGGCTGGAAGAAAAGATTCAGAATTTCTAGCCACCACCATAGGTTCAGTCATACAGCTATGGCAAAATGCATCTCTTCTCTGCAGTCTTCTCACGTAAGATTTGTTTCTTTAATAAACCTTTCCTTGGAGGAGCAGTCTTACATCAGTAGGAGATTTATAATATTTTAAGTAAATTTATAAACCAAGAGTTTGTAGTTGTACATACAGCAGAGATTCCAGATGACAGCAGAGCAGACCAAATGCAGCCAGCCTGGTGCTTTAAAACTGAGGTCATTGACTGATTCCTGTGATCCACAATCCCAACACCAGGCCACACCTGGTGTTCTTGCCTCCAGAGAAAAGCACACAACCTATTATCTCTGCTAAGCTCATTTGGTACCATTTAATACATATTTATTGCACACTCACAAAATGGCAAGTGTGGTTGCATCACTACCACAAAATGTTCTTGGGGATTTACTCAATCATTGATGATTACAGAAATGGTAAGAAGAGAGGCCAAACAATAGGGTGAAAAGGTGGATTTGCCCTACACAGCATCCAAATTCTTAACAACAGGATGGACTTTGCCACTTATTGCTAATGCTAACTAACTCACATAGAAGGATTTACAAGTTTGATCTGCAAGACAGTTCACACAAGGCTACAAAAGAAAACAAGCACTTTACATGTTGAATTTCACCCCTGTTTATGAGGTTTTCTCCTGATATTTAACTTCAATTATCAAACACAAATTTTCAAATATACTAGTGAACATCCCTCAGTCCAGAGTCTGTGCCTATTTCTTGCTGTAAGTTAGATGAGTAAACAGATAAAATTGTATCAGTTCCTTTGAACCGACCAATTTCAATTCAATTGTGGTTACAGCATTTCAACGGCGAACAAAAAGCATGCACAGCTGAGTTTCAGAAGATATAAATACTCACACAAAGCAACATTTTCAACTCCAAGAGTGTTCCTACAAGTATCCCAGCTTGTTTTTACTCACTGTACCACGTTGTAAACACAAGTGGGCTGTGACTCTCCCATAAGCAAGTTTTTTCATGTATTTGCAAAACTGACCGCACAAACGTGGTTACAGCTGCTCACATGCTCTACTGCCTGCACACACTGAAATGCCAAACAATTATAGAAGGCTCCAATGAATTATCAAGATTTGGGATGTTTTTTAAGTGCTATTTCAAAAAATAACTAAAACCAGTATTTGTTGATGCATTTACTACCACGTAATTGTACTAAAGCCCATTGAAGAGACAAATTTGGGCGGTTTTTTTTAATGCCTAAAGAAAGTATCTTTACCGAACACAAGAACTGGTTTACACTAGCAAAGCATCAGCCCAGGTCCTGCATTTCATCAGTGCTTGGACAGATAAAATGAATTTTGTCTATCTATCTACCAAAGGATTGCTATTCTTGGCAGCTTATTATCCTGACTGGATCAATTAATTCCTTGCATTGGGGCAACAGGATGATGCACAGATAGATACAGAAGCTCAGAAAACCCTTAGAAATACCTAGTGACTGACCATGAGACTCTGGCCAACCTCAGCCCAAGCATTTTCTCAATATCCTCTGTACACTAATCTAGGGGAGCTATGAAAGACAAGAAATCTCCCCTAATACAAATTACCACTCACCAGTGGCCAATATTACAGCCCTGACCTGATAAAAATATCCAGGAATCATCCAAATCAGATTTTTCTCCCTATTCCATCCGCTGACAAAATTACACAAAACAAAGTGTTTAAACTGCCATTATGTACCAAGACGCATGAAGATGCACAAGATCCTGTATTTGGTAACTGAAGTTTCCTCATGCAGCAAGGGGAGGACAAACTGGGGGGAAGCAATCTCTTTGTCCTAGCATGGACACAGAAGAAAACCATTTAGTCTGAGACTAAATTCATGTCATAATGAACTTGTACCTTTGTTTGTTCCCACCACTTTCCAAATATTCCTCTCTTAAAATAACAATCCTTTTCTTCAGGCTGCATTTTCACTTTCTGTGTTAAACACCTCCAAAACAACTTTGAATATCTGAGGAATTCAAGTGGTTGAAAACAGGGGCTGGGAGGAAAACAAATTAAACAGATTTGTTTAAGCCCAGTGTGCTTATATGAAAATCTTTCATTTGGCTTTCCACAGCTCCATCTGCATGGCCATCTCTGTAGACTCACGGACAGATTTAAACTTGACATTATCTAATGTATCTTGGGAAAAAACCTGCACAGCAAAGTGAATTTTTAAAAGTGGTACTGCGCATTCAATGAGCAACTAATACATTACATTTACTTGAACTGCAGCAGAAGAACATAAAGGATAATAAGCCCATTTGGAACGTTCTTTAGCCGACACTTGAATATACATTTCAGGTGTAGATGTTACAGTATTACGGGGGGGGGGGGGGGTTGAGTCCAGGCTTTGTGCAAAAATTAACAACTCCAGTATATTTGGTGAGGGGAAGCAGCAAAAAAATCCCATAAACACACTGTACACAACCTGTGTCTTGTTCAATTCTAGTAGAGGTCATTGCTTTCATTAAAAATAACAAAATAAACCCTTGTTAAAAATGAGCACATACAACTTCCACTTAGAATTTAGTTTCAATCCAGTTGCTTGCCACTTTAATTCAGCCCTCGCTCCCACTTTGTGATATGCAAATATTTCTCATCCGAGCCCCTCTGGCCAACACAGGGTTTGAAAATAACCAAACAGAACAGTGTGCAATTTAAGGTCCTGACAACAAGCACAGAAATGTTGTTTTACGCTCGAGGGAGCTGTGCACAGACCATCTGCCGCCTTTGTGATTCCCCTGATGCCTGTGTCACAGCGAGGACATACGAAAAGGCACGGAATGCAAACAGAGCCAACACCATGGAGTTTGGGAGGAGAGCCTGAGCCAGCCCAGCACCTCTGATCCCAGAGACAGCACTGCGATCATCAGATCCCTGTCAGGTGATGGGAGCTCGCCTCCAGTACAAGGCCCCCCAGGGAACAACCCCACTGGGCATTTTTTGTTATTAGAGCAGCATTACATACTTCATGCAGAGGGATTTGGGCTAATGGGATCAGATAGCACTGAATGACACAAAGCGATAGAAATCAGAGAAAAATACAACATCTGGAAATGCAGAAGATTTGGTTTAGATGTATTTAGTATTGTAAGAAGGTCTATGTAAGGATGAGCTTATACTACTTTATAACCTAATGCCTCCTCCCTTTCCCTTCTCTCCCTCAAGGAATGAAAATGACACTGCCTGCAGAATCCAAGAGCTGATATCCAATTGCCTCAGATCACCCATGTTTATCTGAGAGAAACAGATAAGTCAAATTTACATCAAAGCATAAAAGGAAATCAATTCCTTCAGGATTATATTTCACATGGAAGATGAAGACATTCCTTTCAAGTATCCCCACTCTTCAAACCATCCTATTATTGCATCTACTTGAAACATTGTTGAGTCCAACATGCTCTTCTGATTCCTAAGCTCTGTTTAGAAGAAAGACACCAATCCTCCACTGTGCACACATGCTATGATAAGGATTTTAAAGCTTTTACCTATTTTATTATTTGGTTTGGAGATTTTCACCAAGGATCCAATATTAGATTAACTGGGATTCACTAGAAAACCTGCCTGTTATGGAGATAAACACAACATAGCTCAGAGTTAAAATCGATGTCCCTTTCTCATACTTTCAGTCTTCTATCCAAATCACTGACAAATACACTCAGAGGAAGAGAACAACTTTTCTTTATACATCATCTTGATTTTACAATACTTTTTTCTCTTTTTTTTTCTTCTCGAGAAAAATCGCTTGTGTTAATACTTTCCCTAATACATGCCAATGAAGCAAATAAAATGAGTTTGAGCCATCCAGGCTTCAAAATCAAAGGTGTAGAGGAAAAGGAATGCAGCTATATAAGACAAGTACAGCCTCCTAGCCCGTTTTATACATACCAGGACCAGAGAAAAATTCAAGGTTCTTGTCTCTTCTAGAACAGTTGTGAAAACAGATGATCCTGGTGTCAGACCAATGTTCTCCCCACCCCAAATGGAAACTCCAGACAAAGGCAAACCAGGAAAAGCACAAAGACAGCCTAACTTCTGACACGCTTCAGAGAAGCCTTCAATACACCTTTGGTAAATGGCGGCCACAGAGTCCTTAACTACATTAATAATCCACTTTTCTTGGACAGACTCCTACACTGGATTCCACAACTACGAGAAAAGACTCATTTCAAAAAGTCTTCCACACACCATATTTAAATGGAAATATCTACAAGTGAAATAATTCATGGTAAATGCCTCCACTAAGGGGATTTATGCCTCCATCATGTTCTAAGCAACACCTTGCAGATGATCTCACTTCATCATGACATCCCTGCTTCAGAATAAGAATAATTCTATGCTGTTTTTTCAAGTGTTTCTCAGAATAATTCTACGCTGTTTTTCAGCTTCGATCCATTTTCTTGTACATGCCATGTTTGTGACACTAAAATTTATGATCCAGAATAAAAGAAAGCTGTTTCTTTTCAGAACTACTACAAATATTATTTTCTTGAACTGAAACTAACAAGTCTATAAACACAGTAGTATTGGACATCTTTTCCAGAACCTTCTAGAAGCTATAAAATTGAGGTAAATAATATAGTTTCAGTTAGGGAGAAAATCAACAGCAATAAGTCAAACCTGGCATTGCCCTGCCAATCCCACATGTGACTTGTGGCCTGACAGTGTTATCAGCTCTCCATCTTAAAACAGCTTGGTTTTCCATTCCACTGAAACCAAACCTTTTCCACAGCATCAACACATTCCCTGCTTATGGCCAGCCTGTTGTGACCCAGTACCTTCACAGCTGCTTGTTGGGTGGGTGGGTTTTTTGTTTTAAAAGCTTCTCCTTCACAACAATTCTCACTAGCACATCAACTTCACTCCATGTTACTCAACTGTGCCCTGCTTTACATTCCAGGCTGTTGAGACCATCCAGTTCTTCCAGGAATTATCTGCTCCTCCAGCCTACCAAAGTCTCTTAATCCTGTGCCATAGCATTTAGTTCATCCTGAAGAACAGTCTCAAGACAAACCCTGAGGATCTGTATTAACAGACCAATTCTTCCCTTCCAAGTACAGCTTCTTGCTCTCCCCTTCAGTCATTCCCTGTCCACTTTACCAACCACCATTTTAACACCTTATTTTGTAATTTCCCATAGAGAACTACACAGACATGTTTCTTAAGTGTAGATGATGAACTTCCTACACCTAAACTATTATTTTATCAAGTTAAAGGACGGGCTACATCTGGCACCAATTACTTTGGAAAAAAAACCTCTCATCCATGTGTTATTTGCTGTTGAATCTGTCAATATTTTTTCCAGATAGGCTCTAGAAAGTCATCCATCCTCTTCAGACCAGAATAATTCTCTTGCCCCTCTCCCTTCCCCATTTTTTTTTCTTCCTTTTACACATTTCTTGTCTCTCAAAATGTAGTCATGATGTTTGCCAATAGATTTCACAAATCTCTAAGGGCCTAGTTCTTGAGTAAAAACAAATTAGAGATAGATGTTGATATTTGTCACAAATACATTTAATTCCTCATTTCAGACAGAGCCCTTCTTTGGTTTGTTTAATCTCTGCAGTTCAGGCAACCTCTTGCACATATATCGACTCACTTAATCCTTGCCTTCTTCCCTTTCTCTGCCCTCTTCTCACCCCCACACACAAGCACATGGCTCTACAGACCTGATAAAAAATCAACTTTCATGAGCAAGCCACTTTAGTCTGCAAATCACCCTGAGCAAAATATTGCCAAGTAAGGGACACACTACAATTAAACATTAAGAAAAAGCTGCCCTAAAAAAGTGAAAAACGCTTATTAGAAAGGATAGACAGGAGTCAGGAAAAACTAAACTTAGAGCAAAATCTGGTTTCTTCAAATAATTAAATTTGAAGCAATACAAAAAGAAAAAAACCCTATTTCTGTGTTTCCAACTGTCTTCGTATTTGTCCAATTACTAACCCAGATATGGAAACAAACCAATGTAATGCACTTCAACTTGATCCCTGGAGATGCCTCCTTGAAATAAGATTCAAAACCACAACTTCTCAATTCCTGTTGAAAATTCATTTCTTCGGAACACTGTTAGGCAGAACAGTGAGACAAAAACCTCTGAAAAAGAATGCACCACCAGAGACAGAAAATTATTTTGAATCTATTGAAAGCATTGATATTAAATCTTGTTACAAGCTGAAGTCTGTAACAAAAAGTACTATTTCCTACAGGACACTTAAGGACTGTAGGACACCATGTCTCCATAGGCCCGGGAAATATGTTTTGAAAGATACTCCTTCAAAGGCTTCATCCAGAGTTTGGACAAAACTACATGTCCAAGTTTCCCGTCTCTTGAAGTAACAAGTAAAAACAATGGTTTGAAGACTGTTAGGACAATCCTGGAAACATAAGAGCAGTCCACACAACCGCAAATCATTCTCTTTAAGGAAAATGCTGGAACTGCAAGTTGTCACAAGGCAAATTTGCAAACCTAAAACATTTCCACAAGTTTTCTCAGCTGTTCTGCAGTGTTGCTGCAGTGTCCTCTGCTCCCAAAAAAACAGGCTTTCCACCGTTTTTTTTTTTTTTTCCACCGTTTTTTTTCCACCGTTAGTGTATTTTCATTTTGATTTTTTTGCTGTGTCACCTAATTTACAAGAGCATTCACATTCAATATCCATAATTTTTGTGCCATTTTTTGTGTTTGTTAAATTGCACAGTTAACCTAAGAGAGAGAGAAAAATATTGCATGTAGGCCTGGCAGGCTAAGTTTTAGTTGTACATTTGTATCCATGTGTTTGCCATAGTTTTTTTTGCATTTGAAATATTCTGTCTATGCATTTAAATATTCTTTTAATGTGAGTTTAAAGGGATTGAATAGAAAGATGAAACTGAGATCACTACACAGTCTTGATGCTGAAATCAGTCCTTTTTAGTCTAAATAATAGAAGTGTGTAATATAAATGATACTTTCTTAAGAAGTGTTAGAAAAAAGCAGATAAATAATTCCTTTTAATGGTGGAGTTCTTCAAAACAGGATCAGAAATACTGCTTACTGTGTGCTTTCCTTAAAAGGTCTTTACATGAGGTAGCAGGAATAGGCATCAAGAATCCAAGCTTCTGGAATGTAAATTTCTTGAGTGTGTTTTGAAATATTTTATGGAGTGGGTTTCTGTTATCTTGCATCTATCTGGGAGCATATGAAAAGTCGTACACCCTTACTAATAGAAGGTAAAAAATAAAGGGCAGTTTTTTAGCAGCTCGTCTCCATGGTGCTGTCACAAGGTGCAGCAGACCGTACCTTAGCAATGTGCTGAGGAACAAAAATGTTCTATTTGAGCGTGTACAGTAATTTAAATGCTCTTCTCTCTGAATTGTCTCCTCAGCTGGTTAAGGTTATGTTGGAAACTGTTGGAAGGTGTTATTTTCTTTGTTGTACCCCGAAAGGAACACTTTATAGATCACTTGTGTTACCAAAACCACGTCTAACTGAAGGTATGTGTATCTCTATTCTCCAGCAAGCAGGAAAAACGGGCATTTTCTTTTCTCGTGCAACTGATGAGCAAAAAGAGTACGTGAAAAGGACTGAGGAGGGTGGTATTTGTTTGGCTCAGGTTTCTTCAGTGTGACATTAGGGGACACTTGCCAGCCTTGGGGTCTTATGTATGAAATTTATTGCACTTAATTGATTTTGTCCAAGACAATAGTCTGCTTCAATTGAAAAGTTTTACATCTGAATACCAGTAGCTTTGCAGCTGATCTGATCCTAACATTAACTCTGGGGAGAAATTCGGTCTAGGGAGAGCATTTCTGTATTTTGGATGCTGTGCTTTGAAAGTTTGGACGTGTAATCTTAACAAAATGATGGAGAAAGAACATCAGAAAGTCTGCACTGCATAAGCCATTGAAATGTACTCTTAAATGTCAGTTCAGGGGTGAAATTCTCTGCTCTGTTTGGCATTTATCCTAGGCTACCTATGTCCTGTGCTATCAAGCTGTACTGAAGGGGCTGCCTCACAAGAATTTTGGATATTAGTTGTTTATATCCATCGTGGTAATGGCTGATGTGTTTTCCAGATCAGCCACTAGAAGGTGTGAAAATTGTAAACTGATGAGCACAGAGAGGGTCTGACAGTTTGTCCTGCAGAAGGCAGTGATACATCTGTCCTCAAGCAAATGCTGCATAATCCATACAATTTATTAGTGAATCATGCCTTGAGCTTGGGAATTTCACAGGAGCGGAGCTATTCAGGGGTCTGACATGTCCATCCAGTGTTTGTGGAGAGTCTCTTTGCATCCTCAGCAACCCCATCCATGCTTGTCCAGCCTCCTCCTTCCTCCAAAGCAGGGAAGAGACCTCTGAACCCATTGCTGCAGGAATTTACCCCGTTTGATTTATGATGGAAGCAAGCTCAGGTCTGTCAGAAGATCTACTTTCATCCCTAAAATGTGGGAGTGAGGGAAATGTGATTAGGAACATTACCTGCCCTCAGACAAAACTAATTGTGTCTAATGTTTGCTAATACTTAATGGCACTTTTCAGCAGTCAAACTTGAATGAGTTGATGATTGCTTAATGTACTTTGTGTAGAAAAGCTGTCAGTGGCCAGCGCAGGAGATGGGAATTACGTGGTCAAGGACGTGTACAGTAGGAATAGAACATGTGGAGAGTGTGATTGATAACTGGCTAGCTGCAAAAGGTCACGTAGACATGAGAGAGCTTTGCTGAGCACACAGGCACTCTCATGAGAACCAGCAAGGCGGTAAGCTTCGCATGCCCTTGAGCACAGCTGGGATACGAGCCTGGATTGTTAGGCCTTGTAGCTGAAAGATATGAGGGAGAAGCACGGTAAAACAAAAACTTACTCAAACTATGTAACCACAAAGAAATGTAGAAAGAGGCGTAGCTGACTTTTAGTCTGAGCACCAATCCTGAGCTTAACTTTTGCAATATGCATGAGCTTATTAGTGTTATTATTAAAAGCATTGTGTGAATTAACAATAAAGAGATTTGCCGATCACTCATATTGAGTGCCACATTTCTCCCGCTGCAGATTTCCCACAAGAACGGACTTTCCAGTTCTTAAAACCTTCTTAGTAGGAGGTGTGATGGTGCACTTTGACTAAATTGTGGTCAATTCTGTCTCCTAATAGCTGGCATCTTCAGATTCTACCGGCGGTGTTGGGAATGTCTTTTCAAGAGTTGAGAAGGAAAGTTTCTTTTAAGGATTCTGATCTTCCAGTGTGATCAGGCAGTAGAATAATCCTGTCAAGAAGGAGGATAACAGTAACTTTTCCAAGGGACAAATGTCAATGTCACTTTCAGTTACATTGCAGGAAAAAATGGTAAAAGAAGTGGGTGTGACCCAGAATTCCCACAGCCAAGAGGATATGTGAGTACCAGTTTGGCTGAAATGACTGTTGCTTGTCATTCCCCAGTGACAGTTTGGAGAAGTCATCACAGGCTCTTTTAATTGATGAATACTGATGTGTATAAGTCAGGTGTCGGTATATGTATTTTCACATCCGTTTTTTTTGCTTTTTCCATTGTGCAGCAGGTAATCTCAGAACAGCAGTGGCTGTGCTGAAGCAATATAAATAGTAATCTCTGATTTTTTCCAATGATGTTTGATTGCCAAGTGATATCCTCAGCAAAGTTGGTCAGACCCTCTCAGTCCTACTCCTTGTAGCTTCTGAGTACTGAGATTGTGGAAGGCCTTACTGAAGCCGACAGAAGTAATTTTCATTGCCTTCAGTGACTTTTAAATTGGGCTGAAAGTGCTGGTTGGTCTCAAAAATACTTTGTGAGCTTTGATCTAATGAGTGGAGACCAGTGGTAAATCAAAATGGAAGGAAGAGCTTTGTGGGCAAAATGCAGTACAGGTTAATTTGCTTTTTCAAATTCTAACTTATTTAAATTTTACATCAGAAGTTGTGGAGGTCTAAATCCCTACTACCACCTTAAGGCATCTCTGCCTCATCATTGCTTAAGACACTGACTGAATGCACATAGTTTAATTTAAAGCTGATTGCATTTAACAACAGAATTTTTTAAAGCCTTTGGTCATGTAATAATGGTAGATAGCGCTTAATTTAGTCAAGAATGACCCGATACAGTTATCTATCATTTACATTAGCAATGTTGAACCGACAGTGAATTCAATTAATTCTTCAATTTTATGCTCTTAACATTTAAAAACCTAAATCCACTTTAAATCAATTTGCATTATTTTGAGGATGGGATTCTTAATGTTAAGCTCCTATTAAATCCGCATTTTCTCTACTATAAGGTTGCTTTGAAGTTTTTTGTCATGTTTTTGTGGAATGTTGGTCTTAAGCAGTTTTTGTGGGTTTGTCTGTGACTTAAGGAGCTCTCTATTGGATACTGATCTATGCAGTTGAAATAGAACACTGGAAAAACATGATTTATAACAAATGTTCTCATAGCAGACCAGGAGGTTGGGTTGATATTTCTTGCTCTTCCATCAAGGAACACCCATGGCTGTGGGCTATAATTTATAACAACAGTGTTGCTTTGACCGGTTTTGGTTACTGTGGGCTTGTTTTCAGGAATGATGAGTATGTAGTTATCCCATCTTGAAAGAAATACATAGCACATGTGCTTATTTGTATTAATTAGTATGGTTTTATATCACAGTTGATAGAAAGCTGGAAGAAAAGCCCAAGAATAAAGGAATAAAGGAGGCCAACCAAATAACTGAGGGTTGTGACTGTGGTTAAAGTCCCTTATGAATTCTGAGTGCTCCAGCACCGGTTTTCTGTGAGTCACTCTTTGAAGCTGCATTATCATTTTGTTATATATATTCCAATATATGTAAGTCCTGTCAGACCCTAGAGAGAACACTTGCAGTGAGTAATTTCAGGTCTGAGTGCCACAAGCAGGCTGCTGAGAAAGCTGGCCCAGCCTTTTTTTTCTTGGTGGTTCTGATGGTTTGAGCTGTAAGTTCACTCAGCTGAGCTGCTCTGTGCTCCAGCTCTGTTTCTTTAGTGATGCTGCAATACTTGCTGCACGGCAACTCAGTTGGAAAACAAAGAAATTAATGATACAGACAGAAGATCTGTTCCCAAAGCAGGGTGAAATTCTGGTGGAAGGGCTTCTGCTGCTTGAATTTTAAACACTGTGCTGTGAAACCTCTCACGTCATCTGTGGGTTAGTGGTTGTATCACCTGGGATAGTCCATCCAGGCCCTGTTGATACAAACGTGCTTTTCACTGGTGCTGCTCCCTATTTTGGAGAATATCTGAAAATAAGGGGTGAGCAAGTACTGAAAATTTCCATTTTTGCTCCTATTTACCCACTTGCCAGCTGTTTTAATTTTGAAGTAGGGTGTCAGATAGAATCTGTCTAATGGCAGCGGTGTAAAAAGCATGCCTTCAGTTCCAAACTGAAACCCCTTGAAATCAGCAGATGTCCCAGCTCAAGGAAAATGGCTTGCAAGCCCAAAACATTCACTTTCCCTGCCTCATTTCTTATGGTCTTACCAAGGAAACAGCAAGACTTGGATTGTGCTTACTCTTTGCAATGAAGAAGTTGTTAATGCTGCGTTTTCATGCTTCCATCGTCGTTGTACTCCAAATGTCTGTTCTGTGGAATGGGCAGGATTAGGCTGTTTAAGACAAAGCCACTCCACATTTACAGTGCCTGTAAGGTCCACAGTAAGAGCCCTAAATGGAAGTATCATTTTCAAGATGCCTTCTATTTTACAAGCAGCCAAACAGAAAATGAAACCCTGGGTTGAATTGTAGTCTTCCTGAAGGAAGTGTCAAAGCCTAACAAGGGTGCTTGACCCAGCTTTGTACTTGTTGTTCATTGAAATAAACTTTAATTGTTAATGAATCCAAACACTGTTAATGAATCCAATACTACTACTTTACTGAGAAAAGCCGTAATTACTGGACAATCCCCTGATTCTCAGCTGCTGTAAATCACTCTATCTTCACAGAATGGAGAGGGGCACTTCATTTAACAACACTGAAGAATTAAGACAGGGAAATGGCGTAAAAATCAGAAAGGATCTTAGAATTATAATCAGGGGAAACAGAGTAAAGAAAAACATGTAAAGTTGGGCGTTGCTTCTGTGAAAAGAGAAGTTGTACATCCGTGTACATGTAGTTGCATTAAGGAAAAGCATTAGTATTCAAGCCGAATGATGTCATGGAAAAACCGGTTTGTTTTTTTTTAAGCATGCAAAACTTCTGTCAGTTGAAAGGGGTTAAGAACAGCATATTAATCTATTTCCCTCCTTACCTGTTGTTTTGTGAAGTAGTTAGGATTGCTGGCATTATCCATCTGGAATTTTATGCCAGTGGCAGATCCCTGACTGTGATGGTAGAAGGGTAAGGACCTCATCCAAATGCATCAAGAGGAATAGTGTTTCACTGTGAAACTGCCAAGTATTTCAGACCGGTGCCTAATAAGGCAAAAACTTGTTGCAATTATGTGTAAAGTGTAATTTATCTAATGTAATTATGAGATGTTTAGAGCCAGTCATTTGAAATAGACTCCACTCCTCTGTTAACTTTTGACATTGGAAGGACTGTAATCATGTTGCAGACCATCAGGCCTTGGATTAAAATTTAAACCTACAGTGAGCTTCAAACTGCTTTGCATTTACCCTTAGAAGAAAAGGGAGGTTGAATAATTTTTCTTACGTTGATTTATCTTAGGAAAATGGGTGTCAAGGTTCTGAATTACAGTAATTATTGTAAGCATGTAAAATATTATCAACTACAAGATACATCTGATGTGGTGTGGATGGATTAGTGCACATGCTAAGACCAATTTGAGAACATTTCACTTTTTGCTACGTTTGCTAGGGCTAGTTACATCCACTTAAAATACAGATTGGCTCTAAAATGGCAGCGGTTTGCAGGTCCTAAGTGTTAGGACTTTGGTTAAAGCAAAAGGAACAAAATAATTCTTTTTCTTTTAGCTTGTCATGCAGTTTGTGCTGAGGCTTTCAGTAGTACTTTATTGTGACAGCTCATTTTCCTTTTCATTTGATGCCCTCATATACACCTCGTCACTCTATTAAACTAGAAAGATTTAGTTTCTTAAAGAGCCTTCAATGAAGCTGTTATAAAGCCTTTTCTCAAAACAACATATATGGAGCCTGAACACATGAGATTACATTCTTTTAGTTTATGTTGCTTTTTTGAGGAAATGAAAACAGGAGAGAGCAAGAGTTTATTGCTTAATAAGTATCAGCTATTTTAATAAAAAGGGTTCATAATTTTGAGTTTCATTTTTATTTTGACCAGAACGCTTTTAGATAATAAATGTTGCAATTGAATCTTGGTTTTTTTAGGAAGTTGTTAAAACAAGCTAAATGCTTTCCATTTATGGATAACAAACTGATGCTCTAAGTTTAGGAATTACTGTGCCAAAATTTGAGTATTTCTTTGATTTCCTTGTAACCTGTAAAACTGACTGTTTCTGGTTATTCTGGGACCTTTGAACTAGGGGTCTTACCTCAGGTGGGATGTCAAAAGAATATATAGATTGTGATGCTGTTTTCTCTCCATTACTAGGAACAGTTTTTGATCTGGGCAAGTTGTGATTCAGACAATGCCACTGGATTTCTACTTGAGAATCTGCCTTTTGTGGCCTGTTTTATGGGTATTTTCACTTTTTTCATTGCAAGTTGTTAGGATTTTCTAAGCGTGTGTTTCTAAAAAAGCAGCACCCAAATTAATTGCATCTTCTGAGTACGTAAGAACTACTTTATGGCATTTTAACCTGCAAACGCTATGATAGCATGTGTGGAAATGGAATTTACCTCACTTGGCGGACTTGAAATATATCCCTAAGCAGTAATTGCAACATCTTATCAAATTGTCGAGCAGGAAACCAACCTTTTTCTAAATGGAATTTTTATGAACTGTTTTAAGGACTGTTTACTGGAAAGCTGCCTAATCACTGCGTTCCCTGGGTAATGGCTGAAATATGTGTGCTGAATTAGTAGCAGGAAGATGCTCAACTACTCTGGCAGGGAAGAGTTGATATTGCTTTTGCTAATGCATGTAAATCACAGGAAAAATTCTGAATATGGGGAAAATTTTTATCAATAACCCCATTTAATTGTATCCTTCATTTGAACGGTGCCTTGCTTCAGCGATTTTTAAGGAAATTATCGAGACTATTTTTTTAAGTGGTAGAAATAATAATTAAAACCCGTCCATTAAAGCATTTGGGAGTACATTTAATTGATAGAAAGATTAGGTATATCAGGGGAAAAATCCACTTTGCTGGCGTTCTTCTGGTTTTGGGTCTTGGCAAAGGAACTAAAATGGGTTAAGAGGAAATTGCTTGTTCCACAGTGTGCTGTGTGTGGCTTCCTGGGGATTTTACCTTTATGGTGAGTGTTCCTCTGAACACAATGAAGCTGCAAGCGTGTGCTAAATCCAGTTAAGGAGATTTCCAGTCTAGTCTTTTGGCTCTGGAAGAGTCCCTAACTGTGCACCTGGGACATAGGATTGTCCAAAGGTGTCCCCATTGCACATTGCGAGGAATCCTGGTCTTCATTCTGCTGGTTTAGTTTGATGTTTCCATATTCTTCTAAAAAAGAATAATTGCTTTCTGTTCAGTGCCTGCATTCACAGCTGTCTGGTTTTTACCTTTTCTTCAGCTGCCTCTTCTCCACACAAGTGCCCTTGTCTACTTAACTCTTTCTTTTATGGCAGCTGTTCAATAGCTGGAGTTAAGCTTCTTGCCCTACTCTGAATTTCCAATTTCCCGTTTGAGGATGAGGCAATCACCGCTGACTTCCCAGAGGGCACTCCTTCGCTTAGTTATCCAGCTCTCAGCAGCTTTGAAAGGGACAGAGAAATGGAAGGGAATAGCTTTGGTTCATAAATATTTTTGCATTAATAATAATTAAAGTTAAGATCAATGATTGTAGTACAGATGACTACCAATAGTGCTTTATAGCCCCTTTGGGAACTGAAATTGTGTGAAATAATTCAAAATAGCCTCCCTAGAATGGTTATTCTGTGAGCAGCAGTAGCTCTGTTTTAAGGCTGGCGTGGTGTCAGGAGGTCTCTGGGCATGCCAGGAGTTTCAGGTTGCTCACTTTTCTATTATTTTTGCCCGTCTCCATGTGTTTCCATTCTACATTCGGTCTTCCTGAAAATATTTGTGTGTCTTCCTTCATTTGGACATTGCAAAGCATGACTGCTTTTGTGGAGGACTTTTCGCCCTCTCCCAGTCTTGTGCCTTTTGTTTCCTTTGGATGTAAATCCAAGCAAGCTGCAAATCTTTTATATCTTATTGGGATTTAGCAGTGGTGTCAGCGAGTACAAAAAAGAGTTCAACATGTTTTATTGTTATCAAAAGCATTTCCAGGAGTGGGAATGAGGGATAGGAATCCAGGGCACAGGGATGGTGGATCCCTGTTTATCTCTGTAGTGTTTTAGAGTGTGTTTCAGTGTATCCCTCAACCTCTTTTGCAAATATTGTTAAAAAGGCAGTGCTTCCCAAAGCAAGAAATGAACCCAGGAAAAAAAAATCTCACAGTCTTATCACAGCATGCTTTTTCTTTCTTATAAAACCAACATAATCAAAACAAAAACCAACCAAACCAAAACCAAAACCAAAAACCTCAAAAACTAACCAAGCAAAAAACCCCCCCAAAGCCCCCAAAAAACTAAAACAAAAAAACCCCAAGCTTCTATCCAGTAAATAAGACTTAAGTTTTAAGAATTATAAATACAGAAGGTGTCTTGATCACAGCTGAAAGAGGTTTGTAGTTATGCACGCCAGGCCTGTGAATTCCTTAGCAAACCTATGATTTTCTTCTTTTCTGAAGTATGTCTGTGAAATGTTTTGGAGTTTTGTATTGGAAAATATTTTTCTGCAACACACATTTTAGTGGGAATAAATAAAAACGCCAACTAGTATAAAGATGGAATCATGTCTTTAGGAATTTATACTAGAATAATCTTGAATCTAGAGGAAACTTGAATGTGGGGAGGAGAGTGGAGGTATTGAAAATCTGAGAGGGTTTTTGCTCGCACCAGTTGTGTTTTCATGCTGTTTACTTGGGCTAATATAGTTCATGCTGCACTGCAAAACTTTTAGGTGCCTTCAGCATGTTGAATAAGAAGCTGTAGTTTTATAAAATAGCATTTATTTTGTTGTGGATGGGCTGCTTTATCACCTACATACAAGGACTCGCAATCACATACGTTGTATCTCGTGTCAAACAAGGATTTAGGAGAACTCCATGGAGTTCAATGAGCCCATTTCTAGCTGTGTTGACAGCAGATTTCTACCCAGATGTCGGATAAGCATACTTGGTATTTTGAAAAGTTTTTCCAGGCTCCAGTTCTTTTGAAGCAGGCACTTAATGAGCTTCTGTGTATTTAGCAACCTTCATCAGATGCCTTTACATCAACTTGTGCAGGCTGCCTTTGGGCTCGTATGAAAAATCAGACGTACGTTCTAAAATGTGAGAATGCTTTTTTTCTCTGTGAATGTTTGAGGGATCTCGTGCTCCTTTACCACAATTTAGTCGTTCAAGCCTGAGGTGCTCTGGTCCCAGGGAAGATCGATACGATGTTGCCATTACGGCCGTGTCTGTCAATTACAGCCAGATTCAGGTGGTCAGGTAGGATTGTAAATTTGTGCCAACCAGTCACAGATGTTCCGGCTGTGCAGACATGTGGCACTATTTATTCTACTCTTTTTTCATAAAGGCCACAGGGGGCAAAATATTGTCCCTACCCAGAGACTGCAGCCGTTCTCCTGAAAGCACCTTCCAATCTTCCTCTCCACGCTGGGATGATGGCATTAGGTCTTTTTAGCCCTCACATGTTTGTTTCAAACTCCCACAGCTCACAGAATTAATTTCTGTTGGGAACACAATGTGGTGATGAGGCAGGTTATTCTGGCTGGGCTTTTCCTTTATCTGCTATACAAAGCAACTGATTCACTTTCTATTAATTACCACCAGCTATGGGGACTGCCTGGTGTTTTTTCTTTGGACTTTCAGCCTTTTGAGCTCGTTCTCAGGTTTGCTGTTTGGAAAAGCAGCGATGACAGGAGCGGGAAGGAAGGATACAGGAGAAAGAGGCTGACTTACCCAAACCTTAAAGCACATCTCAGCTGGGAATGGTTATTGTGTGTGGAGCACTATATTTTACTTATATGCAGCACAATATTACTTGTCTCAACTTCCCTCCTCCCCCAACCCTATGAAAGGAAATCCTAAAAAATTGCTTTTTAACTAATTATAAGAAATCCAATAACACTAGCAGCTTATTTCTTTCTGACTAAATGTAATGAGATTGGAGCATTGCTTCATCAGGAGAATGACCTAATACAATAGCTCATTGAACCATGAGAGATTCATTAAAACTACCTTGCAAGGGGATTTTTTGGGCAATGTTTTATGTGGTGGACTTTTTTTCTTTTAAAAATAACTCCCAAGTCTAAAGCAGTTACTGCATGTAGTTGTAATCAATTTTGTAACACTAGGCAACAGAACTGGTTTTAATTACCTCTTATGTTCTAAAGATGTTACAGAAAAATCCTCACAGCTGAGCTGCACTTCATTTGTTGGAGGCTGAGGTTTGCAGCCAGGTGACTTTGCAAAATACCCAGATGTTGCACACTGGGATTTTGCACAAAACTTCAGGAGTTGGTGATAAGTTTCAAACTGCCAGAAAATTTCCATTTCCTGCTGACCTAAATGAAAAAATCTATCCCTTCCCTGAGATGTGAGTGGCAATGTGTCTGTACAGCTTTTAGAGTTGGTTTCTCACAAAGGGTACATGATGCCCATTTGCCCCTCAGCTTTGTATCTATTACTGAATGATGCATTTTAAACTGTTCTTTGTATCCATGATAACTGTGGGTTCTGAAACAGTAGAGACTTTAATACACTAAGCTTGAGGTATAAAAATGAGGCATCTGTCAGAAAAAAATACGGACTGACTTACAACCTCTATAATTAAGGTGTCAGGAAATCTCAAGCTGTTAAAATCTATTTTGAGCTACCCTAAAACATTACATCCAACAAGACAATATCCAATAACAGTAAGAGAAGGGGCAGAAGGTAAGATGATGGTTTGCAAATGCATAAAAAAAGGAACTTAAAAAACTAGATATGGAATTCTAGAGTTCAGTTCGATTGATGTAACTGTCCCCATCATCCTTTCTGCTGCCAGTAGGAAAATGTCCAGAGCATGTGTTTAAGCAACACGCACTAAAGCCTGTGGGCATGTTTGACTCTTTCTGGCAGTGTGCACAAACCCAGGCTGCTTCCACAGGTGAGAGAGGTAAATGCTCTTTCCTCCTGAGATACATCTGAAAAAATCCTAAAAGGAGCACCTTGTAATCTGGGGAAAAACCAAAAGGTTTCTCTTTCTACTGAAATCTTGGAGTGAAATAAAAGGAACCTGCAGAAATCAGCCTCTCTCTTTCTTTACACTGAGTTACTGAGCCCTGCGCCTCTCAGGGTCGTTCACCTGCTGCCTCAAAGCGTTTCCTAGGTGTTCAAACAACAACAACAACATTAAAATAGGAACTAACACTCAAATAACATCAGTTCCCTGCTTTGGCAGGCTTTTCCCTCAGGGCAAACCATCTTTTGCCGCTTTTCTTTTGCAGAGCAGAAGAGCAGGAGAGGCTCAGGAGACAGAAGGACGATGATTTGGCCAAATTGCTGCCAAAAGCTGATGCCTTTAGTTTAAGGAATAAATGCCTGTCCAAACTTGGAACTCAGGTATCACTGATTAAAAACCAGAATGCTGAGGGGTTTATTTAAAGGATTTGGCGGTTTTTACCAGCCAGCAACTCCACCTCTGAGTGAAATCCCTGGGATTTGTTCTCAGGAAGAAACCTCCCAGTAATGAAAAATCTAATGAAGAAAAAGGATTCGAAGGTTGGCCCATTTCAGAAGCTGAGGAATGTCTTGAATTTTATTTTTTTGCAGCTCCCAGCTCATTACTCCTCCTGTTTCTCAACCCTGGCCCACAGAAGTGTGTTGAAATAGCAGCTTGGCCCTGTGGAGAAGCAGGAATCCACTGAATTTCCTGGGACGCAGAGCCCAGCGCCAGCAGATGCTCCATGCTTTGCTGCAAGCCTAGATCCTAGATTTCCAATATTGCCTAAAAACTCCTCCTTCCTGGGCAATCCAGAGGATCCTGATGGGGGATTGTGGCTCTGGTGGAACCTCTGAGTACCTGCTCCAGCCTCTTGGCTCTAATTACTCCGTGAGTAGCTGAGTCAGGGGCCAGGGGTTGCTCTCTGGCTGTCAAATGGGAAAATTCCATCAGGAAAGTGCTGGGATGAGCCTGGAGGGAGGTGGGGCTTCTCCAGCCTCTCCTTCTTGGACACCTTCCTTGCTCTGCTTCGTTTTTCTGAGGGAGGAAAAGGTGAGGAGAAGCTCCCCAGGGAATATTGCAGAGGAATCTCCAGTTCCAGAAGTACAAAAAGTGCCCAGCCTCAGGAATTTATCCCAGCTCAGGAACAGCACTAACCTCTCCAAGCCTGAACAATGTGAAAACCGATTTATTTTTTAAGACTTAGTGACTAAAACCAATAAAAAGAGGTAATGCAAGGACTGGATTTTGCTTCCAGAGGGAAAAGCCTTGAATTCCATGCTGGAACTCATCATTTTCCCATCATTTCAGTGGGAAGCTTCTTGCTGAACAGGGACTTCCCAGGGCTCCTGCAGAGTGCGCTTTGCTTTGCTTTCATTCCTCCTGGAGGTAATTGGATCAATTATCTCTGACCCGAGCTGAGCTTGCTGTAAAGGGGCAGGAGGTTTGTGGAGCCCCAGGAATGGGGAACATTCCTGGGATACTCCAGGAAATGTTCCTGGGATGGCTCCAGGGAATCCTGGTGTGCCACAGAAAGCTCAGGAGCCTTTGACGTTTGTTTGGCTGCAGGGAGAGGAGTCCGTTAGAATCAAAACGCTGCATTTGATGTAGAATATCCTGAATTTCATCGTTTCAATCTAAGCAGAACTCCCAGTCTTAAAGCTTGGTTTTAAAAGAGATTTTTGTGCAGTGGAGATTTCTTTGACGTGCCTGGAAAATTCTCATCTTCCCGAGGGACATTTTGGGTGAAAGTTCTGGATTCTGGAGGACAATGAGGGGACCCAAAGGAGCAGTTTGGGAGCTCCCTGTCCCCCTGAGCTGTCCTGGTCCTTTCTGGGCTCCTCGGGACCAGCCCTGAGGCTTTGATTGGACGCTTTCCTTGTGAATTTGGGATGTTTTTTAAAGAAAACCTTTCGTTGGACACTGTCACCCGTGCTTTTTGGTTGTTGAGGGTTCTGGTGTTGCCTTCAGAGGCTTTGGGAAGGGAACTTTATCCCAAGAAATCCTCCCTTTTCCAGGGACCTCTCACTAGAGGTCAGCACTGCCACGTTGCCGGCTCGGGAATGTTGGATGGTTGGGATTAAAACCACCGAGGCTGCAGCTTCTGGGGCTTGTTTGGGTGCCTGATGTGCACCAGCCTTGGTCCTGGCACGAGGTGTCCATCCTGGGGTGTCCATCCCTGGCAGTGTCCAAGGCCGGGCTGGACATTGGGGTTTGGAGCACCCTGGCATGGTGGAAGGTGATTTTGAAGGTCCTTCCAGCCCAAACCAGTCTGTGATCCCATGGAACCGAGTCCAGTCTTTGGGAAAAGCACCTCAGTGCCTTCAATCAACTTCTCTTTGAATGTTTATTAATGGAAGGCAAAGCAAAGGGATGAGCTGGGAGGGAAAAAAGGGGAGGGGCATGGTCTGAGGGCTGAAGACATGGAGCTGTCCAAAGGGAGGAAGGGTGGAGGGAAAAGGGACGGATGGTGTAGCAAGGCAGGGAGAGGGTTGAAGGCACGGGAGCTTCCCACAGGCATCAGCTGCGTCAATCATCAGCTGTGCCTGGAGCTCCGGCTCCCCCGTCTCCAGGCGGTCTCATCTTCTGTGGCCCCTGAAGGTCTTCTAAGGCCACCGGTTCTTCTGAGCCAGCAGATGACTGCAGTTCTGCAATTCGCTCCTCGAACATCAGCTGGACAAAGAGGCTTATCCGAGAGGGGCTGTCGTCGTCTCTCAGGGCCTGAAGAGCTGGAAGAGACAGGCACAGAGCCCCGGTCAGAGCCCGAATGTGCAGGAGTCCAAGGAGACCCTCCTGCCAAGGGCCATCCGAGCCAGCTCCTGCCGTGGCCACCACAAGAGAGGAGAGGGGGGCCAACGGGATTCGCCGCAAGGTGCTGAACACGAATCGCCCCGCCCGCGTCCCCGAAATCTCTCCGTGTTCTGCGCACGCCAGCCCTTGTCCGCACAGGGAGCCAGGCCCTCCGCAGGCAGGACAGGGATTGCAGCCCCCTGCGCGAGCATTGCGGCTCCCCCCGGCAGCCCCGCTGAGAGCCCGCTGCCCTCACTCACCCTCGCTGAGGGCCTGGAGCTCTTCCTTCTGCCTCCTCAGGCGCACCCCGGCGATCCCTGGGAACACAGAGCCTGTCAGGGCCCCAGCGGCACGGCGCCCTGCCAGCGGCGCTGCCAGCCCTGTGGCCACACGGCCTCCTGCCCCGGCAGGGCTCGGCCCGGGCCCTTGCCGCATCCTGCCGCCCCAGGGCACGGCCGCAGAGGGCGGCAGCAGCCCCGAGGGCAGGCGCGGCTCCACGGCGCCGGGCGCGGATGCCGCTGCCGGGACGGGGGCTGGGGCTGGGGCTGGGGCTGGGAGGGAGCCCGGGCTCGTGGCTCACCGATGAGCTTGATGGCCGCCTCTCGCAGGGGCTCCTGTGGGTGCTCCAGGTAGGGCAGGGCCAGGCGCAGGTGTTCGGCCGCTCGGCTCTTGTCGTCTGCCAGCTGGAGAGAACGGCAGGAGGGAGGGAAGGGTTGGCGCGGGCTCAGCCCCTCGGCCGGGCGCTCCCGGCGCCCAGCCCCGGCCTGCGCTGCCCGCACAGCCCCGAGGCCCGGCCAGCGGGCGCCGGGCTCCGGAGGGGGCGGAGGGCCGGGTGCTGCCCGGGGAGCCGCGGTGCCGCCCCTCCCCGCGGCCCCGCTGGGCCGGCGCTCCGTCGGCGCCCGACTCGGGGCACAGGAGCCTGGAGAAGAGCCCGCGCGGCCCCACGGAAGGGAGCGGCGTGTGGGGCGCAGGCCGGAGCCCCTGCGTGCGGCGCTGGGCAGGGGCCACGGCTGCCAGCCCCGCACACCGAGCCCCGCCGTCAGGGGGCTTCTCCAGAGGCCGTCCTTACCACGCACTCGGCGAACTTGAACAGCTTCTCTGTCTTCAGCACGTGCTGGAGGTCGCTCCTCTTCAGGAAGCCGGCCGCACAATGCAGCGTTTCCCGAGAGGCCTGGAGAGCAGCAGAGACGGGAGCTGGCAGCGCAGCCCAGCCCAGGGCACGGGCCCTGCGTCCCTGCGCCAGGGCCAGCAGGAGGCTGCGAGCCGGGAGAGGTGCCCGGGCAGGAGGCAGCCGAGCCCCCTGTCAGGGATGCACCGGCATCACACAACGCCTCACCTTGGCCACGCGCTCGTTCACCTCGTGGCAGTGCAAGTAGAGTGGCAGCAGGCTCTGGCTCACAACTGTGTTCAGTGGCTCTTTGCCCTCATCCGCTACCAAGCCCATCACCTTTTGAAAAAGCTGAATGGAGAGCAGCTGCACCTGGCTGTTGTCCTGAAGGAAAGGAAGCGGAAGAGGCCTCAGCACCAATTTCTCCAGCCCAGCCGGGCAAAAGCCTAAAAATCCCCAGGGCACAAAGTTTCTGGGCAGCAGCTAATGCCCGTGGCACACAGAGCCTTACGTTTCCAAAGAGCGACAGGAGGAGGTCGGCTAGCTTCAGGGCAGTGGTCCTGCCGATCACGGAGTCTTTCCGCTGGCACACATTGGTGAGCGCAGAGAGGGACATGGCGACCACCTCTCCGTCGGCATCACCAAGCCGCTCCAGGAGGCTTGGAAGCAGGCTGCGTACACCTCCGGCCTGTATGGAACACAAGGCTGTGCTGGGAAGCCACCAAGAGCTGCAGCGCCAACACCGCCCTGGCTCTGCTAGCCCACCCTGCCGCTGCTGGGCCCAGAGGCCAAAGGCCTGTCCCGAAGCACTCGAGCAGCTGGAGCAGGAGGCAGGAGAGCTGGGAGCAGCTGCCTCAGCTCCTGAAGCCCAGCCAGCCCAAGGGGCTGCTTTCCCCAGCGCAGCTTCAGCCGCTGCCCCCTTCTCACCATCGAGGGCTCCTCGCTGAGCAGCACAAGGCCTTTGAGCGCCAGGTGACGTCTCTGCCTGCACGTGCCCCGCAGGTGCCTTGACATCTCCTCCAGGACACGGCCTGCGCATTCCCTCAGGTCCAGGAACTTGATGACCTGAAAGGCACAGGGCAGTGACAGGTGACCCGAACAGCAGAAGCCCAGAAGCGCACAGGGCCGGGCCCAGGCAGCAGCAGCAGCAGCAGCACAGGGCTCGGGCACCGGCCCAGGCAGCTGCAGCTACGAGAGGGCAGAGGGCTGAGAGGCAGCTGAGCGAGGCAGCGCTGGCTCACCTCCACCAGGAATGCCAGGGAGGGCAGATCCCAGCGTGGCTCCTCCCTGCTTAGTGGCTGGAGTAGGTAGAAGCCAATGCGGGAACAGGTGTGGCCCAAGTGACGGCGCATCTCCCTGTCAGGGGGAAAAAGGCAGCAAGAGCCTGAGGTGGGGGGACAGTCTTCTCCCAGGAGGTCTAACTCACAGGTCCGGTCTTTCCCCAGTATCTCTGGAGGGGGATGTGGGCGCTTTGGGAGGCGGCCCCTTCTGGGCACCCTCATCTGCCAGCCTTTTCCAGTCGGCTTGGCCGTCCCTCGGTGACGAGGCCCTCGAGGCCATGAGCACAGGGACTGTGTGGGGCACAGGGGACAAATGTGGGAGAGAAGGGGTTCTCACCTGGCCAGCAGACCCACGGCATAGTGCTGGGTGTCAGCACAGAGCAGCGTGTCCCAGCCACGCTTGCGCTCCATAGCCATCATCTCTGTGTTCCACCACATTTGGCTGAACAGAGCCTTCATGGCCTGCACTGCAAACCTGTGTGCAGAGCAAAACCCAGGTCACACGGCGAGCGCTGGCGCCGGCCACAAGGACATTGAAAAGACAGGAGGACTGGCACCTGTTGGGGTCGCTGGGAAGGCCGTGTTCCTCCTGGCACGCTCTCCAGAAGTCAGCAACTTCCACTGGCATCTCTTGTGTGGTGATGACAATGTGGAAGAGGAGAGCAACAAACAGACGGGCTGAATGAAGGAGCACTGCCCTGTGGCATTTGGGCACCTGGACAGTCAGCCACAGCCCCAGAGTTGCCTGCAAAAGAAGCAGCCCGAGACAGAGCTCAGTGCTAAGATGTCCGTGTGGCAGGGCCCGAGGGGAGACGCGGGGGGAGCGACGGGCCTGGAGCCCCCTGAGCCTGCCCTAAGCCAGTGCCTGAGGCAGGGAGAGGACGGAGAGCTGATGGAGAGGCGACCGGGGAGCGAGCAGAGGCCGGTTCCAGAAGCTCACCGCCAGGGCAAAAACGTCCTCGTCGTCGCCATCGGAGGTGGTCGTTGTATGCAGAGGCCAATCCTCCATCACGCGGATGAGTGCTGGCAGCACCTTCTCCGCTGTCACAGCCGATGAGCCTACGGCTCTCCACATGCTTGCAGCAGCTCTGTGGGATTGGAGCTCTGTGTCAGGGCTGTCTCAGTCACAGTAGCATGCCCTGTGCAGCTGTGGAGGCCCAGGTGACAGAGCCCTGGTGCCCTGAGGGGCAGGGAGGGAGCATGGCAGCAGGCTGGTTGAACAGAGGGGCCCAAGGGTCCTGGACCGCTCCGCCTGTCTGGCAGAGCCCATTGGACAGGCTCTGCAGGGCAATGGGCCCTAAAGGCTGCTGAGCCCTGAGCTCTCAAGGCAAGTGGGCCCCATACCTGTCACACGTTGGGGCACAGCGCAGGAGGGTCAGCACAACGTCAGCAGGTTGCTCTTCGGCCAGCCTCAGAAAGTCCAAGCGCATCCTGGCATCCAAAGTGACACAGGCTGCCAGTCTCTGGTGAAGGTCCTTCACCATGGCTGGCACCTGGAGGAGACATGGGGAAGACCTGGAGCGCTGTCCAAGGGAGCAGCTTTCCCCAAGAAGTGCTTCCCCTCCTGCCACACTCTCCTGGCCTCCAAGACTCAGGGTCTCTTTTGTGTCGGTGTTTCTGAAGGCCACGGACTCAGTCACTGCCATGTCCGTATTTGCTGCGTCACTGATTGCAGCATCCAAGCGCTGAGCCAAATCTGGGCTGACATTGGGCTCTGCCTGGAGCTCAGTCAGCCTGCGGTCAGGCTCAGCTGTTGCACGGCCTCTGGTCATCCTAAGGCGAACGGGCACGAGCCTCCGGAACATCTGCAGGAGAGCAAAGGACAGGGAAGAGAGACACGTTCCATGGAGTGCTCCAAGCGCAGAGCTCGGCCGAGCAGTGGTAGCAGGCCCAGCCCAGGCGGGGATGGCTGCACGTACCTTCAGTGATCTGCGGAAGCGGCCACGGGTGGGCTTCTTCTCCTGTGTCTGCTCCATGGTTGCATCTGGCAAAGAGCGAGCGTAGCCAGAGCTGAGGGGTTGCAGGAGAGGCCAGAGAAGCCAGCCCTGCTCTCCCCAGGCAGAGACAGCCCCGGGATGCCCCAGGGGATGGAGCACAGCTGCTGCAGGGGCAGCCTCGGCCCCTCTTCCATCCTGTCAGTGGGCGGAATGGGAACGGGGATGGGATGGGATGGGGCCAAGCTGTCCGCAGCCATCGGCCTTGTGGCCCGGCTCTGCCACTCACCATCCTGCTGTGGCTGGAACTGCTCCAGCTCTTTAGGGGGTTGTGCTGGAGCATCTCCAGGGCTTGTATTTCTTCTCCCCCAGCAAACTGTGAAGAGGTCGCGAAATCTGCCCGCCATGTCAGCGTCTGGCCTCGAGGGCACGTTCAGACAGATGCCTTTGAGGAAACCAGGGAAAACCCTGAGGCAACAAGTCGTGCAGTTGTGCCTTGAAGGCACCTGCGACAAAGAAGCCTCAGGAAGGCTGCAGGACAGCAAGTCCTGCACACTGGTCTTGAGGGCTCCTGCCACAATGACAGGAGACTCCTTGTGGTGCTTCAGGTCACCAGATCCTGTGGTCTGGCCGCGAGGGCACCGACCGCAGGGTTGGGAGATGCCTCGGGAAAGCTCCGAGTCACCAAGTCCCGCAGTCTGGCCGCGAGGTCAGCTGCAGGAGCAGCGCTTCGGAAAGGCTCCGGGTCGGGCACAAACGAGCGGGCTGTGTGGGAACTCCTCACAGCACCTCTCTGGCGCGTCCTGTCCCGTGGCGTGCTCCGAGCACTGTGGCGTGGCTGCGTTGTTGCCAGCACCTATGTCACCGCGTGTCACAAAGGCTCCTCGGACACCCTGTGCTGTTCCCTGCCACGGTGACCACGCTGCTGCACCGTGTCACAAAGGGCCCATGCACACCCTGCCACCTGCCCCGGCCCTGCCCCCGCTCCACCCAAAGTGGCCCAGGTTGGAAGGAATCCCTCGGCCCAAGTGTCTAAGAGAGCCCAACAGGACCTTGAATGATTTGATGGCTGGAGCCATCGGCAACCGCTGCCCTGCTCTGCGGGCTCAGGGCGGCAGAAGGAGCCCCCAGGGCTGCCGACGCAGCCGCAGCGGGAAGGGCACGGGGCCTGCTGCAGAAGCTGGCACGGCCTCCCCTCTTTCAGCTGATAATTGTCTTCAACCAAAGTCAGACTTTCACTTCAAAGCCAGCTCAGTGCAGGCAAACCCTTGGGCATCTAAGATCTCCAAAAGGCTGCTCGATCCAAAATGACCAATTCCTCTTTAATTTCTCTTTTTGGGTCACTGCTGATCCTCTCCTCCTCTTCCCCCTTCCACTCAGCTGAGTTGGCAAAGGCTGGATTAGCCACTTTATCCTTATGGATGAGCATGGCAACTTGTTTTGGTTTGGGAAGACAGGTATTTGCTAGGTAAAAGTTGGAGGTTTTTTTGGAATGGAGCGCGTAAACTTTTTTTTTGCTAAATTATAAATTTACAATTAGAGGTTTTTAGGCAAAGATTTGGGAAATAGGAATAGCAGTTTTTTATTAGTATGTATTACAAAGTAAACAAAAAACCCCCTTCAAATAACTACAGTGTTAATAACAAAAGAAAAACAGTATTAAGAACTTTGAGGGTTTTGTCTTACAAAACTTAGGGCAGTTTGGTTTGGGTGTTCTTGCAGGATTTTTAGAGCAGCAAGCTGAAAGAGTGGAAAGTTTCGGGCTGGTAGCTGGGATGGCAGGGTGTCCCGGCAGCGCGGGGCTGCAGGGTCACTCTGCAGCAAGAGGAGCAGCGCTGAAGAAGCCGAAGGCGGGGCAGGGCTGGCTTAACTCCTGCGGGTGGCAGAGAAGGCTCCGGATTCCGGCTGAACTGGCCAGAGTAGATTTTTGAGGACTGGATTTTTTTTGGCTACAGTGAAACTTTTCCAGTTAGCAACAGTTTAGCCCGTGTTTTTCTTTTTTTTTTTGAACGTCGGGAAAAAAAAAAAAAAAAAAAAAAAAAAAAAAAAAGGACAGCTTCTAGCTGCTTTAAGCTTTGTTTTTTACTTGCGTGGGGGTTTTTTGTTACTTTGTTTCTGTTTTTGTTTCGGCTAAGTATTTTGAAGTGTTTAACATTTGGTCTCTTTGGTAACATATGGGGAAAAAATTCTTTAGAGAAAGAAGGAACAAACCTAACTCCCAACATTATCTACTTTGAATTTTTTTTTATACTAACATATTATATTGAGTTTAAACTGTTAAAATATATATATATATTTATATATATATACATGCAAATATGGATACAGTCACATTGTCATGGGTAGTTTACTTTAAGACAAGGTTTTTTTGAGGTATGCATTGGGGTTTTTTTATTATTTTTTTGCATTATTTGCCAGGTGCAACTTGGTTTCTGAGCGAAGACAATTTCACGGATGGGATTGTTTTTGCTGGAGGCAGGATTAATTTAAACAGTTTTTCTCAGTATACTTTTCATGTGTACTATTGGAACTTTATTTTTTGTTGTTGTTTGCATGGGCTTAGATTGGGCAGGATTTGCTCGGTTGGTGGAACTTTGAGTGTTTACTAGCTATGTGGCTTTTGCTAAATTAATACTTTAGTTTTTGAAAGTTTTTTTACTTAGTGCTTTTAAGGTAGCTTTAAGCAGGTTATTGCACTGTTTAATTTTTTCGACCGCTGGTGCATGATAAGGAATATGGCATACTTACTTAATGCTATGTTTTTTAGCTTAGGTGCTTATAAGACAATTTTTGAAATGGGTTTTATTGTTTGATTTGATTTTTTCAGGGGTGCTGTGTTTTCACAGGACTTGTTTTTTTAGGCTCAGGATGGTGTTTTGGACAGTAGCATGAGGCACAGGGTAGGTTTTTAACTATTTAGTGATGACTTTTCCTGTGGTTAGTACATAGCACCTGCCCTGGCGGGTTTGGGGAAGGCTGATGTAGTTAATTTGTTAGGGTTTTTTATATTTATATTTGGACTACTGCTTACTATACCATAAGGGCTTTACTTGCTTGGCTTGCTTGATTGCAGCACGTGTTTTATAGTTATGGATAACTTGAGAAATGCTGTCTATGGTTAAATTTACTTCTTGGTTTTGGGCTCACTTAGAGGTGGCATTTCTGCTTGGATGATTCAAGGCATTATGGGCTTATTGAGCTAGGAACAACTTTTTTCTGTCTTGCTAATTGAAATTTTGATACTTTTATTTTGGCAGCTTGATTGACTTGCTTATTATTTTGGTGGTTTTTATTAGCTTGATTCTTGGGAACATATGGGAATTACGTGGCGGATTTTTACAGGTAGTTTTTTACGCGAGTGGCAATGTTTTTTTTTTCATCAGCAGCCTAGATTTTTTTTTTTTTTATGTTGCAAGTTGGCCTTTTTCTACTTTTTTAGCCAACTCTACGGAGCATTGGCTACTACTTACGAATTAGTGTAGAGGTAGAGCTTTGGCTACTCTTTGTTTTTAGCAATGTCAAGGGTTAATTGGACAGCTTTGAGTTTAGCAAGCTGACTTGATTTTTTTTTTTTCCTTTCAGTGGCTTTTGCAACTTGTTGTGTGGGGTTTTATACGGCTGCTTTCTACTTATGGTTCATTTTTACGATGCAACAGGAATCGTCAATGAAAAGGGCGTAGCGTGGTTTTTTCGCCGGCAGTTGGTTGTACGGGGGAGCTTTTTTTGCTTGTGTCACTTGTTCTTGCTTTTCTTTGTCTGTGAGACTAAAGTTGTTTCTTTTTTCTGGTCAGTTTGTAATTATTTTTAAAATTTATGGGTGATTTGTGTTTTTAATACGGGCGCGCTGTGTGATGAGGGCAGTCTATTTGCTCTATGTGGCGTCGGTGGCATGGTGGGTGGAGGCAAATGAGGATTCGGTACCTTCAAATGTTCACAGAACCATGGAATTCCACGCTGGATGGGTTGGAAGGGACCTTAAATCTCTCATTCCCAAGCCCTGCCATGGGCAGGGACACCTCCCACTGTCCCAGGCTGCTCCAGTCTAGCCTGGGACACTTCCAGGAATCCAGGGGCAGCCACAGCTTCTCTGGGAATTCCATCCCAGCCCTCACCACCGTCCCAGGGAGGGATTTGGGTTATAATATTTGGGTTTGGCTTAGGATATAAAAGCATGTCCAGGACGGGTTAGGTAATTTGGGTTTTTTTCCAAAACAAAAATCCCTTCAGAATTGTGGAATTTTATTCTTCCAGGTTCTAGAATGTGCTGAACTATTTGTATGGATGAAATGAATGAAATTATCCCAGATGAAATAATTTGCTGCCAGTTAAGAGCCTGCTGCTATAATTATTTATTAAGCATAGATCTCTTTAGATTGGTGATGTGTTAACCAACACCACAGTGCCACATCTACATAAATTATAAATAAATACATCTATATACGTAGTGTAACCCATGATTGAAGTGATGTTGTGCCTGAATCCCTGATATCACCCACCTTTCCCTCTGGAAGGATTTTTAATTTGAGTATTTCAGGGAGAACTTTCCCCTTTCTGTGTGTGTTAGCCATTGCAGAGTTTCCCTGCAGAAAGCTCCAACCTGTGCTGACATTTTGCTTTCCTTTTTTCCCCTGATCCTGCCTGCCCTTGATTCCAGAGGAGAACAATGGGAGGGGAGTGAGTGCTGAGGGTATTTACAGCACAATCGTGGGAAACGCTCCCATCACCACCGAGCCCTTTTCCTTCCCCTGGCAAATCCTCTGGCTCTGCTCCAGCCTCGGGATCCATGAGCCTCTTCCCTGAGGGAATTGTTATCAACCTGGAAAACTCCTGTATTCCAGTGGCACAAGGAGACATCCGAGATCCACCTTCCTGGTGCATTCAGAAGGTGCTGCTGGGGGAGTTACACTGATCTGAACAGCTCCAAAGGTCAGAGATTTCTTTGTAATCAATTCCTTTTCCCAGCCTTCTGAAGTCTAATGATCAGCTTTCCATGTTTGTTGTGGTGGTTGCAGGGTTTGAGGGGCAGCAGAGTAAATTGGATTTAGGGATAAATTGCCATTTCTTCACAAGACTCTGAAAAGGGAGGGGAGGGATGTTAATATTTCATGTGGCTGGGAGAGAAAACGCCTGGCAGTGCCAGGGGAAGAGTCACAGCACCTGGGCTGAATTCACCCAGGTTTTTTTGGCAGCAATGATCTCATTGCTCATCATGAACGGAACAGAAAACAATTCTGCCCCAGGGCAAGAGAAGCCTGGCTCAGGAGGGGCCATCACTGCAGTCACAGAAGGTTTCAGTGAGCTGGAGAAGGCAACAGAAATGGGATGTGTGCTAAAAGAAATGTGAGGGGGTAGAAGGTCAATACCAAAAATCAAACCAAATTAATCCTTCCTTCTTTTGTTTTTGCTGTGTTTCCATCTGTTTCCATCTTTCCATTTGCTGTGTTTCCAAAGCAAGGAAGGGGCAGGAGTTTAGGAGGGGCTGGTTCAGCTCAGCCTTGCTGATAAAGCAATTTGGGTTTTCCCTCATCAATCTGTTTCATTAACTACAAATGCAGAATTGGAGAAGTTGTTGGATATTTTTGCGTTTTTCTGCAGCTGGCGGCAGGAGACTTTGCTCAGACAGGGGGTTGGGGCTGTCCAGCCTGGAGAAGAGAAAGACCTGGGGAGATTTCATTGGGGCCTTCCAAGACCACAAGGGAGCCTGAAAGAGCTGCAGAGGGACCTTGGACAAGGACCTGGAGCACCAGGAGAAGGGGGAATGGCTTTAAACTACGGGAGGAGAGATTTAGATGGGATCTTGGGAAGGAATTCCTCCCTGGGAGGGTGGGGAGGGCTGGGCTGGAATTCCCAGAGCAGCTGTGGCTGCCCCTGGATCCCTGGGAGTGTCCAAGGCCAGCTTGGAGCCCCTGGGACAGTGGGAGGTGTCCCTGCCCGTGGCAGGGTGGGGCTTGAAGGTCCTTCCATCCCAAATTCCATGATTCCAACCCAAAGATAACCTGGATTGGAGGCAGCAGTGCCTGGGGGCTAAAGCACCTTCCCAGCTGTTATCAGAACAGGAGTTGCAGACATTTTATCCCTGGGTTTTCTTCCTTGTCCCTCAGCTGGGAGGTGATGGGAATGACCAGCAGGAGCTTCCCCAGGCCCTGGGAGTGGGACACTGGGAAGGGGACACTGGGAGTGGGACACTTTGGGAATGGGATACTTTGGGAGTGAGACACTGGGAATGGGACACTGGGAGTGGGACACTGGGAGTGGGACACTTTGGGAGTGGGACACTTTGGGAATGGGACACTGGGAGTAGGAGACTGGGAATGGGACTCTTTGGGATACTGTGGGAATGGGACACTTTGGGAATGAGACACTGGGAATGGGACATTTTGGGACAGTTTGGGAAGGGGACTCTTTGGGGGCGGGTGTGGAGAGTGTGATCAGGCGGGACGCTTTGGGAGTGGCACTTTTACAACCACTATTGGCTTTGTGGTTTATCCTGAGACAACAGACCCAACCATAAATTGTCACTTCAGGGCCAGCATTTAGTGCCAGCTCAGGGAAATGCAGGGTGGTTGTGGCAGGTATTAAACACCCCCAATAAATCCTGGAGGAGGATCCCAGGGTAACAATGCCTGCTTGCCAAATCTGTTTGCAGAGTGCACAAAAGCAATGAGGAAAACATTGCAACAGCACAAAGGTTTTCTCACAGCTCCACCACAGGCTTCTGCCTCAGCAAAGCTGATTGTTGGTGCTTTTCTTCCAGCCCCAAACTGGGATTGAGCCAGGCCCTGCATCCATTAGGACTGGGATGCTGTGGCTGTAGGATAAACCCCCAGCCAAGCCCCCCAGGGAGCCATTTATCCTGTTTGGAGCCCGTTTATTTTTCCTCCTTCCCCTGAAGATGTGTGTGAGGAGCAGAGATTCAGCCAGGCCCTCTTCCCAGGCCCATGGGATGTGTGTTTCTTTCCCGTTTCCTGGAAGCGCTCGGTGTTTGGGGAAGGTTGCTGGGCCACGAGGAGCTGCTGGACACCATCCACAGCCCCTCTCAGGCATTTTCTGCTGGGTGGGACTCCCTGATAATCCCTTCAGCTTTGTAGGGAAAGCACTTTTCCTACGGGGCACACAGGGTGTGAGGCTGGCTCTGGGAAAGAAATATTCCCAGGGAAGAAAGGCTGGGAACGTGCTGACGGCAGCACTGCTCTTTCAGGTGTCACTGTAAGAAGCTTCTAAAAAGCTCCATTTCTGCTTGGTGGGCAGAAAGTGCAGGAAAAAGTGCTGGGAATGTGTGGAGTAGGAGCTGAAATGATGTTGAGACAGCTCGGGCTGGAGGCAGGAATGCTCAGGAGGGAAGGAACAGGCAGCCTTAAAAGGAAGAGAAAGCTTGAACATGTGAATTCTAGACAAAAGAATTTATACAGAGCTGATGAATTATGACCGATTCGCAGCGTGTTTGGGCTCCTGAAGACACAGATTTGGGGTCCCTGACTGTCAGAGCTGTGCTGTGAATTTTGTGGTGGTGCCATCCCCTTCTCCCCAGCACCCCCAGAGCAGGGCTCAGCTGGGCCTCATCCCACCCCTTATCTCCGGTGCATCTGCTGGCTCCAATTCCCCGCAAGAATCAGATTTGAAGGAGTGACAAAAGCCCTCATCGGTTGTTTCTCCTCTTTTGGTGGGGATGTAAACTCAGAGAATCCAAGGAAAAGAGCCCAGTGCTTCACAGGGCTTGGGCAGAGCCCCAGGGGTCAATTCCCAAAGGAATGAGGAGTCTGTTCCCCAGCAGGCTCCATGTTCAGTTGGATCCAGGGAATTCAGCTGGACATCCTGGAGCCAAGGCCTGCCCCAAAGCTTTTCTTGCTGGGCTGAAACATAAGAAGTGTGAGTTCCCAGTTTGCCAGGCAGCTTAAACAAGGCAGCAAACACCCCACTGCAGGCTGGGATGTTCTGACTTGGCGTGGCTCTCTAAAGCGGGATTTTTATCTGTTCCCTTTCCTGAGGTCACTTTTCTCTCCCCATTTTCCCCGCCCTATCGCTTTCCAGAGCCATACCCTTGGCACTGGTTGGCAAATGTCAGATATTTCGACTTGGAGTTGTGTTTTCTATGAATGTTTTGTGATGTGGATCTCAAATTTCCAGGAAAAAAAAAACCACCACCAAACAAACAAAAAAACAAACCCAACAACAACAACAACAACAAACAGTATTTACGTTCCAGATAAGGAAAAAAAAAGGAAAAATTCATTCCTTTTTTCTTCAGTTTCTTCTAATCTGACTTCATCTCCTGGTTTCCATGCAGGGAGTGGTGGAGGCCCCAGCCCTGAAAGTGTTTCACAATCCTGTGGATGTGCTGGGTTAACAGCTAGGCTGATGCTCCTGGAGGTCTGTCCCACAGCCCTGGATTTGGGAACAGGATGGTTTCTGTGTCAGCCCTGCCACGTGGGGAGCAGTTCCCTGTCCCATCCATTCTGTGCTCCCAGAGGATGAGGAGCCCTGGTGACAACCAGCTCTCCTCGGCCCTCAGCCAGAGAAGGGAAGCAGAGCCCTTGCCCAGGCTGGGAACTTCCTTCACTCCCAGCCTGGGTGACACCAACCTCCAGCATCTGATTCAGGATCAAAGCTTCCTCCTGCAATTCCAGCCCTTAGCGACGCAATCCTTCGTGTCCATCCCGCTGGAAGAAACAGCAGAGTTTGAAGGAGTTTAAATCTTTTCAGAATGCATCTTTTCAAAGGTGAACTACCCAGGAAATGCTTTGCTTCAGTGGCTCTCAGGCAGCTGCAGTTGTTCAGGATTTCCACCAAATAACCTGGAAGATCCTCCAGGAGTTTGTGTATCCTGAGGAAAACAGGCACAACAGGAAAGTTTGTGCATGGAGCCAAGTTCAGGTGTTACCTAGAAATTCAATTCTGGTCCCCAGAGCCCAAAGCTCTGAATTCCCAGGATCAAGGAACCCCAGACTGGTTTGGGTGGGAAGTGACCTTCAAACCATTCCCCACACCTTCCACTGGACCAGGCTGCTCCAAGCCCTGTCCAACCTGACCTGGAGCATCAAAAAAAAAAAAAGAAAAAAAAAAAAATTCCTCCTGGAAGTCCTGGCTCAGCTGAGAAGCTGCACATCATTATTGGTGCTCCTGCACTCTCCCAGGGGGTGTTTTTCACTCCATTCCCTGAGCTGGCTGCTGGAGAAGGAGCCTGGCACCAGCTGCCCTTGGGAAAAGCTGTGAATTTTGGGGAGGATGCAGAACAGCATTTAACAGTGTGGGACAGCCATAAAGCCACCCTGCTGGTGTGACTCAGCAGAGGCAGGAGCTGTTTGCTTTGGCACAGGAGCTTCCTCAGGCCAGGATCTTTGCTCTCACTGAGATTTGTGGGGCAGAAAAGCTCTGTCAGCCTCTTCCCAGCACTCTGAAGACATCAGACTTGTCTTGGGATGGTGCATAAAGGCCCAATAACATTCGAGTGACACAGAGAGGTTTGTAATAACCCATTCCTCAGCACACGGAGTGATTCAGAACTGTTTGCATGCCTGTGTGGGACAGATCCTTCATCCTCTGAGGGGAAAACGTGAGATTTTTCCTCCAGAAACTGGATAATGGGGTACTGATGGTGGAGTCAATTTGATCACGTGAAATACAGCTCCTGCTTGGCTGCAGTTTTGAAGCACCTTCCCAAAGACAGCAATAACTCTGAGGAGCTGAACCCTGAGACTCATCCTTGTCTCCTGGGAGTTTTTACTGCCCTCAGTGCTCCCTGCACCTGCACTGCAAGGAGGGCAGGATTTTATGGCCCCTCGAAAGTCCTGTACACAGCTTTTCCTGCATTTACTGCTGCTAAACACAGCCTTTGTGGGATCATATGGCACTTTAAGTGCTCTGATTTACAGAGAGGCAGCAACTCCATCTGTAACAAACATCCTAAAGCTGAGTTTAAGAGCGATCCACTGTATTTATTTGGTACATAAACACTCCCCTGCAATGCATGTGCCTGAACTCACGGGAACATCACGGGCACAGCAAGGTCACAGCCCAGGTGAAGGTGACAGGGGAGAAAGGCAAATCTTGGGAATTAGCAAATGGAAAACCGTCCTTTTCTCCTGGTAAATATTCCGGATACGTAGCTGAGATTTCTTCCTCTCTGATAAAGAGCCTGGTGTTACACAGAACAAGAAAAAGACAACCCCAGGCTTGGTTTAGCTTTAGCTTTCCAAAGTTATGCGTTTTATCTGTGGACAGAAATTGTTTCCCTGGAATTGGGAAACTCCAGGTGGCTCTGCGAGGTCAATTATCCTTGAGCTCCCTCAAGTGGCACTGAAACCTTGGGGTTTGTCACAGAAATCTTCGAGTTTCTTACAAAAAATCCTCGAGTTTGTCATAGAAATTCTCGAGTTTGTCATAGAGATCCTGGAGTTTGTCATAAAAATCCTCGAGTTTGTCATAGAAATCTTGGAGTTTGCAATAGAAATCCCCGAGTTTGTCACTGCAATCCTCAACTTTGTCACAGAAACCCTCGAGTTTTGTACAAAACCCCTCGAGTTTGTCACTGAAATCCTTGAGCTGGTCCCTGAAACTTCCCAATTTGTTGCACAATTCCTTTCCTAACGAAGCCCTGTCATTTGAGCCCGTGTTTTTCACAGCAGCTGTAGCAAACGGAGATGCTCGGGTTTCCAGGAATCGAAACCACTTCAGAGCAGTTGAAGGCGATCCATTTAATAACACAGTTCTCTTCTGACAGATCTCTGAAAAGACACGGATCAAGGGAAATGAAGCGTTTTATGTCCAAGAGGAGTTTGCAGCTGATTCCCAACATGATACCTGCGTGTTGTGAGAAGTTGTTTTGACCTTTTTTTTTTTTCTTCTGTGGTTCCTTCTCAAATTCATGCCTGAGTCGCTGGAAAGTGAACGTGTTGTTCAACATCTCAGGTAAAACTCAGCCCTTTGCTTTCTACACCTTGAAGAGGTAAATAAATCCTCTGGCTTCAATCCAGAAGTTTTTTAACGTGGTTTTGCCTCGTTAAAAGCACATTTTATTTAAGAAGAACATCTTTTAATCAGAAAGCAATTGATGGGCACACAGGATTCAGGTCGTTTTTGGTGTAAGGCGATGAAATTTGATAGCAGACTGGAGCTTTTCACAGTAAAAAAAAAATAGCTTTTTCAAGGGTTTGAATAATATGGCAAGAACCTTTTGGAGCAAAGAGCTCAAGAACAAAATGACTTTGGAGAAGAGAAAACTTCCAGTGTTTGAAGGAGCTACAGGGAAACCGGAGTGGGAGTGTTCATCAGGGACTGCCAGGACAGGAGGGAATTCATTTCCACTGTGTGAAAAACGAGCTCCACTCTCTTTTCAAATGTTTATGAGTTTAAGAAAAATTAAAGACAGACAATTAGGAGACATAAGAGCAAACGTTTCAGCTGGGGTGCCTCACCAGAAAGCAACGCCCTTCTCTTTTCAATGGCTGTGTTTTTAAGGATTGCTGTTTGACATATTCAATAGATATTAAAACCTTTTGTTTGCTTGTTTTAAGTTTTGCTAATTATCTTATTTGATCGATTTGTTTGTGGGCCTTTTTATTGTGTTTGGTAACATGGGTTTTGGCTGGTTTTATTTTGATAGAGAAACTAGAAATCCAGCAGCTTTTATGTAGGGTGATGACCTCTCCCTCATAATTGTTGGCTTGGTCACTCTCAGATGTCACAAAGAAAAAAATGAATTTTTCTGCTATTCACACTCTGTCCCAATCAGAAAATAACTCATCAGCTTTCTAAAGATTGACATTTATCTTTACATTGACACTTCTGAGAGGAATGACAGGTTAGTCTTTACAAACAAACTCTGGGTCTGCTGGTGGATAAAACCAGCACTGAGAGAGAAAAGAAACAATGGGAAGGATCCCACTGATTGATGAATGGAAAAGAAGACGTTTGCCTTCACAAACAAACGGTGGGTTTGCTGATAAATGAAAATGGATGTTGAAAGATGAAAGAAACAATGGGGAAACCCCATAAATTCCATAAAAATTCAAAGTTTAAAGGGGGTTGTATGTTAAGGAGGAATTTTGGGTATTGGGCACTCTGGGAAGTATGTAACTCTCAAGTACCTCAGGCAACGGGGGAAAAGAGGGAAACTTCTGCTTCTGCCCCAGCCCAGGGGCATTTGTTATTTCTATCACCTGCTAGTTTGACACCATGAACCATTCTGGTTTTACCTAAGATGTGAATCATGAGCATTGTGGTGCTTTTTTGTCCACAATGTGCTGTTAAGAGCAAGAACACGCTGTTCTTACAGCTGGGATGGTGGCTGTTCTACACCATTGATTCCACACTGCATGACTAAAGAAAATCTCTCCTTTTCCTTACTAAGTTGAAGCTACAGCTTAGTGCAAATAGGTGTTAAAAGAGAATGAATGCAATAATCCCCCTTTTCTTTTTTGGTCTGTAGTGGATACCCCCTTGAAGAATCCAGAACAACTCCAAAATGTTGTGCATACAATGAAGAAAAGGGAACACTAAATTCCCTTTGGATGATGAGGTTAGAAAACCTGTTTGAATCACTGTCACTGTTTCTCACCACACCTAATGTAACTAACAAGAAATTCAGCTGATTTTCTCTGTGAAAAACACAGTTCAGTTTTTGTTAAAATCTTAAAAGTTTAATAATAAACAATAAGACAAGAAGAGACATAAGAAAAGCAAAATGACAGACATCTGGGTGCCTGGTGTTTCCACTCAAGGCACGGCTTGCCAACAAAGGACCTTTAAATACCATAGGTATGGCATATTCATACATTTCATCCGCGATTTAAACATTCCTTTTGACTTTAGGTGTTTCTCCTTAATTGCAACTTCTCTCCCCCACCATTCTTTCCTGCACATAAAGTTTTTGTGGCTTCACAAAGTCGCAAATCTCTTGATAACGAAGGCAATAAATTCTTCTTGTTGGAGTCCTTGGTGTCCTTGCTGTTATGTCTATCCACATGAGAGGCTGTGAGTAATTTCTTAATTGCTTCTCCCATTTGTTTTGTTTGTTTGTTTGTTTGTTGGTTTTGGTTCTTTTATTTTTATTTTTTGAGCTAGTTACAAAAAGCATCTGCTATAGCCTAAAAACTGTATTTATCCCACTACTACAAGAGGGTATATTACTGTAGCATAACTTTCTACCATAACGCATATAAGATTCATTTTCATATTTGTAAAAAGCCAAACACTTAGTATGTATTTATAACAACACTGAGGCAGTTTTGCAATGAAGCAGCAGCGTGTCATGGTGCTAAATAGGAATTTGGCATTACCTCTAATGTTCACTGCTACAAAGTAGAGCAGGACACAGCAAGGCAGACTGGGTTAGCACAGTCATTCCTCCCCTGCCCTTCCCTTCCTCCTGCCCATCCCATTGTCTCCTCTGCAGAAGATGCAGGCTATGAAAACAAGGCAAGATTGCCAGCTATTTTTCTTCTGCCACAGGATATGTTAGACACCGTGTTTTTTCAAAGGACTGCATGTGCCTCCCCCCAGCTTGCTTCTTTCTCATTCTATAAAAGAAGAGAGCTGAAGGAGTTTCAGGCATGTGAGTGCCTGACCTCTCTTTCCCTCTAAAGGCTCTGCCTCCCAAAGCCCTGGTTACCTGCTGTGCTTTGGCACGAGAGCCATTCCAGCCCGAAACACAAGGGCAGTGGACTTCAACTGCAAAGCCTCTCTCTGCAATGGGATTGCTTTGAGCCTGCAGCCTCCATGGGCAAGGGCTTTGTGGGGCAGGGGCCATCACAGCCTGTGCCCTGCACACAGAGCCAGGAAAAGCAGCAGATCCTGCTGGCTTCTGCTGCTGCTGATCCGAGCAGCAACTCCCCTGGGAGTTCCTCCAGGGAACTTCACACCAAGGGCTTCCATCACTGTTGTGGCTGTGGGAACTTGTTGCTTGCCAGTTCTTCACCATCCTTGTGGATTTCTGAGCATGTCAACACAGGTGTCCATGGCCCTTCCTTCATCGCCAGCCTGCAGCACTCACAGCCCCTGCGGCCTCCCCCTTGCTGCAGCTCATTTGCAAAGTGCTGCCAAAGGCAGCGGAGCTGGCTCAGGATCCCTGTTGGCTCCTGGGCTCCAGGATGACCTTCAGAGGGACACTTGGAGCGCTTCCTGAAGAGCTGCCCGTGGCATGGTGGGTGGATTTGCCCTCCCTGGGTGGCTCTGGTTGGAGCTGGATGCTCCGTGGAGTCCCAGAGTTTTCTCAGCTGCCTTTGCAGCGAGTTCTCAGCCAAGGTGTGGCTCTGCTGCCATCCCAAATCTGCACCTGCCCTGCCCAGCCTGAGTGCAAGTGGGGCATGTGCTGGGCATGGATGAAGATTTCCACGGCCAAAATCCTCCAGGATTTACAACTGCTCATTGCTCCGGACAGCACAAATCACAAAACACCCATCACAGTTGACAATTGTAATTTCTTGCAGATTCCTACAGCTGCGCTGCTGATCAACAAATACACCAGAATTGATTTCACATGGAAAATGTCATTTATTACAAATCGCTACACCCGTGCTGACAATACAGAACTATGCTGATGTCAATTTAAGTTTAAAAAAAGGAATTTATTAGATTTTTACAACAATGCTATGTAAAAATATAGAAATATCCACTTCAGTTAAGAAAACCTTAATTTATTGCCAACATCTACAACAACTCACTAGACACAAAGATCAATTAGGTGTTTAGCAACTTAATTTATTACATATTACTGCAAGCCTAAAGCCCATCTAGGAATACAAAAATATCAGTATTTCTATCTAAACAGTCATCTACAAAGATCTCAATCGATACAATGACACAACTATACATCTCCATACATGTTTAAATAGAAAGATACACCCAGATACACCCACCTCAAAATACAGAAGTCAATACACATATGTAAATAGAAAACTAGATACATTTACTTCTAGGAATACAAATATACCTATTTAAAGAGCCATATAACTCCAACTGCATAAATAGAAATACCTACACAACTGTATTCATAGGAAATAGAATTAAAACACACATAGAACAGCGTACTTACATATACATATACTTACATCCATATATACATATGTTATTACAAAGATGTATGCATATGTACAGACACATATATATGTAGCATACATTTATAAATATACCAAGATACATACAGAAATAATCCTATACAAATAGTAACTTGCATATATAAATATCCATGTAATTATTCCTCTCTATGCTACAGTCCATATATCTTTAAACAGAAATCTAAGCAGAGGTATTCCATTCACCCCATCTTCAAAGCCTTTCACTCTGTTCTTGCTTCCTCCCCTGCAGAGCAGCACCCCTGGACAAGGACAGCAGATGGCACATGTGCGAAAGCAAAGGGAACACTGAGTAAGAATCCAGATGTTTCCCTTGGCAGCACCTGCCCTTCAGTCAGGGAAGGGAAAATCTCAGCGCCTCCCCAGGAGGGTGAGAAAGAAAAAATTTGGCCAAAGCCCACGGCCAAAGCCCAGGCCACCCTCACCCCCAGCTGCCTCACCGGCCCTGCGGCCTCAGCCGGGCTCGGGGCTGGCAGCAGCAGCTCCCTGGTCCCTGCTGGAGCTGGTGGCCTTCAGCTTCTCCCTGCTGCCTCCTGTCACTCTCTGCCTGTCCTCAAGGTCTGCAGGGCAGCCGTGGCAAAAGTGGAGCCTCTGGAATTGGTTCCAAGGCCTGGCAGAGCTGCAGGCCCGCAGCCCTCTGTGCTCCCTGCTGGCCCCCTCCATCCCCTCAGCCCCACCGTCCCCTCGGCAAACCCCCGGCCCCCTTGGGTTTCTTCAGCCCCTGCCAGTCCTCTCACCCCACTCAATCCCTTCTGACCCATCCCGGCCCCTTAGACCCCCCTCAGCCTGCGCCCCTTCCCTGTCACCTCAGTGCCACCATGGCCCTCTGCTCCCCCACAGCCCTCAGTCCCCCAGCAGCTCAAGGTCACCGTCCCTGCAGCGTCAGCGCCTCCTCGGCCCCCTCAGCCCCCTGTGTCTCCCCGTCCTTCAGCAGCTCCTCAGGGGACAGTGCCTGGGGCCACCGGCAGCTCCCAGCGCTCCAGGGACACCCGGGGCTGGAACTGCTGCTCCGCCCGGCCCGGCCGCCAGCTCGGACCCAGCACAGCCACAGGGGACACAGGGGGCACAGGGGGAGAAACAAGAGCTGAAACAGGCAGCTGAGCGGGGAAAGAGGTAAAAATGCAGCCTAGGCCTACACAAACATCAGTCTCTCCATCTGTATCAACTCACAGACCAAGGTAGAGCGTTTGCTTTGTGATGTCAGGGCACGGTTGCCACGTGGTCGTGGTGACATCACAAGGTTGCCTTGGTGCACGGAAGGCCTCAGGGGTGTCAGAGCAGCTCTTGGCCTTGCTCAGTGCAGGAACTTGGTCCTGTGCTTGAGGCTTTTGTCAGGGGGCAGCTGCTGACTGACAGGAGACTTCTTTTAGCTAGCGTTAGAGCGCAGTCTGCAAACTTGCACAGCAGTTGCCACAATGATTGGGCAACTCGCCGCTGCAGTTTTCACTGTTTATGGAGTTGCCTATTCCTGCTATTTCCTAACTAACCTGGCAGGTAAGTAGAGGTTTTCCCTGAGTGTCACCTAACCTGGTTTTTGTGTCTTCCTGCTCTTTCTTAGTGACTGAGTTCATTTGGAAACAGAAAGGCCATCCAGATGCCGCTTGGGTAAAGCTCCTGTCAACATGTTCAGCTCCAAAGGGGGTGTGTGTAGCCACGGCCGTGCGGGCAGCATTTGCAAGGGAGCCTGCAGGGGTTGCGTTCCCTCTGTTGGAGAGTCTGTGGCAGCAGAGTTTGCCAATTCCTCCCTTGCTGGGTCAAGCAGGACAACTTTGAAAATGTAGACTGGGAGGCCTTGGAAGGTCTTCTAAAAATGCTCTGGTTGTCTCCAGTTTTCTCAAAGCATCTGCTTCATTTTCCCTTGCCCACTGCAGGTCACCTGAGCCGGGTATTCAGAGGTGCTGATCCCAAGGTGAGTAAGGAAAGAACATTTGATGTTCTTGGCGTTTAAGAATTGTGCAGCAAGCTGTGAGCTTGGCCTGTGGCAGTAGAGTGTAGAGGGCCAGCTGAGTAGGCTGCAAGAAAATCCATTTCCATGTCTACAGCAGCAAGAGCAAAGGCATCACTGCCTATTTCCTAATTTTCCATTTCAGAGCTTTAAAAGAACTAAAAGATAAGTTTTGCAGAGAGAATGTGCTTCCTGATAGTAGTCAGGGGGGAATATGTAATTTGGAGCAATTTGCAGTGTCCAGTTGAATCAGCCCATTAGAATTTAGTCTGAGGGACTTAGAATCCCCTTGCTCTGCAAGTTGATGATTTGTGCTTAGTAGAGCTGGTTCTAGAGCTGAAGAGAAAGAAGGTTCTAAATGATAGGTCATGGCCTGTGTCTAACGCTCCTGTCTGTCCACAGATCCCAGAACCAAGAGCAGACTCTCCTCTGGCTTCCTCTGCTCCTGGACGAGAAGGCAAAGAGGAGCCAAATGACCACAAGGCTCCAGCTGTGGTCACACCACAGCCGCAACTTTCCAAGACGGTAAGTGCCACTTCTGGAGGGCGCTGTCTTTAGTGCGAGGCAGAGCTGCAAGTTTCTGAGCAGCCAGCTCTTGCTGTTGGTGGCTGAGGATGCCGAGTGCTGCAGTCCTGCCAGACCTAGCCATTCCCCTCAGCCAGTGACAGCTGGAAAATGGGCTTTGAGCTGCCATGTTTAGGCCCCAGCTTGCTGGGATTCTGATAGAGGCCAGCCTGGAGCAGGAAGGTTCCCTGTGTGCAGAGGAGGGAGCATGTCAAAGGCACTGTGCTCAGCCTTGGTGGATACGTAGGGGACGCTGTGGTCTGGGGACACCTGTCCCCCTCCACAGACTCGCCAAGTACCCACAGGCACAAAAAGTATTGATGTGACAACACAAGCTTTTTGGGGCGGTTTGTCCCCACGAGCTTCTTGGCTGTGCTTACCTGGGAGCATTTCAGAGACACACTGGGGACGTGGAGTTTCTGCTTCAAGTCAGGGATTTTGGTGCCTTGGTTGCCAGGTTGTTCTTTTGGTAAAATGGAAGCAGAGGTGGGCAGGGAAGCAGAAAGAAGTGGCTGAATTAATGTGAATTGTGGGCAGAAAGGTGAAAAAGCTGAGCTTGACAGCAGCTCCCAGTCACTGGCTGACAGCACCTTCCTAAGGGCTTGCATTTAAAATGGGATCTGGGGCTAATCTCTGCCAGCCACTTTTCTGACACAAACTCTTTTGTTGTCTCAGATCTCCACAGGCTCTTCTATTGAAGCTGCAGCAGCAGGAGCAGCAGTGTCACCTGAAGGGGCCTGGCCTGCCCCAGCTGAGCAGTGGAGCCTGGGCAGTTCCTTCATCTCCAGCACTGACAAAGCTGCTGCTCAGCAACAGGAGATGGAGTATGATGAGGATGACTTCCTGGGGTTCATGAGTACGTCTTGTGTCTTTCTTCTCTGAGGGACAGTGTATTGTGAGCACGTGTCAGCATAGCTGGACCCAATGATCCTCCTCATCTCAGTGCCCTTTGTGATTGTACAGCACAAGTCATTGAAGCTGCTTCTTGCCCAGAGCAGCTGCCCGTCCTGTGCCCTCAGATAAGACCTGGTGGGGCTGAGAAGAGAGCCCAGCTGACTCTCTGCCTCCCATCACCTGTTGGCACAAAAGGGCACTGACGTGCACCTGGGTATGTCTGCTCTCCAAGCCAATCCTGCTGTGTCCTCAGTGGGGGCAGCAGCTTGGAAGGGGCTGGGTGTGGCCGTGCCTTCTTGCCATTGCTTATCAGTGCTGGTGCCTGGGCTTTGGCAGCTTTGTGGCGGTGGCTGCCCTGGCCCTGAGGGCTGGTGTGAGCGCCGAGGCTGGAGCCTTCCTTAGCTGGGAGAGTGCCGCTGCCGGCCGGCCGCTGCAGCGCGGAGCTGCCCCGAGGCAGCAGCCCCTGCTCTGGGCCGGCTCCTGCACGGCCTGGGCTGGGCTCACAGAGGGTCAGCATCTCCTCTGGGCAGCTGTCCGTGTCCCGCCGGCACCTGAGGAGCACTGCTGTCCTTGCTGCCCTTGCCCGCTGCGGGAAGGTGGGCACGTGTGCGGGGCTGAGAGGGCGAGTGCAATGGCAGGGACTGATCCCTGCTGTCAGGGGCAGGAGAAGCAGTGTGGTTCTTCACGTGGGCCACGGGCAAGGGCGTCTTCCAGCTCAGCCTGCTCATCAAGGGTGAGGGTCCTGCTGCTGAAGGCCCCTTGGGGTTGGTTAGAGCATGAGCTGCTTGGGTTTACAAAGGGAAAGGCATTCCTTTGGGAAACTGCTGCAAGGTGGGGAAGATGCCCTCCTCTCCTGGGAATGCATCTCCCTGTGCTTTGTTTTCTGCCAAGGCATCTCTTCAAAGGACTGTAGAAAATCATTCTCTGTGCTGACCTGCTTGTACTGCAGAGCTGCCTGTCTTGTTGCAATTGTTGTTGTTGTTGTTGTTGTTACCCAGCTGGCCACAAAGGACTCAGAAGGCCAGACTGTAGAGCCCCAGCAGGGCTGCCTTTTGTATCTCTTGGATAGTGGGATGTCTGCTTTCAAGTGAGCATTTTGCATTTTGTTTCCCTCAGGGCAAATGGTGAGCACAGAAAATCCCCGGAGGAAATACACCGAAAAGGAAATTGTTGGCAGAGGGTGAGTCCAACCACAGTTGCTTCTACACAGTCATGGGGCAGCTGATTTGCTGCTGGAATATCTGTCAAGTGTGAAGTCAGGCAAGCTGCAAACATATTCAGACACGCGGGTTAGTCTGCCCCATCTCTCAGTACCGGCCAGAATTTGGAAGTGTGGTCAGAAGGCATTATCAAAGACACTTCTATCTCATTGCCAGAAACAGCAACCTACCCCCTATCATAGCAGTCAGATAACACTTCTCAGGAGCATTTCTTCCCAAGAGTTTGCTGAAGGAAATAGTCTGTGGTGAGGATAAAAACCGCCCAGTTTAGAAACTGAAATCCACGATGAAAGAATCACCTGGCCTTTGGAGCTGAGGCACTAAACCCCAATGCTTCAGAAACAGGCCCAGTGCCCATGCACTGGAGAGGAACATGCATCATCTGCCTTCTGGCAGTGCCCTCCTGCATGCTGCAGGTTGGAGGCATTTCCAGCAGACATCTCCTGTCTGGGCTGGCTTTCACTCCAAGGTCTAAATGGCTTCTCCTTTCTTTGCTGCTGTTTTGTTTCTAGGGCTTTTGGAGAGGTTTGCAGAGCCATCGACACTGCCACGGGCGGAGAGGTAAATATCAAGAGCCCCTGCAGATTCTGCTGCTCTCCAGGGCTTTCCTGTCTCGTGTCAGCTGCGGCTGCAGCTGTGGCTAGAGCTGTGCTGCAAAGGCACAAGAAGCACAGACTGGTGCCAGCCTGCCAACTGCATTTGGGGCAGTCTTTGTCCTGCTCAGCTGCCAGAAGGAAGGCAAGGAGGACAGCGGTTCCTTTCAGAGAAGGATGCTCTCCCTGGCTCTCAGATGCTCCAACAAAGGAGCATCTCACTGCTCTCTGGGGCTACGGCTTCAGAGTCCTGAATTCTCATTTCTGGCTGCCAGCAAATACATCTGAATGTTCCTGGCAGTTCCTTAGGCACCTGCAGTGCTGCACTTGGGAACTGCACGTAGGGAGAGATCTGCAAGGTGTCCCTAAAAGCCCCAAGCCCTGCCTATAGCCCGAGATGTATCCACAGAGTACCAAGTCACGCATTACTTCTTCTCAAGTACAGACAGACAGAGAGTGTGCTCAGAGCTTTGGGGGGGTGAGAGTTGACACACCATTGCTAACAAGTGGACAAGGCAAAATGTGGTCAGTGGCCACGTGTCCTGGATCTGGCCCCCAAAGGAGCAGAGAAATGGGCTGTAGGAATGTCACTTCCTAATTACTCCTTTGTCTAATTACAAGGCACTTTGGCACGGCTTGGCGGTGTCATTGCAAAATCTCTCTCCCCATGTGTGTTTTGGTCTCATTCCTCCAACTTCTAAAGTTACTGATTTTCAATGTCATTCTAGGTGGCTATCAAGAAAATCTATCTTCGGGGACCGAGCGAGATGGAGGATATTGTTACTGAAATCACGGTCATGAAGAGGAATATGAGTCCCCATCTTGTCCATTATTTAGACGGGTGAGTGGTCATGGTCTCATCCCATGAAGGTTTGTTTACATAGTAAAAGTATGCAAGGTTAAAACCCCACTTTGGACACTGGCAGAAAAGAAAGCTGTTAATTATTGCTTCATTATTATTTCTCTACTCATCTCCAATGGATGGGAAGAGAGTGCAGTTTATCTCCGTGAGTCATCCCTGGCTTTCCAACACATAGTTGAAAAATTGTTCAAAAACCTGCATCAACTCTACCATAAGAAGTCAGTACCCTGTAAGTTGGCTGCCTCCATGTTGTCTCAGGATGGATTTTTTAAGGTTTCTTCAATGCTGATGAAGCATGCTAGGGAGGATTTCCCTTGGATTGTTGCCCCTCTTTTCCAGGGCTGGCCATGCCAGGAACACTAGGTGCTTCTTTCCAGAAATACCACGCGGGACAGGTTTTTCATCTTGGCGTATACTAAACTGCACTTTTTGATTGCTGGCCATCAGAGACATCTCCTTTAGACAGATGTGCTGTTCTCCTTGAGACTGCACAGACTGCAAACAACCCACAGCCCGGAGGGAATGTCTTTAATTCTTTTAATTCTGTCCTTGTCACAAAGCAACCCGGAAACAAGAATCAAGCAAAGGAGCCAACGAATGCATGTTCATCTGCATGGCCTTGTTCCCTTCTTTCAGCTACCTTGTGCATGAAGAACTGTGGCTGGTGATGGAGTACATGGATGGAGGCAGTCTTTACGACACAATCCAAAAGACTCGCCTGACAGAAGACGAGATTGCCATCATCAGTCGGGAGGTCAGTCGGGGATCCCAGCTGTGCTTCCCAGAGCTTGGGCAGGATGGTCTAGGAAAGGGGCTCAGAACAGGAGCGATACCATGAGCCAGGCTTTGTTTCTGTGTGGCTGATATGCTCTGGGCAAGCAAGAGCCTCTCAAATGAACTGCCTGCCAGTGCCCCTGCACTCACTGGACTCTGTTCTTGTCCTCTTGTCTCCTGCTGTTGCATTCTCACTCTGGCTCTTGTATTTGCTCTTCTCCATCTTGCCTCTCTAAACTTTGGTCTGTTGGCACTGCATTCCTTGCCTGTAAAAGCAAAGGTGGTGATGGTGGGAGCATTTGAAAGGAACAGCAAAGAAGAAAGAGAGACTCATTTCTCTGAGTCCTCAGCTGGAAAGGTTAGCAGTGCAGCCAGAGTGCTGTGTGCTTCTGAGCACATCCACTGCAGCAGCAGTCATCCTGGCTGGTTTGCAGGGCAGAGTCTACACCAGCAGTTGCTGTTGCTCTTTGGCAAGCTGACATGCCTTTCTTTAGAAAGGTGCTGCTCTGCCTGTGTTGGAGTAGCGAGCTCTTCCCATCAGTGGCACTGTGTTCTGCCATTACTCCTCATTCCCCTGCAGAGGGAATCTTGGAGAGCTGTTTCCTTTCTTGTGTGATGAAATCACATCACTGATATTTGCCCTCCTGTTTCTGGTTTCTCTCTCAGTGCCTGCAAGGACTGCATTTTCTCCACACCAACCACGTGATGCACAGAGATTTGAAAAGCCTCAACATCCTTCTCAAAACGGATGGCTCTGTCAAGCTGGGTCAGTATATTCTTGGGCAGGTGCAGCATTCCAGGGATATGTGGGCTGTGGGGCTGCTTTTGAGTGAGTGCCAGCCCCCCCAAAATGGCGCTGGTGGCAGTGCAGGGAGCCTGTTGTGAGCTGACCACGCGGTTGCAACGTGCACAGACCTATGGCAAGGCTCGAGCAGTCCACAGTGGCATTGCTCTGTGCGTGTCCCTTCCAGAGGGAGGGAGCTACATGTCTAAAGTTTGAAAAGCCCCTGCTGGAGGCAGTGTAAAAAATGTGGGGATTTCTGAAGCAGCCAGCACCATATTTCCTTGGCTAAAGTCCTGAGGAAACAGAGCAGGGACGGTTGTCCAGGAGATTCAAGAGCACATTCTCAAACTTCTACCGGGAAATTCTTTTGCGTGCTTTCCTAATTGCACAGGATTCAAATAAAAACGGTCTTTTGCTCTCTCCCCAGCTGATTTTGGCCTCTCTGCTCAACTCACCCCTGAGCAGAGTAGACGGAGATCGGTGGTCGGGACTCTTCAGTGGATGGCACCTGAAGTGAACGGTGAACCCTATGGCCCCAAAGTGGACATATGGTCTTTGGGAATCGTGGTCATTGAAATGGTGGAAGGAGAAGCTCCTGACTGGGAGGAAAATTCTGCCATGGTAAGGTGTAAATACTCTCTGATCCCGCTGTCTTTCTCCCCCATCCCACTTTGTGTGTGCCACTGGACAAAATGCCATTGCCATCCGCTGGAACTACTTCCACCACAGTCCCTTTCTGAAAATGTCCCGGCAGCACATCAGCATCTGCTGGGGTTTTGGTTGCATCCGTGGGGGAACTCAAGCCTTAGCCCAGGCAAACAATCTCCCTTCTCAGGCAACACTGGGCTTTGGCTTAGAAGTCGTTCCAGCTCTTTTGGCTTTGTAGACAGCCCTAATAGCAGCAAACAAGCATCTTAGAAGTGGTGTTATCTTTCCTGAAATGAAGGAAAGTAACCCAAACCCGAGGATGTTTATAAAACAGTGGTTTGGAGAGAAGAAGTGCACCCCCATTCTTCTCACAAGGAAATTTGCCTGAAACCTTAACAAGAGGGTGTGAAGGCCACAGAGTCTCTTGTGCTTCTTGTGCGGTGCTGCTGAAACACTCAGTGACCGTCTTTCTTTCCTAACCCAAGCCGTCACCTCCATGTCACTAAGATGAAGCCTGGCCATGTGGAGAGCCGGCCAAACCCACCCCTTTGTTTCCAGGCACTTTCTAGGATGGCCATGCCATTAATGCATTGACTTGAGTGTCCAAATGAGCAGAGGGCTACCACATGGATGGCGTTTCTCCCTCTTCTGCTTTGACCACCAAAATTTTCCTTTTGCTGCCTAAGGGAAGCTGAAATTTGCAGTCTGATGAGAGACGGAGGTGCAGGTGTTTCCTGTGTGCCCAAAGAGGCATTTTCGTCCCAAGACATTTGTGCATGCATCTTCATGTGTCTGTGTGGAAGATGAGATTCCAAATGTTTGTTTCCTTACCTGAGGAATAACTGAGGGATTTCCTTTCTTTGCTTGCAATTCCCATTGTTTTCAAGAACCAAGGAAAAAGCTTGATGACTTTGGTTTGATGGCAGCTGTGCTTAAGGGACCAACAAGAGCTGCAGAGATGCTTTTCATGTAATTATCTTTGGAAATAGTAGAGTGAGTTAGTAGAGCAAAGTGCCTCTTCCAAATAGCCTGTCAAGCTGCTCAGGTGAACCCTCAGAGAAGGAAACCTGCTTTTGCTGCTATTGTTTCCACTAACAAGGCCAGTCAATGAAATCAACTGCCAAGGCAAGAGCTGCTGGATGCTGGGAAAGCTGTGGCTGCATCGGGCTTTGGGTGTTTTGTTGGTCAGGAAAGTCATCTCTGCCTCTGTGCCACGGCAGAAAGTGCCACTGCAGAGTGCACCTGAAACAATGGGATCTGGGAGAGCATTTCCAGACGTGAAAGAAGCGGGTGAGAAACTCGTGTTTCCTTTCTCTTCAGGCTCAACTCCTGAAAGCCACCAAAGGGATCCCAAAGCTGCAGCAGCCCAAGCTCCGCTCCCCTTTGCTGCGTGACTTCCTGAGCTGCTGCCTGCAGAGAGACGAGGCGCGGCGCTGGTCTGCCAAGGAGCTGCTGCAGGTAAAATGCCAAGGGGCTGCAGGGGAAACAGTGTCCCAGGGACGGGCTCCTCCTGCACTGAAGTGCAAGGCATCAGGGGAGCCTCCTCCTCCTCACCTCCACTCTTGGTGCTGTTCAAATGAGAACAGTCAGGAATCCTAGACTGGGCTGGGCTGGCAAGGGCCTGTAAGGGTCATCTGCTCCAAGTGCCCTGCAATATGACCAGGGACCTCTTTCAAGAGATCAGGATGCTCAGACCGGAGATATTTCCAGGCCTGGGGCACATAGCAGCTCTTGCAGCAAGCTGTGCCAATGTGGCCCCACTGTTGCTCCTTAGACGTACTCTGATTCAATCTCCTTTTCCTTTGAAAAATATTGCCCTGCCTTTGAGGCTCTTAGCTTGCAAAGTAATGGTTCATTCTTGTTTTTTTTTTTTTTTTCTTTGTGCAGCATCCATTTGTAACATCAGCCAAGCCTGTGTCCAGCCTGGTGCCACTGATCACTTCAGTGAAAGAGTGGAAGGAGGAGACAGGAATCAGACAACTGTTTTCTCCAACACCAGTATAGAGAAGGATTGTAGAATAGGACTGTAGAGTAGGATTGCAGCTAGGACAGTGGAGTAGGATAGTAGCATAGGATTGGAAATAAAGTTTGTGAAACCTCAACTCCTTTCAAAGATTCCCCTCCTTCTGAGCCTCTGAGAAAGCTCAACATTTTCTTCTGAAGTGTCAGTTTTTTCTTAGAGGTGGAGAGTGACATTGATGGCTTCTTTGGTACAGTTGGAAAGTGGGGAAGGCTCTCCCGAGGGGAAGCGTGGCCGTGCTGGGCACAGCACAGACCGGTGGCATCGGCCGTCCGGAGCGTGCACAGGAGCAGAGAAAGGCAAACCACAGGCGAGGGCTGCAGGCCTGGCTGAGGATTGCCACCCTTGTGCCGGCTGCCCTCTAACTCCTGGCCAAGGTGAGCAGTGTGTGCAGCGCTCTGGGCACAGGGGAGGGAGCCGGGCTGCTCCGCAGGCTCCGGCACAGGGCAGCCTCCTTCAGGCACGGCGCTTCTGCCGGGGGAAGCGAGGCCAGCGGCAGGCAGGGACAGCTTGTCAGCTCACATCTGCAGGAGCCGGGGCCTCACACGGCTCTGGGAGGAAGCGCCTGCAGTGCTGGAGTTGTGCACTGAGCCAGAGCAAAAGAGTGAAATGCAGAGTGTTCTGCAGAAATATTCTGGGGCGCCAGGCCAGCCTGCTTTGAGCTCTCTGGCACACAGCAAGCACTGTGCAATGCAGCCCTGAGCTGCTGGAAGATAGAGAGGTGTTAGAGAGGAGCCAACTCTCAGATGAAATTTAATGGGGTGACAAAGTCATCAAAGCCAAAGAGAACTGTTTTTTAGGATGGATTCACCTGAGCTGGGTGTCTATCTCCCTCTCCCAAGAGCCAAACACACGCACAACACACACACAGAAAATGCTGCTTTTTATTGCCTTTCCCAGCCCAGGGCGAACCGTGTCCCCTTTCCCTTTGGCTGGGAAATAGGAAACTTGTATTCTGTCCCCACCGCCTCCTTTTCTGTCCCCTCCCCTCTTCTCCTACTTCTCTTTTGGTTTGGTCTTCACGCTGGCCCCTCTCCCAGCTCACAGCAACACCCAACAAATCAACTAGAACAAACCCAAACCCTAAATAACAACCCCAAGAACCAACAGCTTTCGTTCTTTCTTCTCATAACCCTGCAGCTGCAGCAAAATATTACCTCCTATCTCACAGAGGGAATCGGGCAGGAGCCTGTGGCTCGTGCTTGAGCAGTGAACTGATTTGGAAGGGAGCAGAAGGGTTTCAGCAGGCAGTTTGTGTTTTTCTTCTGAATTGCTGACGGAAAGACACAATGTGGCTTCAGTCAGCAAAAACATTTTCAAGGTGAATTAAAGAAATGCTTGTGAGCAATGCCCAGAGAAGGCAGGTTTTGAGAAAATATTGAACTGTAACAAATTGTGAATTCCCTTTGCATTAACAGACTGTTGAGCCCTCTATTCCTCCAGAGCAGTGATTGATGTGTGCAAGTGACTACCTTAGCCTTGAGAATAGTCTTCCCCAGAATGCAGCTGGAATGCATTCAATGGGAAAAGAGTGGTTGTAGGAGGCTCTTGAGCATCAGAGGAGAATTGCAGGAATGGGATGTTCCCCAAATGACCATCTGAGACTCTCAAGAGAGCCCTACTCTCCTGTCAGTAACTTCTGAGAAGTGATTTAAATATGTCAACTAATTTGAGGGAATGTTTAGCCTGTGAGTTTCAGCAAAGTAATGAGTAGGTCTTATTTCCATGGTTACAAATGAGTAGGTGGGATTTCTGGCTGAGCACGTGTTAGGAAAGTGATTCCCCACGCACCCAGCACTGAAATGAAGTCATCTCTTGACAGGTGAAAATGAAACCTTTTCCAGCTGTTCCCCTCGGGTTTACCTTTCTGGGGGCCAAAGCTCTGTGCTGCAGGTGGCCCGGGTGTGTGCAGAGCAAGGCAGCCTCCACAAAGCCCTTGGTTTCCCCACAAGTCGTCATGATTTGTTGCCAGGTGTGCCCAGCTGTGGCAGGAGAAAGAGCCCGCAGTGCAGTGGGCGCCGTGCCCTGCCCGGCCAGGGCTCTCTGGCACAGAGGAGCAGCAGCAGCACCTTTCAACCCACTCCTGCCCTGGCCTCACCTGGGACACAGAAGCCTCTGGAAATCAGCACCACCTGGCCCCTTCCCAGCTTGGAGCAGCTCCTGCTGGTGGGCACATCCTGCACTTCTACTGCTTCCGAACAGGAATCAAGGCACAGGGGGAGACGGACATACAGAGAAGCCCTGGGCTAGTGCAATAAATGGGCAAATGCATGGGGGAATGTGTTAGGAATCATTTCAGCTGTCATGCCAATCCTGCCTTCTCTCCTTTTCTCCCTTCACGTTTCCTGTTCTTTTCCCTCTCACATTTCCACCCCTTCCCCCTCTCGAGTCTCACAGTTTTCCTCTCATGTTTGCCTCCCAAGTTTTACTCATTTTCCCCACCCTTTTCAGCTCCCTTTCCTCACGCTTTGCCTCTCACATTTCCCCAACTTCCCGCTTTTTCCTGCTTTTTTGTTCTCTCACGATTGTCACAATTTTCCCCTCACTTATCCTGCCCTTTTCTCCCCTCATGCTTTTCTTCTTTCCTCAGTCATTTTTCTCCAAGTTGTCTCCTCATGTTTCTCACTTTTGCCCTCATGTTTCCCAGGCTTTCCCTTTTACATTTCTCCCACTTTCCCCCTCACGTTTATCATTCTTTCCCCCTCATGTTGCTTCTTCTTTTCCTCTAGCATTTTCTGCCCTTTTTTCACTCCTGTTTTCTGCCACTTTTCCCATCCAACTTCCCACCCTTTTTTTCCCCCTAATGTTTCCTGCCTTTTTCTGCCCTCTGGTTTCTCCCTCTTTTCCCCTCAGGATTCTCACAATGTTCCCCTCACATTTGCTGCCTGTTTCTCTCTCTCTGCCAGTAATTTTCTCACTCTCTTCCCCTCACATTTCCCTCCATTTTTTCCTCTATGTTTTTCAGCCTTCCCTGATCATGTTTCTTAGAATTTTCCCATCATATGTCCTGCCTTTTCCTCCTCTCACCTTCCTCTCCTACTTTCACTCACATCTTCACCATTTTCCCCTCCGTTTTCTCAGCCTTTCCCACACAGGTTTCCTACGCTTTTCTTCCCTCACACTTCCCTCCTTTTTCCTCTCCCATTTCTCACACTTGTCACCTCATGTTTTCTGCCTTTTTCCCCCTCACATTTCTTAACCCACTGCTTCCTGTCAGTGACTCTTCCTCTTCAGTAGTTGATGAGCTTCTTTTCTTCTTTCCTGCAATCCCCTCCTCCAAAGAATGGGTGCCAGAGCAGCGCTCCAAGAAGCCCCTGCCCGTGTGTCTGCTGAACAGAATGGCTGTGCTCGACTTGAACAATCTCGTGAAGAACAACCTAAACTGCAGCGGACTTTCAATTCCCTCTAGTCTTCATAGTGTTCTAAAGAAATAGGTACCCTGAGGGATACACGTCGCAGGTGCGCAGCCGCTGCACCATCCGCCTCAAGCAGATCCCATCTCCGTTTTCATCACCTCACAGTGACTGTGACTCCTGCCTGGACGAAACCACTTGTGATGCTGCTTGATGCTAATTGGAGTCCATGTGCACAAGGAGTGCTTTTAGCCCTCTTTCAAAAAAAAAAAAAAAAAAAAAAAAAAAAAAAAGTTTTTATTTTAAAACGTTCAATGCCTGGAGTTTCGTATTTTCACCTATTTGAATTGCCTTGACATCAAAGTACTGCCAGTTGGCGTTCCAAACTGGCTGGTCTGTTTGTGTGCACAGAGCAAAGGTGCCAGACCGTGTCCTTTTCCCGGGTGTCCGTTAATGTCCATTTCAACAGGCACTGAAGGGGGGCTCTGCCTGCCCCACACAGGATGGCAGCCAGAGGGCTGAGGCTGCGCCTCCTAGTGAGATCAGCCGCCCTGGCAGCCCAGCCCCAGCCGCCATCTTGTGTGTGGCTCTCCAGCCCTGGCCGCCATCTTGTGTGTGGCTCCCTCAGCCCTGGCCGCCATCTTTTGCACTGACCTAGTCCAGCTCTTAAGCGAATGTGTTGCTGTTTTGTCGGCAGTCAGGGTCCGCCCCAAAGACACCAACACCAGCAGGACAGGCTACAGGGAATGGCACGGGTTTGGCTCAAAGCAGCCAGCCCTGACTTGTCACTGTCCTTTATCCATGAACACGTGCCCATATGCAGCCACAGCAAATGTCCAACAGCAGCTCCATCAGCCACTTCCTCCCGCTGGCGTTGGCAGACACGCGGCAGCTGCAGCTCCTGCACTTCTGCCTCTTCCTGGGCATCTCCCTGGCTGCCCTCCTGGGCCACGGCCTCGTCACCAGCGCCGTAGCCTGCGGCCACCACCTGCACAGCCCCATGTTCTTCTTCCTGCTCAACCTGGCCCTCAGCGACCTGGGCTCCATCTGCACCACTGTCCCCAAAGCCATGCACAATTCCCTCTGGGACACCAGGACCATCTCCTACGCAGGATGTGCTGCACTGTGGAGGATTTCGGCGAGGGAAGAATGCAATCAATCAATATGATTGGTAAAGCATTGTTCAACTTTATTGCTCATAACATCCGTTCTTATACTTTTGCCCCAAGCATTCAGCATACTTGTCAAATTATAATTGGTTAGCATACACTACTCATCTATACTTGATTGGCTATATCAAGCGTGAGAAGGTTCCTCCCCTTGGCATGCTGAAAACTTTGTATACGTGCTTACTGCTACGCTCTATTAACCACAAGTTCTTTTATCTTTGGCCTGTATCCGTGCTTACTGCTGTCCCAAGGACAGCTTATCTTAGCAGCGCGTAGGCTGCTAGCACTTGGTATCGGGCCATGAGGCCTCTAATGATCCGTGGCCTTGCTCTGCTAACCATTCTTCAACAATTCCCTCTTTTTTATTTTGTGCAGCAAACGCAGCGTGTCGAGTAGTTACTGTTTCTGCTATGCGATACATCATCTGTTGCAAGCAGCAAAAAAAGCAAGATACAAAAAGTACAAGCAGTATAATAACAATCACAATATTGATTACATGTTGCAGTAGGGAGGTTATCCAAGGCCCTAGCCCGAAAGATCATAGCCAATCTGTTAAAGCCAAGCCTGTGTCTTGCTGCAAATGACTAGTGAGTTCTTACAACTTAGCTATTTGGGTATGAATTGTCATGGAGTGATCTCTCTGTACTACCTTGTCAAACTGCCAGAGCAGTTGTAGGTTTTCTCTTGCCCTTAAGTCTTCAATTAAGTGTACCCCCTCTAACCCTGGCTGTCCAGTATCGATGTCGCTCTTGCAGGGTCATTAGCAGGACGGATCCATTTACTAGGTATCCATTGGGGCCCTGTGGGGGTAAGAACACAAACATAACCTCTACCCATGTACTGAACCTCTGCGGGACCTTCCCATACTCCAGTTTTGGGATCTCGGTACATGACTTTAAACAATGGCTTAGTTGCTTCCTCCTTTACTCCGCCTGAGTGGATGACCGCAGGGGGCTCCGAGTGGTCCCCCATTACACACAGATAGTTTAATACAAATAGTGTTTTTGATAGCATGGTCTGCGCATCCACCTCCTCCTTATATTTTAACAGATAATCCTTGAGTGTTTGGTGGGCTCGCTCCACAATCGCCTGACCTGTTGGTGAATGTGGGATACCTGTGATGTGTGTCACACCCCACTTCTGTAAGAACCTTTGGATCCTGCTGCTCACATATGCAGGGCCATTATCTGTCTTAATCTGTTCTGGCACCCCCATCACCGCAAAGCAAGTAGTTAGGTGTCATACCACGTGGAGAGCTTTCTCTCCCGGCTGCGCTGAAGCCCAAATAAATTTACTGAAAGTATCAATTGTAACATGCACATATTTCAATCTACCAAAGGAGGATACGTGAGTTACATCCATTTGCCAGATGTGATTGGGTCCAAGGCCCCGTGGGTTTACTCCCATCCCTAGTCCAGGCCCATGCTGACTACAGAGAGGACAGGATCTGACAATACCACGGGCATCATTCAGAGATATGCGAAACTGTTTCTTTAGGCCTCGCGCATTCTGGTGAAAAGTCTCATGAGCAATACGTGCCTGCTGAAATCCGTCTTGTGGTACTGCAACAGAAACCAACTGATCAGCTATGGCATTACCCTGACCCAAACCTTCTGACCATTTGTGGCTTCGAATATGCAAAATCGCAAAAGGAGCTGAGCGCAGCCGAACAGCTTGCCTCAGCTGCCTCAAAAGTTCCCATAACCTGTCATTCTTTATATCCTTTATCAATGCATCCTCAATCCGCAGCACCACCCCTACTACGTATCATGAGTCTGTGACAATATTTACACCCTGATCAGGCCAATTCATAATGATCCAAAGGACAGCCCTTAATTCTAGCATCTGCAATGAGTCCTCAGTAGTCGAGTCCACGTGCCCTCCTCCATCCATCCAGATCAAGGCAGAGCGTTTGCTTTGTGACGTCAGGGCACGGTTGTCACGTGGTCGTGGTGACATCACAAGGTTGCCTTGGTGCACGGAAGGCCTCAGGGGTGTCAGAGCAGCTCTTGGCCTTGCTCAGTGCAGGAACTTGGTCCTGTGCTTGAGGCTTTTGTCAGGGGGCAGCTGCTGACTGACAGGAGACTTCTTTTAGCTAGCGTTAGAGCGCAGTCTGCAAACTTGCACAGCAGTTGCCACAATGATTGGGCAACTCGCCACTGCAGTTTTCACTGTTTATGGAGTTGCCTATTCCTGCTATTTCCTAACTAACCTGGCAGGTAAGTAGAGGTTTTCCCTGAGTGTCACCTAACCTGGTTTTTGTGTCTTCCTGCTCTTTCTTAGTGACTGAGTTCATTTGGAAACAGAAAGGCCATCCAGATGCCGCTTGGGTAAAGCTCCTGTCAACATGTTCAGCTCCAAAGGGGGTGTGTGTAGCCACGGCCGTGCGGGCAGCATTTGCAAGGGAGCCTGCAGGGGTTGCGTTCCCTCTGTTGGAGAGTCTGTGGCAGCAGAGTTTGCCAATTCCTCCCTTGCTGGGTCAAGCAGGACAACTTTGAAAATGTAGACTGGGAGGCCTTGGAAGGTCTTCTAAAAATGCTATGGTTGTCTCCAGTTTTCTCAAAGCATCTGCTTCATTTTCCCTTGCCCACTGCAGGTCACCTGAGCCGGGTATTCAGAGGTGCTGATCCCAAGGTGAGTAAGGAAAGAACATTTGATGTTCTTGGCGTTTAAGAATTGTGCAGCAAGCTGTGAGCTTGGCCTGTGGCAGTAGAGTGTAGAGGGCCAGCTGAGTAGGCTGCAAGAAAATCCATTTCCATGTCTACAGCAGCAAGAGCAAAGGCATCACTGCCTATTTCCTAATTTTCCATTTCAGAGCTTTAAAAGAACTAAAAGATAAGTTTTGCAGAGAGAATGTGCTTCCTGATAGTAGTCAGGGGGGAATATGTAATTTGGAGCAATTTGCAGTGTCCAGTTGAATCAGCCCATTAGAATTTAGTCTGAGGGACTTAGAATCCCCTTGCTCTGCAAGTTGATGATTTGTGCTTAGTAGAGCTGGTTCTAGAGCTGAAGAGAAAGAAGGTTCTAAATGATAGGTCATGGCCTGTGTCTAACGCTCCTGTCTGTCCACAGATCCCAGAACCAAGAGCAGACTCTCCTCTGGCTTCCTCTGCTCCTGGACGAGAAGGCAAAGAGGAGCCAAATGACCACAAGGCTCCAGCTGTGGTCACACCACAGCCGCAACTTTCCAAGACGGTAAGTGTCACTTCTGGAGGGCGCTGTCTTTAGTGCGAGGCAGAGCTGCAAGTTTCTGAGCAGCCAGCTCTTGCTGTTGGTGGCTGAGGATGCCGAGTGCTGCAGTCCTGCCAGACCTAGCCATTCCCCTCAGCCAGTGACAGCTGGAAAATGGGCTTTGAGCTGCCATGTTTAGGCCCCAGCTTGCTGGGATTCTGATAGAGGCCAGCCTGGAGCAGGAAGGCTCCCTGTCTGCAGAGGAGGGAGCATGTCAAAGGCACTGTGCTCAGCCTTGGTGGATACGTAGGGGACGCTGTGGTCTGGGGACACCTGTCCCCCTCCACAGACTCGCCAAGTACCCACAGGCACAAAAAGTATTGATGTGACAACACAAGCTTTTTGGGGCGGTTTGTCCCCACGAGCTTCTTGGCTGTGCTTACCTGGGAGCATTTCAGAGACACACTGGGGACGTGGAGTTTCTGCTTCAAGTCAGGGATTTTGGTGCCTTGGTTGCCAGGTTGTTCTTTTGGTAAAATGGAAGCAGAGGTGGGCAGGGAAGCAGAAAGAAGTGGCTGAATTAATGTGAATTGTGGGCAGAAAGGTGAAAAAGCTGAGCTTGACAGCAGCTCCCAGTCACTGGCTGACAGCACCTTCCTAAGGGCTTGCATTTAAAATGGGATCTGGGGCTAATCTCTGCCAGCCACTTTTCTGACACAAACTCTTTTGTTGTCTCAGATCTCCACAGGCTCTTCTATTGAAGCTGCAGCAGCAGGAGCAGCAGTGTCACCTGAAGGGGCCTGGCCTGCCCCAGCTGAGCAGTGGAGCCTGGGCAGTTCCTTCATCTCCAGCACTGACAAAGCTGCTGCTCAGCAACAGGAGATGGAGTATGAGGAGGATGACTTCCTGGGGTTCATGAGTACGTCTTGTGTCTTTCTTCTCTGAGGGACAGTGTATTGTGAGCATGTGTCAGCATAGCTGGACCCATTGATCCTCCTCATCTCAGTGCCCTTTGTGATTGTACAGCACAAGTCATTGAAGCTGCTTCTTGCCCAGAGCAGCTGCCCGTCCTGTGCCCTCAGATAAGACCTGGTGGGGCTGAGAAGAGAGCCCAGCTGACTCTCTGCCTCCCATCACCTGTTGGCACAAAAGGGCACTGACGTGCACCTGGGTGTGTCTGCTCTCCAAGCCAATCCTGCTGTGTCCTCAGTGGGGGCAGCAGCTTGGAAGGGGCTGGGTGTGGCCGTGCCTTCTTGCCATTGCTTGTCAGTGCTGGTGCCTGGGCTTTGGCAGCTTTGTGGCGGTGGCTGCCCTGGCCCTGAGGGCTGGTGTGAGCGCCGAGGCTGGAGCCTTCCTTAGCTGGGAGAGTGCCGCTGCCGGCCGGCCGCTGCAGCGCGGAGCTGCCCCGAGGCAGCAGCCCCTGCTCTAGGCCGGCTCCTGCACGGCCTGGGCTGGGCTCACAGAGGGTCAGCATCTCCTCTGGGCAGCTGTCCGTGTCCCGCCGGCACCTGAGGAGCACTGCTGTCCTTGCTGCCCTTGCCCGCTGCGGGAAGGTGGGCACGTGTGCGGGGCTGAGAGGGCGAGTGCAATGGCAGGGACTGATCCCTGCTGTCAGGGGGAGGAGAAGCAGTGTGGTTCTTCACGTGGGCCACGGGCAAGGGCGTCTTCCAGCTCAGCCTGCTCATCAAGGGTGAGGGTCCTGCTGCTGAAGGCCCCTTGGGGTTGGTTAGAGCATGAGCTGCTTGGGTTTACAAAGGGAAAGGCATTCCTTTGGGAAACTGCTGCAAGGTGGGGAAGATGCCCTCCTCTCCTGGGAATGCATCTCCCTGTGCTTTGTTTTCTGCCAAGGCATCTCTTCAAAGGACTGTAGAAAATCATTCTCTGTGCTGACCTGCTTGTACTGCAGAGCTGCCTGTCTTGTTGCAATTGTTGTTGTTGTTGTTGTTGTTACCCAGCTGGCCACAAAGGACTCAGAAGGCCAGACTGTAGAGCCCCAGCAGGGCTGCCTTTTGTATCTCTTGGATAGTGGGATGTCTGCTTTCAAGTGAGCATTTTGCATTTTGTTTCCCTCAGGGCAAATGGTGAGCACAGAAAATCCCCGGAGGAAATACACCGAAAAGGAAATTGTTGGCAGAGGGTGAGTCCAACCACAGTTGCTTCTACACAGTCATGGGGCAGCTGATTTGCTGCTGGAATATCTGTCAAGTGTGAAGTCAGGCAAGCTGCAAACATATTCAGACACGCGGGTTAGTCTGCCCCATCTCTCAGTACCGGCCAGAATTTGGAAGTGTGGTCAGAAGGCATTATCAAAGACACTTCTATTTCATTGCCAGAAACAGCAACCTACCCCCTATCATAGCAGTCAGATAACACTTCTCAGGAGCATTTCTTCCCAAGAGTTTGCTGAAGGAAATAGTCTGTGGTGAGGATAAAAACCGCCCAGTTTAGAAACTGAAATCCACGATGAAAGAATCACCTGGCCTTTGGAGCTGAGGCACTAAACCCCAATGCTTCAGAAACAGGCCCAGTGCCCATGCACTGGAGAGGAACATGCATCATCTGCCTTCTGGCAGAGCCCTCCTGCATGCTGCAGGTTGGAGGCATTTCCAGCAGACATCTCCTGTCTGGGCTGGCTTTCACTCCAAGGTCTAAATGGCTTCTCCTTTCTTTGCTGCTGTTTTGTTTCTAGGGCTTTTGGAGAGGTTTGCAGAGCCATCGACACTGCCACGGGCGGAGAGGTAAATGTCAAGAGCCCCTGCAGATTCTGCTGCTCTCCAGGGCTTTCCTGTCTCGTGTCAGCTGCGGCTGCAGCTGTAGCTAGAGCTGTGCTGCAAAGGCACAAGAAGCACAGACTGGTGCCAGCCTGCCAACTGCATTTGGGGCAGCCTTTGTCCTGCTCAGCTGCCAGAAGGAAGGCAAGGAGGACAGCGGTTCCTTTCAGAGAAGGATGCTCTCTCCCTGGCTCTCAGATGCTCCAACAAAGGAGCATCTCACTGCTCTCTGGGGCTACGGCTTCAGAGTCCTGAATTCTCATTTCTGGCTGCCAGCAAATACATCTGAATGTTCCTGGCAGTTCCTTAGCCACCTGCAGTGCTGCACTTGGGAACTGCACGTAGGGAGAGATCTGCAAGGTGTCCCTAAAAGCCCCAAGCCCTGTCTATAGCCCGAGATGTATCCACAGAGTACCAAGTCACGCATTACTTCTTCTCAAGTACAGACAGACAGAGAGTGTGCTCAGAGCTTTGGGGGGGTGAGAGTTGACACACCATTGCTAACAAGTGGACAAGGCAAAATGTGGTCAGTGGCCACGTGTCCTGGATCTGGCCCCCAAAGGAGCAGAGAAATGGGCTGTAGGAATGTCACTTCCTAATTACTCCTTTGTCTAATTACAAGGCACTTTGGCACGGCTTGGCGGTGTCATTGCAAAATCTCTCTCCCCATGTGTGTTTTGGTCTCATTCCTCCAACTTCTAAAGTTACTGATTTTCAATGTCATTCTAGGTGGCTATCAAGAAAATCTATCTTCGGGGACCGAGCGAGATGGAGGATATTGTTACTGAAATCACGGTCATGAAGAGGAATATGAGTCCCCATCTTGTCCATTATTTAGACGGGTGAGTGGTCATGGTCTCATCCCATGAAGGTTTGTTTACATAGTAAAAGTATGCAAGGTTAAAACCCCACTTTGGACACTAGCAGAAAAGAAAGCTGTTAATTATTGCTTCATTATTATTTCTCTACTCATCTCCAATGGATGGGAAGAGAGTGCAGTTTATCTCCGTGAGTCATCCCTGGCTTTCCAACACATAGTTGAAAAATTGTTCAAAAACCTGCATCAACTCTACCATAAGAAGTCAGTACCCTGTAAGTTGGCTGCCTCCATGTTGTCTCAGGATGGATTTTTTAAGGTTTCTTCAATGCTGATGAAGCATGCTAGGGAGGATTTCCCTTGGATTGTTGCCCCTCTTTTCCAGGGCTGGCCATGCCAGGAACACTAGGTGCTTCTTTCCAGAAATACCACGCGGGACAGGTTTTTCATCTTGGCGTATACTAAACTGCACTTTTTGATTGCTGGCCATCAGAGACATCTCCTTTTGACAGATGTGCTGTTCTCCTTGAGACTGCACAGACTGCAAACAACCCACAGCCCGGAGGGAATGTCTTTAATTCTTTTAATTCTGTCCTTGTCACAAAGCAACCCAGAAACAAGAATCAAGCAAAGGAGCCAACGAATGCATGTTCATCTGCATGGCCTTGTTCCCTTCTTTCAGCTACCTTGTGCATGAAGAACTGTGGCTGGTGATGGAGTACATGGATGGAGGCAGTCTTTACGACACAATCCAAAAGACTCGCCTGACAGAAGACGAGATTGCCATCATCAGTCGGGAGGTCAGTCGGGGATCCCAGCTGTGCTTCCCAGAGCTTGGGCAGGATTGTCTGGGAAAGGGGCTCAGAGCAGGAGCGATTCCGTGAGCCAGGCTTTGTTTCTGTGTGGCTGATATGCTCTGGGCAAGCAAGAGCCTCTCAAATGAACTGCCTGCCAGTGCCCCTGCACTCACTGGACTCTGTTCTTGTCCTCTTGTCTCCTGCTGTTGCATTCTCACTCTGGCTCTTGTATTTGCTCTTCTCCATCTTGCCTCTCTAAACTTTGGTCTGTTGGCACTGCATTCCTTGCCTGTAAAAGCAAAGGTGGTGATGGTGGGAGCATTTGAAAGGAACAGCAAAGAAGAAAGAGAGACTCATTTCTCTGAGTCCTCAGCTGGAAAGGTTAGCAGTGCAGCCAGAGTGCTGTGTGCTTCTGAGCACATCCACTGCAGCAGCAGTCATCCTGGCTGGTTTGCAGGGCAGAGTCTACACCAGCAGTTGCTGTTGCTCTTTGGCAAGCTGACATGCCTTTCTTTAGAAAGGTGCTGCTCTGCCTGTGTTGGAGTAGCGAGCTCTTCCCATCAGTGGCACTGTGTTCTGCCATTACTCCTCATTCCCCTGCAGAGGGAATCTTGGAGAGCTGTTTCCTTTCTTGTGTGATGAAATCACATCACTGATATTTGCCCTCCTGTTTCTGGTTTCTCTCTCAGTGCCTGCAAGGACTGCATTTTCTCCACGCCAACCATGTGATGCACAGAGATTTGAAAAGCCTCAACATCCTTCTCAAAACGGATGGCTCTGTCAAGCTGGGTCAGTATATTCTTGGGCAGGTGCAGCGTTCCAGGGATATGTGGGCTGTGGGGCTGCTTTTGAGTGAGTGCCAGCCCCCCCAAAATGGCGCTGGTGGCAGTGCAGGGAGCCTGTTGTGAGCTGACCACGCGGTTGCAACGTGCACAGACCTATGGCAAGGCTCGAGCAGTCCACAGTGGCATTGCTCTGTGCGTGTCCCTTCCAGAGGGAGGGAGCTACATGTCTAAAGTTTGAAAAGCCCCTGCTGGAGGCAGTGTAAAAAATGTGGGGATTTCTGAAGCAGCCAGCACCATATTTCCTTGGCTAAAGTCCTGAGGAAACAGAGCAGGGACGGTTGTCCAGGAGATTCAAGAGCACATTCTCAAACTTCTACCGGGAAATTCTTTTGCGTGCTTTCCTAATTGCACAGGATTCAAATAAAAACGGTCTTTTGCTCTCTCCCCAGCTGATTTTGGCCTCTCTGCTCAACTCACCCCTGAGCAGAGTAGACGGAGATCGGTGGTCGGGACTCTTCAGTGGATGGCACCTGAAGTGAACGGTGAACCCTATGGCCCCAAAGTGGACATATGGTCTTTGGGAATCGTGGTCATTGAAATGGTGGAAGGAGAAGCTCCTGACTGGGAGGAAAATTCTGCCATGGTAAGGTGTAAATACTCTCTGATCCCGCTGTCTTTCTCCCCCATCCCACTTTGTGTGTGCCACTGGACAAAATGCCATTGCCATCCGCTGGAACTACTTCCACCACAGTCCCTTTCTGAAAATGTCCCGGCAGCACATCAGCATCTGCTGGGGTTTTGGTTGCATCCGTGGGGGAACTCAAGCCTTAGCCCAGGCAAACAATCTCCCTTCTCAGGCAACACTGGGCTTTGGCTTAGAAGTCGTTCCAGCTCTTTTGGCTTTGTAGACAGCCCTAATAGCAGCAAACAAGCATCTTAGAAGTGGTGTTATCTTTCCTGAAATGAAGGAAAGTAACCCAAACCCGAGGATGTTTATAAAACAGTGGTTTGGAGAGAAGAAGTGCACCCCCATTCTTCTCACAAGGAAATTTGCCTGAAACCTTAACAAGAGGGTGTGAAGGCCACAGAGTCTCTTGTGCTTCTTGTGCGGTGCTGCTGAAACACTCAGTGACCGTCTTTCTTTCCTAACCCAAGCCGTCACCTCCATGTCACTAAGATGAAGCCTGGCCATGTGGAGAGCCGGCCAAACCCACCCCTTTGTTTCCAGGCACTTTCTAGGATGGCCATGCCATTAATGCATTGACTTGAGTGTCCAAATGAGCAGAGGGCTACCACATGGATGGCGTTTCTCCCTCTTCTGCTTTGACCACCAAAATTTTCCTTTTGCTGCCTAAGGGAAGCTGAAATTTGCAGTCTGATGAGAGACGGAGGTGCAGGTGTTTCCTGTGTGCCCAAAGAGGCATTTTCGTCCCAAGACATTTGTGCATGCATCTTCATGTGTCTGTGTGGAAGATGAGATTCCAAATGTTTGTTTCCTTACCTGAGGAATAACTGAGGGATTTCCTTTCTTTGCTTGCAATTCCCATTGTTTTCAAGAACCAAGGAAAAAGCTTGATGACTTTGGTTTGATGGCAGCTGTGCTTAAGGGACCAACAAGAGCTGCAGAGATGCTTTTCATGTAATTATCTTTGGAAATAGTAGAGTGAGTTAGTAGAGCAAAGTCCCTCTTCCAAATAGCCTGTCAAGCTGCTCAGGTGAACCCTCAGAGAAGGAAACCTGCTTTTGCTGCTATTGTTTCCACTAACAAGGCCAGTCAATGAAATCAACTGCCAAGGCAAGAGCTGCTGGATGCTGGGAAAGCTGTGGCTGCATCGGGCTTTGGGTGTTTTGTTGGTCAGGAAAGTCATCTCTGCCTCTGTGCCACGGCAGAAAGTGCCACTGCAGAGTGCACCTGAAACAATGGGATCTGGGAGAGCATTTCCAGACGTGAAAGAAGCGGGTGAGAAACTCGTGTTTCCTTTCTCTTCAGGCTCAACTCCTGAAAGCCACCAAAGGGATCCCAAAGCTGCAGCAGCCCAAGCTCCGCTCCCCTTTGCTGCGTGACTTCCTGAGCTGCTGCCTGCAGAGAGACGAGGCGCGGCGCTGGTCTGCCAAGGAGCTGCTGCAGGTAAAATGCCAAGGGGCTGCAGGGGAAACAGTGTCCCAGGGACGGGCTCCTCCTGCACTGAAGTGCAAGGCATCAGGGGAGCCTCCTCCTCCTCACCTCCACTCTTGGTGCTGTTCAAATGAGAACAGTCAGGAATCCTAGACTGGGCTGGGCTGGCAAGGGCCTGTAAGGGTCATCTGCTCCAAGTGCCCTGCAATATGACCAGGGACCTCTTTCAAGAGATCAGGATGCTCAGACCGGAGATATTTCCAGGCCTGGGGCACATAGCAGCTCTTGCAGCAAGCTGTGCCAATGTGGCCCCACTGTTGCTCCTTAGACGTACTCTGATTCAATCTCCTTTTCCTTTGAAAAATATTGCCCTGCCTTTGAGGCTCTTAGCTTGCAAAGTAATGGTTCATTCTTGTTTTTTTTTTTTTTTTCTTTGTGCAGCATCCATTTGTAACATCAGCCAAGCCTGTGTCCAGCCTGGTGCCACTGATCACTTCAGTGAAAGAGTGGAAGGAGGAGACAGGAATCAGACAACTGTTTTCTCCAACACCAGTATAGAGAAGGATTGTAGAATAGGACTGTAGAGTAGGATTGCAGCTAGGACAGTGGAGTAGGATAGTAGCATAGGATTGGAAATAAAGTTTGTGAAACCTCAACTCCTTTCAAAGATTCCCCTCCTTCTGAGCCTCTGAGAAAGCTCAACATTTTCTTCTGAAGTGTCAGTTTTTTCTTAGAGGTGGAGAGTGACATTGATGGCTTCTTTGGTACAGTTGGAAAGTGGGGAAGGCTCTCCCGAGGGGAAGCGTGGCCGTGCTGGGCACAGCACAGACCGGTGGCATCGGCCGTCCGGAGCGTGCACAGGAGCAGAGAAAGGCAAACCACAGGCGAGGGCTGCAGGCCTGGCTGAGGATTGCCACCCTTGTGCCGGCTGCCCTCTAACTCCTGGCCAAGGTGAGCAGTGTGTGCAGCGCTCTGGGCACAGGGGAGGGAGCCGGGCTGCTCCGCAGGCTCCGGCACAGGGCAGCCTCCTTCAGGCACGGCGCTTCTGCCGGGGGAAGCGAGGCCAGCGGCAGGCAGGGACAGCTTGTCAGCTCACATCTGCAGGAGCCGGGGCCTCACACGGCTCTGGGAGGAAGCGCCTGCAGTGCTGGAGTTGTGCACTGAGCCAGAGCAAAAGAGTGAAATGCAGAGTGTTCTGCAGAAATATTCTGGGGCGCCAGGCCAGCCTGCTTTGAGCTCTCTGGCACACAGCAAGCACTGTGCAATGCAGCCCTGAGCTGCTGGAAGATAGAGAGGTGTTAGAGAGGAGCCAACTGTCAGATGAAATTTAATGGGGTGACAACGTCATCAAAGCCAAAGAGAACTGTTTCTTAGGATGGATTCACCTGAGCTGGGTGTGTATCTCCCTCTCCCAAGAGCCAAACACACGCACAACACACACACAGAAAATGCTGCTTTTTATTGCCTTTCCCAGCCCAGGGCGAACCGTGTCCCCTTTCCCTTTGGCTGGGAAATAGGAAACTTGTATTCTGTCCCCACCGCCTCCTTTTCTGTCCCCTCCCCTCTTCTCCTACTTCTCTTTTGGTTTGGTCTTCACGCTGGCCCCTCTCCCAGCTCACAGCAACACCCAACAAATCAACTAGAACAAACCCAAACCCTAAATAACAACCCCAAGAACCAACAGCTTTCGTTCTTTCTTCTCATAACCCTGCAGCTGCAGCAAAATATTACCTCCTATCTCACAGAGGGAATCGGGCAGGAGCCTGTGGCTCGTGCTTGAGCAGTGAACTGATTTGGAAGGGAGCAGAAGGGTTTCAGCAGGCAGTTTGTGTTTTTCTTCTGAATTGCTGACGGAAAGACACAATGTGGCTTCAGTCAGCAAAAACATTTTCAAGGTGAATTAAAGAAATGCTTGTGAGCAATGCCCAGAGAAGGCAGGTTTTGAGAAAATATTGAACTGTAACAAATTGTGAATTCCCTTTGCATTAACAGACTGTTGAGCCCTCTATTCCTCCAGAGCAGTGATTGATGTGTGCAAGTGACTACCTTAGCCTTGAGAATAGTCTTCCCCAGAATGCAGCTGGAATGCATTCAATGGGAAAAGAGTGGTTGTAGGAGGCTCTTGAGCATCAGAGGAGAATTGCAGGAATGGGATGTTCCCCAAATGACCATCTGAGACTCTCAAGAGAGCCCTACTCTCCTGTCAGTAACTTCTGAGAAGTGATTTAAATATGTCAACTAATTTGAGGGAATGTTTAGCCTGTGAGTTTCAGCAAAGTAATGAGTAGGTCTTATTTCCATGGTTACAAATGAGTAGGTGGGATTTCTGGCTGAGCACGTGTTAGGAAAGTGATTCCCCACGCACCCAGCACTGAAATGAAGTCATCTCTTGACAGGTGAAAATGAAACCTTTTCCAGCTGTTCCCCTCGGGTTTACCTTTCTGGGGGCCAAAGCTCTGTGCTGCAGGTGGCCCGGGTGTGTGCAGAGCAAGGCAGCCTCCACAAAGCCCTTGGTTTCCCCACAAGTCGTCATGATTTGTTGCCAGGTGTGCCCAGCTGTGGCAGGAGAAAGAGCCCGCAGTGCAGTGGGCGCCGTGCCCTGCCCGGCCAGGGCTCTCTGGCACAGAGGAGCAGCAGCAGCACCTTTCAACCCACTCCTGCCCTGGCCTCACCTGGGACACAGAAGCCTCTGGAAATCAGCACCACCTGGCCCCTTCCCAGCTTGGAGCAGCTCCTGCTGGTGGGCACATCCTGCACTTCTACTGCTTCCGAACAGGAATCAAGGCACAGGGGGAGACGGACATACAGAGAAGCCCTGGGCTAGTGCAATAAATGGGCAAATGCATGGGGGAATGTGTTAGGAATCATTTCAGCTGTCATGCCAATCCTGCCTTCTCTCCTTTTCTCCCTTCACGTTTCCTGTTCTTTTCCCTCTCACATTTCCACCCCTTCCCCCTCTCGAGTCTCACAGTTTTCCTCTCATGTTTGCCTCCCAAGTTTTACTCATTTTCCCCACCCTTTTCAGCTCCCTTTCCTCACGCTTTGCCTCTCACATTTCCCCAACTTCCCGCTTTTTCCTGCTTTTTTGTTCTCTCACGATTGTCACAATTTTCCCCTCACTTATCCTGCCCTTTTCTCCCCTCATGCTTTTCTTCTTTCCTCAGTCATTTTTCTCCAAGTTGTCTCCTCATGTTTCTCACTTTTGCCCTCATGTTTCCCAGGCTTTCCCTTTTACATTTCTCCCACTTTCCCCCTCACGTTTATCATTCTTTCCCCCTCATGTTGCTTCTACTTTTCCTCTAGCATTTTCTGCCCTTTTTTCACTCCTGTTTTCTGCCACTTTTCCCATCCAACTTCCCACCCTTTTTTTCCCCCTAATGTTTCCTGCCTTTTTCTGCCCTCTGGTTTCTCCCTCTTTTCCCCTCAGGATTCTCACAATGTTCCCCTCACATTTGCTGCCTGTTTCTCTCTCTCTGCCAGTAATTTTCTCACTCTCTTCCCCTCACATTTCCCTCCATTTTTTCCTCTATGTTTTTCAGCCTTCCCTGATCATGTTTCTTAGAATTTTCCCATCATATGTCCTGCCTTTTCCTCCTCTCACCTTCCTCTCCTACTTTCACTCACATCTTCACCATTTTCCCCTCCGTTTTCTCAGCCTTTCCCACACAGGTTTCCTACGCTTTTCTTCCCTCACACTTCCCTCCTTTTTCCTCTCCCATTTCTCACACTTGTCACCTCATGTTTTCTGCCTTTTTCCCCCTCACATTTCTTAACCCACTGCTTCCTGTCAGTGACTCTTCCTCTTCAGTAGTTGATGAGCTTCTTTTCTTCTTTCCTGCAATCCCCTCCTCCAAAGAATGGGTGCCAGAGCAGCGCTCCAAGAAGCCCCTGCCCGTGTGTCTGCTGAACAGAATGGCTGTGCTCGACTTGAACAATCTCGTGAAGAACAACCTAAACTGCAGCGGACTTTCAATTCCCTCTAGTCTTCATAGTGTTCTAAAGAAATAGGTACCCTGAGGGATACACGTCGCAGGTGCGCAGCCGCTGCACCATCCGCCTCAAGCAGATCCCATCTCCGTTTTCATCACCTCACAGTGACTGTGACTCCTGCCTGGACGAAACCACTTGTGATGCTGCTTGATGCTAATTGGAGTCCATGTGCACAAGGAGTGCTTTTAGCCCTCTTTCAAAAAAAAAAAAAAAAAAAAAAAAAAAAAAAAAAAGTTTTTATTTTAAAACGTTCAATGCCTGGAGTTTCGTATTTTCACCTATTTGAATTGCCTTGACATCAAAGTACTGCCAGTTGGCGTTCCAAACTGGCTGGTCTGTTTGTGTGCACAGAGCAAAGGTGCCAGACCGTGTCCTTTTCCCGGGTGTCCGTTAATGTCCATTTCAACAGGCACTGAAGGGGGGCTCTGCCTGCCCCACACAGGATGGCAGCCAGAGGGCTGAGGCTGCGCCTCCTAGTGAGATCAGCCGCCCTGGCAGCCCAGCCCCAGCCGCCATCTTGTGTGTGGCTCTCCAGCCCTGGCCGCCATCTTGTGTGTGGCTCCCTCAGCCCTGGCCGCCATCTTTTGCACTGACCTAGTCCAGCTCTTAAGCGAATGTGTTGCTGTTTTGTCGGCAGTCAGGGTCCGCCCCAAAGACACCAACACCAGCAGGACAGGCTACAGGGAATGGCACGGGTTTGGCTCAAAGCAGCCAGCCCTGACTTGTCACTGTCCTTTATCCATGAACACGTGCCCATATGCAGCCACAGCAAATGTCCAACAGCAGCTCCATCAGCCACTTCCTCCCGCTGGCGTTGGCAGACACGCGGCAGCTGCAGCTCCTGCACTTCTGCCTCTTCCTGGGCATCTCCCTGGCTGCCCTCCTGGGCCACGGCCTCGTCACCAGCGCCGTAGCCTGCGGCCACCACCTGCACAGCCCCATGTTCTTCTTCCTGCTCAACCTGGCCCTCAGCGACCTGGGCTCCATCTGCACCACTGTCCCCAAAGCCATGCACAATTCCCTCTGGGACACCAGGACCATCTCCTACGCAGGATGTGCTGCACTGTGGAGGATTTCGGCGAGGGAAGAATGCAATCAATCAATATGATTGGTAAAGCATTGTTCAACTTTATTGCTCATAACATCCGTTCTTATACTTTTGCCCCAAGCATTCAGCATACTTGTCAAATTATAATTGGTTAGCATACACTACTCATCTATACTTGATTGGCTATATCAAGCGTGAGAAGGTTCCTCCCCTTGGCATGCTGAAAACTTTGTATACGTGCTTACTGCTACGCTCTATTAACCACAAGTTCTTTTATCTTTGGCCTGTATCCGTGCTTACTGCTGTCCCAAGGACAGCTTATCTTAGCAGCGCGTAGGCTGCTAGCACTTGGTATCGGGCCATGAGGCCTCTAATGATCCGTGGCCTTGCTCTGCTAACCATTCTTCAACAATTCCCTCTTTTTTATTTTGTGCAGCAAACGCAGCGTGTCGAGTAGTTACTGTTTCTGCTATGCGATACATCATCTGTTGCAAGCAGCAAAAAAAGCAAGATACAAAAAGTACAAGCAGTATAATAACAATCACAATATTGATTACATGTTGCAGTAGGGAGGTTATCCAAGGCCCTAGCCCGAAAGATCATAGCCAATCTGTTAAAGCCAAGCCTGTGTCTTGCTGCAAATGACTAGTGAGTTCTTACAACTTAGCTATTTGGGTATGAATTGTCATGGAGTGATCTCTCTGTACTACCTTGTCAAACTGCCAGAGCAGTTGTAGGTTTTCTCTTGCCCTTAAGTCTTCAATTAAGTGTACCCCCTCTAACCCTGGCTGTCCAGTATCGATGTCGCTCTTGCAGGGTCATTAGCAGGACGGATCCATTTACTAGGTATCCATTGGGGCCCTGTGGGGGTAAGAACACAAACATAACCTCTACCCATGTACTGAACCTCTGCGGGACCTTCCCATACTCCAGTTTTGGGATCTCGGTACATGACTTTAAACAATGGCTTAGTTGCTTCCTCCTTTACTCCGCCTGAGTGGATGACCGCAGGGGGCTCCGAGTGGTCCCCCATTACACACAGATAGTTTAATACAAATAGTGTTTTTGATAGCATGGTCTGCGCATCCACCTCCTCCTTATATTTTAACAGATAATCCTTGAGTGTTTGGTGGGCTCGCTCCACAATCGCCTGACCTGTTGGTGAATGTGGGATACCTGTGATGTGTGTCACACCCCACTTCTGTAAGAACCTTTGGATCCTGCTGCTCACATATGCAGGGCCATTATCTGTCTTAATCTGTTCTGGCACCCCCATCACCGCAAAGCAAGTAGTTAGGTGTCATACCACGTGGAGAGCTTTCTCTCCCGGCTGCGCTGAAGCCCAAATAAATTTACTGAAAGTATCAATTGTAACATGCACATATTTCAATCTACCAAAGGAGGATACGTGAGTTACATCCATTTGCCAGATGTGATTGGGTCCAAGGCCCCGTGGGTTTACTCCCATCCCTAGTCCAGGCCCATGCTGACTACAGAGAGGACAGGATCTGACAATACCACGGGCATCATTCAGAGATATGCGAAACTGTTTCTTTAGGCCTCGCGCATTCTGGTGAAAAGTCTCATGAGCAATACGTGCCTGCTGAAATCCGTCTTGTGGTACTGCAACAGAAACCAACTGATCAGCTATGGCATTACCCTGACCCAAACCTTCTGACCATTTGTGGCTTCGAATATGCAAAATCGCAAAAGGAGCTGAGCGCAGCCGAACAGCTTGCCTCAGCTGCCTCAAAAGTTCCCATAACCTGTCATTCTTTATATCCTTTATCAATGCATCCTCAATCCGCAGCACCACCCCTACTACGTATCATGAGTCTGTGACAATATTTACACCCTGATCAGGCCAATTCATAATGATCCAAAGGACAGCCCTTAATTCTAGCATCTGCAATGAGTCCTCAGTAGTCGAGTCCACGTGCCCTCCTCCATCCATCCAGATCAAGGCAGAGCGTTTGCTTTGTGACGTCAGGGCACGGTTGTCACGTGGTCGTGGTGACATCACAAGGTTGCCTTGGTGCACGGAAGGCCTCAGGGGTGTCAGAGCAGCTCTTGGCCTTGCTCAGTGCAGGAACTTGGTCCTGTGCTTGAGGCTTTTGTCAGGGGGCAGCTGCTGACTGACAGGAGACTTCTTTTAGCTAGCGTTAGAGCGCAGTCTGCAAACTTGCACAGCAGTTGCCACAATGATTGGGCAACTCGCCACTGCAGTTTTCACTGTTTATGGAGTTGCCTATTCCTGCTATTTCCTAACTAACCTGGCAGGTAAGTAGAGGTTTTCCCTGAGTGTCACCTAACCTGGTTTTTGTGTCTTCCTGCTCTTTCTTAGTGACTGAGTTCATTTGGAAACAGAAAGGCCATCCAGATGCCGCTTGGGTAAAGCTCCTGTCAACATGTTCAGCTCCAAAGGGGGTGTGTGTAGCCACGGCCGTGCGGGCAGCATTTGCAAGGGAGCCTGCAGGGGTTGCGTTCCCTCTGTTGGAGAGTCTGTGGCAGCAGAGTTTGCCAATTCCTCCCTTGCTGGGTCAAGCAGGACAACTTTGAAAATGTAGACTGGGAGGCCTTGGAAGGTCTTCTAAAAATGCTATGGTTGTCTCCAGTTTTCTCAAAGCATCTGCTTCATTTTCCCTTGCCCACTGCAGGTCACCTGAGCCGGGTATTCAGAGGTGCTGATCCCAAGGTGAGTAAGGAAAGAACATTTGATGTTCTTGGCGTTTAAGAATTGTGCAGCAAGCTGTGAGCTTGGCCTGTGGCAGTAGAGTGTAGAGGGCCAGCTGAGTAGGCTGCAAGAAAATCCATTTCCATGTCTACAGCAGCAAGAGCAAAGGCATCACTGCCTATTTCCTAATTTTCCATTTCAGAGCTTTAAAAGAACTAAAAGATAAGTTTTGCAGAGAGAATGTGCTTCCTGATAGTAGTCAGGGGGGAATATGTAATTTGGAGCAATTTGCAGTGTCCAGTTGAATCAGCCCATTAGAATTTAGTCTGAGGGACTTAGAATCCCCTTGCTCTGCAAGTTGATGATTTGTGCTTAGTAGAGCTGGTTCTAGAGCTGAAGAGAAAGAAGGTTCTAAATGATAGGTCATGGCCTGTGTCTAACGCTCCTGTCTGTCCACAGATCCCAGAACCAAGAGCAGACTCTCCTCTGGCTTCCTCTGCTCCTGGACGAGAAGGCAAAGAGGAGCCAAATGACCACAAGGCTCCAGCTGTGGTCACACCACAGCCGCAACTTTCCAAGACGGTAAGTGTCACTTCTGGAGGGCGCTGTCTTTAGTGCGAGGCAGAGCTGCAAGTTTCTGAGCAGCCAGCTCTTGCTGTTGGTGGCTGAGGATGCCGAGTGCTGCAGTCCTGCCAGACCTAGCCATTCCCCTCAGCCAGTGACAGCTGGAAAATGGGCTTTGAGCTGCCATGTTTAGGCCCCAGCTTGCTGGGATTCTGATAGAGGCCAGCCTGGAGCAGGAAGGCTCCCTGTCTGCAGAGGAGGGAGCATGTCAAAGGCACTGTGCTCAGCCTTGGTGGATACGTAGGGGACGCTGTGGTCTGGGGACACCTGTCCCCCTCCACAGACTCGCCAAGTACCCACAGGCACAAAAAGTATTGATGTGACAACACAAGCTTTTTGGGGCGGTTTGTCCCCACGAGCTTCTTGGCTGTGCTTACCTGGGAGCATTTCAGAGACACACTGGGGACGTGGAGTTTCTGCTTCAAGTCAGGGATTTTGGTGCCTTGGTTGCCAGGTTGTTCTTTTGGTAAAATGGAAGCAGAGGTGGGCAGGGAAGCAGAAAGAAGTGGCTGAATTAATGTGAATTGTGGGCAGAAAGGTGAAAAAGCTGAGCTTGACAGCAGCTCCCAGTCACTGGCTGACAGCACCTTCCTAAGGGCTTGCATTTAAAATGGGATCTGGGGCTAATCTCTGCCAGCCACTTTTCTGACACAAACTCTTTTGTTGTCTCAGATCTCCACAGGCTCTTCTATTGAAGCTGCAGCAGCAGGAGCAGCAGTGTCACCTGAAGGGGCCTGGCCTGCCCCAGCTGAGCAGTGGAGCCTGGGCAGTTCCTTCATCTCCAGCACTGACAAAGCTGCTGCTCAGCAACAGGAGATGGAGTATGAGGAGGATGACTTCCTGGGGTTCATGAGTACGTCTTGTGTCTTTCTTCTCTGAGGGACAGTGTATTGTGAGCATGTGTCAGCATAGCTGGACCCATTGATCCTCCTCATCTCAGTGCCCTTTGTGATTGTACAGCACAAGTCATTGAAGCTGCTTCTTGCCCAGAGCAGCTGCCCGTCCTGTGCCCTCAGATAAGACCTGGTGGGGCTGAGAAGAGAGCCCAGCTGACTCTCTGCCTCCCATCACCTGTTGGCACAAAAGGGCACTGACGTGCACCTGGGTGTGTCTGCTCTCCAAGCCAATCCTGCTGTGTCCTCAGTGGGGGCAGCAGCTTGGAAGGGGCTGGGTGTGGCCGTGCCTTCTTGCCATTGCTTGTCAGTGCTGGTGCCTGGGCTTTGGCAGCTTTGTGGCGGTGGCTGCCCTGGCCCTGAGGGCTGGTGTGAGCGCCGAGGCTGGAGCCTTCCTTAGCTGGGAGAGTGCCGCTGCCGGCCGGCCGCTGCAGCGCGGAGCTGCCCCGAGGCAGCAGCCCCTGCTCTAGGCCGGCTCCTGCACGGCCTGGGCTGGGCTCACAGAGGGTCAGCATCTCCTCTGGGCAGCTGTCCGTGTCCCGCCGGCACCTGAGGAGCACTGCTGTCCTTGCTGCCCTTGCCCGCTGCGGGAAGGTGGGCACGTGTGCGGGGCTGAGAGGGCGAGTGCAATGGCAGGGACTGATCCCTGCTGTCAGGGGGAGGAGAAGCAGTGTGGTTCTTCACGTGGGCCACGGGCAAGGGCGTCTTCCAGCTCAGCCTGCTCATCAAGGGTGAGGGTCCTGCTGCTGAAGGCCCCTTGGGGTTGGTTAGAGCATGAGCTGCTTGGGTTTACAAAGGGAAAGGCATTCCTTTGGGAAACTGCTGCAAGGTGGGGAAGATGCCCTCCTCTCCTGGGAATGCATCTCCCTGTGCTTTGTTTTCTGCCAAGGCATCTCTTCAAAGGACTGTAGAAAATCATTCTCTGTGCTGACCTGCTTGTACTGCAGAGCTGCCTGTCTTGTTGCAATTGTTGTTGTTGTTGTTGTTGTTACCCAGCTGGCCACAAAGGACTCAGAAGGCCAGACTGTAGAGCCCCAGCAGGGCTGCCTTTTGTATCTCTTGGATAGTGGGATGTCTGCTTTCAAGTGAGCATTTTGCATTTTGTTTCCCTCAGGGCAAATGGTGAGCACAGAAAATCCCCGGAGGAAATACACCGAAAAGGAAATTGTTGGCAGAGGGTGAGTCCAACCACAGTTGCTTCTACACAGTCATGGGGCAGCTGATTTGCTGCTGGAATATCTGTCAAGTGTGAAGTCAGGCAAGCTGCAAACATATTCAGACACGCGGGTTAGTCTGCCCCATCTCTCAGTACCGGCCAGAATTTGGAAGTGTGGTCAGAAGGCATTATCAAAGACACTTCTATTTCATTGCCAGAAACAGCAACCTACCCCCTATCATAGCAGTCAGATAACACTTCTCAGGAGCATTTCTTCCCAAGAGTTTGCTGAAGGAAATAGTCTGTGGTGAGGATAAAAACCGCCCAGTTTAGAAACTGAAATCCACGATGAAAGAATCACCTGGCCTTTGGAGCTGAGGCACTAAACCCCAATGCTTCAGAAACAGGCCCAGTGCCCATGCACTGGAGAGGAACATGCATCATCTGCCTTCTGGCAGAGCCCTCCTGCATGCTGCAGGTTGGAGGCATTTCCAGCAGACATCTCCTGTCTGGGCTGGCTTTCACTCCAAGGTCTAAATGGCTTCTCCTTTCTTTGCTGCTGTTTTGTTTCTAGGGCTTTTGGAGAGGTTTGCAGAGCCATCGACACTGCCACGGGCGGAGAGGTAAATGTCAAGAGCCCCTGCAGATTCTGCTGCTCTCCAGGGCTTTCCTGTCTCGTGTCAGCTGCGGCTGCAGCTGTAGCTAGAGCTGTGCTGCAAAGGCACAAGAAGCACAGACTGGTGCCAGCCTGCCAACTGCATTTGGGGCAGCCTTTGTCCTGCTCAGCTGCCAGAAGGAAGGCAAGGAGGACAGCGGTTCCTTTCAGAGAAGGATGCTCTCTCCCTGGCTCTCAGATGCTCCAACAAAGGAGCATCTCACTGCTCTCTGGGGCTACGGCTTCAGAGTCCTGAATTCTCATTTCTGGCTGCCAGCAAATACATCTGAATGTTCCTGGCAGTTCCTTAGCCACCTGCAGTGCTGCACTTGGGAACTGCACGTAGGGAGAGATCTGCAAGGTGTCCCTAAAAGCCCCAAGCCCTGTCTATAGCCCGAGATGTATCCACAGAGTACCAAGTCACGCATTACTTCTTCTCAAGTACAGACAGACAGAGAGTGTGCTCAGAGCTTTGGGGGGGTGAGAGTTGACACACCATTGCTAACAAGTGGACAAGGCAAAATGTGGTCAGTGGCCACGTGTCCTGGATCTGGCCCCCAAAGGAGCAGAGAAATGGGCTGTAGGAATGTCACTTCCTAATTACTCCTTTGTCTAATTACAAGGCACTTTGGCACGGCTTGGCGGTGTCATTGCAAAATCTCTCTCCCCATGTGTGTTTTGGTCTCATTCCTCCAACTTCTAAAGTTACTGATTTTCAATGTCATTCTAGGTGGCTATCAAGAAAATCTATCTTCGGGGACCGAGCGAGATGGAGGATATTGTTACTGAAATCACGGTCATGAAGAGGAATATGAGTCCCCATCTTGTCCATTATTTAGACGGGTGAGTGGTCATGGTCTCATCCCATGAAGGTTTGTTTACATAGTAAAAGTATGCAAGGTTAAAACCCCACTTTGGACACTAGCAGAAAAGAAAGCTGTTAATTATTGCTTCATTATTATTTCTCTACTCATCTCCAATGGATGGGAAGAGAGTGCAGTTTATCTCCGTGAGTCATCCCTGGCTTTCCAACACATAGTTGAAAAATTGTTCAAAAACCTGCATCAACTCTACCATAAGAAGTCAGTACCCTGTAAGTTGGCTGCCTCCATGTTGTCTCAGGATGGATTTTTTAAGGTTTCTTCAATGCTGATGAAGCATGCTAGGGAGGATTTCCCTTGGATTGTTGCCCCTCTTTTCCAGGGCTGGCCATGCCAGGAACACTAGGTGCTTCTTTCCAGAAATACCACGCGGGACAGGTTTTTCATCTTGGCGTATACTAAACTGCACTTTTTGATTGCTGGCCATCAGAGACATCTCCTTTTGACAGATGTGCTGTTCTCCTTGAGACTGCACAGACTGCAAACAACCCACAGCCCGGAGGGAATGTCTTTAATTCTTTTAATTCTGTCCTTGTCACAAAGCAACCCAGAAACAAGAATCAAGCAAAGGAGCCAACGAATGCATGTTCATCTGCATGGCCTTGTTCCCTTCTTTCAGCTACCTTGTGCATGAAGAACTGTGGCTGGTGATGGAGTACATGGATGGAGGCAGTCTTTACGACACAATCCAAAAGACTCGCCTGACAGAAGACGAGATTGCCATCATCAGTCGGGAGGTCAGTCGGGGATCCCAGCTGTGCTTCCCAGAGCTTGGGCAGGATTGTCTGGGAAAGGGGCTCAGAGCAGGAGCGATTCCGTGAGCCAGGCTTTGTTTCTGTGTGGCTGATATGCTCTGGGCAAGCAAGAGCCTCTCAAATGAACTGCCTGCCAGTGCCCCTGCACTCACTGGACTCTGTTCTTGTCCTCTTGTCTCCTGCTGTTGCATTCTCACTCTGGCTCTTGTATTTGCTCTTCTCCATCTTGCCTCTCTAAACTTTGGTCTGTTGGCACTGCATTCCTTGCCTGTAAAAGCAAAGGTGGTGATGGTGGGAGCATTTGAAAGGAACAGCAAAGAAGAAAGAGAGACTCATTTCTCTGAGTCCTCAGCTGGAAAGGTTAGCAGTGCAGCCAGAGTGCTGTGTGCTTCTGAGCACATCCACTGCAGCAGCAGTCATCCTGGCTGGTTTGCAGGGCAGAGTCTACACCAGCAGTTGCTGTTGCTCTTTGGCAAGCTGACATGCCTTTCTTTAGAAAGGTGCTGCTCTGCCTGTGTTGGAGTAGCGAGCTCTTCCCATCAGTGGCACTGTGTTCTGCCATTACTCCTCATTCCCCTGCAGAGGGAATCTTGGAGAGCTGTTTCCTTTCTTGTGTGATGAAATCACATCACTGATATTTGCCCTCCTGTTTCTGGTTTCTCTCTCAGTGCCTGCAAGGACTGCATTTTCTCCACGCCAACCATGTGATGCACAGAGATTTGAAAAGCCTCAACATCCTTCTCAAAACGGATGGCTCTGTCAAGCTGGGTCAGTATATTCTTGGGCAGGTGCAGCGTTCCAGGGATATGTGGGCTGTGGGGCTGCTTTTGAGTGAGTGCCAGCCCCCCCAAAATGGCGCTGGTGGCAGTGCAGGGAGCCTGTTGTGAGCTGACCACGCGGTTGCAACGTGCACAGACCTATGGCAAGGCTCGAGCAGTCCACAGTGGCATTGCTCTGTGCGTGTCCCTTCCAGAGGGAGGGAGCTACATGTCTAAAGTTTGAAAAGCCCCTGCTGGAGGCAGTGTAAAAAATGTGGGGATTTCTGAAGCAGCCAGCACCATATTTCCTTGGCTAAAGTCCTGAGGAAACAGAGCAGGGACGGTTGTCCAGGAGATTCAAGAGCACATTCTCAAACTTCTACCGGGAAATTCTTTTGCGTGCTTTCCTAATTGCACAGGATTCAAATAAAAACGGTCTTTTGCTCTCTCCCCAGCTGATTTTGGCCTCTCTGCTCAACTCACCCCTGAGCAGAGTAGACGGAGATCGGTGGTCGGGACTCTTCAGTGGATGGCACCTGAAGTGAACGGTGAACCCTATGGCCCCAAAGTGGACATATGGTCTTTGGGAATCGTGGTCATTGAAATGGTGGAAGGAGAAGCTCCTGACTGGGAGGAAAATTCTGCCATGGTAAGGTGTAAATACTCTCTGATCCCGCTGTCTTTCTCCCCCATCCCACTTTGTGTGTGCCACTGGACAAAATGCCATTGCCATCCGCTGGAACTACTTCCACCACAGTCCCTTTCTGAAAATGTCCCGGCAGCACATCAGCATCTGCTGGGGTTTTGGTTGCATCCGTGGGGGAACTCAAGCCTTAGCCCAGGCAAACAATCTCCCTTCTCAGGCAACACTGGGCTTTGGCTTAGAAGTCGTTCCAGCTCTTTTGGCTTTGTAGACAGCCCTAATAGCAGCAAACAAGCATCTTAGAAGTGGTGTTATCTTTCCTGAAATGAAGGAAAGTAACCCAAACCCGAGGATGTTTATAAAACAGTGGTTTGGAGAGAAGAAGTGCACCCCCATTCTTCTCACAAGGAAATTTGCCTGAAACCTTAACAAGAGGGTGTGAAGGCCACAGAGTCTCTTGTGCTTCTTGTGCGGTGCTGCTGAAACACTCAGTGACCGTCTTTCTTTCCTAACCCAAGCCGTCACCTCCATGTCACTAAGATGAAGCCTGGCCATGTGGAGAGCCGGCCAAACCCACCCCTTTGTTTCCAGGCACTTTCTAGGATGGCCATGCCATTAATGCATTGACTTGAGTGTCCAAATGAGCAGAGGGCTACCACATGGATGGCGTTTCTCCCTCTTCTGCTTTGACCACCAAAATTTTCCTTTTGCTGCCTAAGGGAAGCTGAAATTTGCAGTCTGATGAGAGACGGAGCTGCAGGTGTTTCCTGTGTGCCCAAAGAGGCATTTTCGTCCCAAGACATTTGTGCATGCATCTTCATGTGTCTGTGTGGAAGATGAGATTCCAAATGTTTGTTTCCTTACCTGAGGAATAACTGAGGGATTTCCTTTCTTTGCTTGCAATTCCCATTGTTTTCAAGAACCAAGGAAAAAGCTTGATGACTTTGGTTTGATGGCAGCTGTGCTTAAGGGACCAACAAGAGCTGCAGAGATGCTTTTCATGTAATTATCTTTGGAAATAGTAGAGTGAGTTAGTAGAGCAAAGTCCCTCTTCCAAATAGCCTGTCAAGCTGCTCAGGTGAACCCTCAGAGAAGGAAACCTGCTTTTGCTGCTATTGTTTCCACTAACAAGGCCAGTCAATGAAATCAACTGCCAAGGCAAGAGCTGCTGGATGCTGGGAAAGCTGTGGCTGCATCGGGCTTTGGGTGTTTTGTTGGTCAGGAAAGTCATCTCTGCCTCTGTGCCACGGCAGAAAGTGCCACTGCAGAGTGCACCTGAAACAATGGGATCTGGGAGAGCAGTTCCAGATGTGAAAGAAGCGGGTGAGAAACTCGTGTTTCCTTTCTCTTCAGGCTCAACTCCTGAAAGCCACCAAAGGGATCCCAAAGCTGCAGCAGCCCAAGCTCCGCTCCCCTTTGCTGTGTGACTTCCTGAGCTGCTGCCTGCAGAGAGACGAGGCGCGGCGCTGGTCTGCCAAGGAGCTGCTGCAGGTAAAATGCCAAGGGGCTGCAGGGGAAACAGTGTCCCAGGGACGGGCTCCTCCTGCACTGAAGTGCAAGGCATCAGGGGAGCCTCCTCCTCCTCACCTCCACTCTTGGTGCTGTTCAAATGAGAACAGTCAGGAATCCTAGACTGGGCTGGGCTGGCAAGGGCCTGTAAGGGTCATCTGCTCCAAGTGCCCTGCAATATGACCAGGGACCTCTTTCAAGAGATCAGGATGCTCAGACCGGAGATATTTCCAGGCCTGGGGCACATAGTAGCTCTTGCAGCAAGCTGTGCCAATGTGGCCCCACTGTTGCTCCTTAGACGTACTCTGATTCAATCTCCTTTTCCTTTGAAAAATATTGCCCTGCCTTTGAGGCTCTTAGCTTGCAAAGTAATGGTTCATTCTTGTTTTTTTTTTTTTTTTCTTTGTGCAGCATCCATTTGTAACATCAGCCAAGCCTGTGTCCAGCCTGGTGCCACTGATCACTTCAGTGAAAGAGTGGAAGGAGGAGACAGGAATCAGACAACTGTTTTCTCCAACACCAGTATAGAGAAGGATTGTAGAATAGGACTGTAGAGTAGGATTGCAGCTAGGACAGTGGAGTAGGATAGTAGCATAGGATTGGAAATAAAGTTTGTGAAACCTCAACTCCTTTCAAAGATTCCCCTCCTTCTGAGCCTCTGAGAAAGCTCAACATTTTCTTCTGAAGTGTCAGTTTTTTCTTAGAGGTGGAGAGTGACATTGATGGCTTCTTTGGTACAGTTGGAAAGTGGGGAAGGCTCTCCCGAGGGGAAGCGTGGCCGTGCTGGGCACAGCACAGACCGGTGGCATCGGCCGTCCGGAGCGTGCACAGGAGCAGAGAAAGGCAAACCACAGGCGAGGGCTGCAGGCCTGGCTGAGGATTGCCACCCTTGTGCCGGCTGCCCTCTAACTCCTGGCCAAGGTGAGCAGTGTGTGCAGCGCTCTGGGCACAGGGGAGGGAGCCGGGCTGCTCCGCAGGCTCCGGCACAGGGCAGCCTCCTTCAGGCACGGCGCTTCTGCCGGGGGAAGCGAGGCCAGCGGCAGGCAGGGACAGCTTGTCAGCTCACATCTGCAGGAGCCGGGGCCTCACACGGCTCTGGGAGGAAGCGCCTGCAGTGCTGGAGTTGTGCACTGAGCCAGAGCAAAAGAGTGAAATGCAGAGTGTTCTGCAGAAATATTCCGGGGCGCCAGGCCAGCCTGCTTTGAGCTCTCTGGCACACAGCAAGCACTGTGCAATGCAGCCCTGAGCTGCTGGGAGATAGAGAGGTGTTAGAGAGGAGCCAACTGTCAGATGAAATTTAATGGGGTGACAACGTCATCAAAGCCAAAGAGAACTGTTTTTTAGGATGGATTCACCTGAGCTGGGTGTCTATCTCCCTCTCCCAAGAGCCAAACACACACACAACACACACACAGAAAATGCTGCTTTTTATTGCCTTTCCCAGCCCAGGGCGAACCGTGTCCCCTTTCCCTTTGGCTGGGAAATAGGAAACTTGTATTCTGTCCCCACCGCCTCCTTTTCTGTCCCCTCCCCTCTTCTCCTACTTCCCTTTTGGTTTGGTCTTCACGCTGGCCCCTCTCCCAGCTCACAGCAACACCCAACAAATCAACTAGAACAAACCCAAACCCTAAATAACAACCCCAAGAACCAACAGCTTTCGTTCTTTCTTCTCATAACCCTGCAGCTGCAGCAAAATATTACCTCCTATCTCACAGAGGGAATCGGGCAGGAGCCTGTGGCTCGTGCTTGAGCAGTGAACTGATTTGGAAGGGAGCAGAAGGGTTTCAGCAGGCAGTTTGTGTTTTTCTTCTGAATTGCTGAAGGAAAGACACAATGTGGCTTCAGTCAGCAAAAACATTTTCAAGGTGAATTAAAGAAATGCTTGTGAGCAATGCCCAGAGAAGGCAGGTTTTGAGAAAATATTGAACTGTAACAAATTGTGAATTCCCTTTGCATTAACAGACTGTTGAGCCCTCTATTCCTCCAGAGCAGTGATTGATGTGTGCAAGTGACTACCTTAGCCTTGAGAATAGTCTTCCCAAGAATGTAGCTGGAATGCATTCAAGGGGAAAAGAGTGGTTGTAGGAGGCTCTTGAGCATCAGAGGAGAATTGCAGCAATGGGATGTTCCCCAAATGACCATCTGAGACTCTCAAGAGAGCCCTACTCTCCTGTCAGTAACTTCTGAGAAGTGATTTAAATATGTCAACTAATTTGAGGGAATGTTTAGCCTGTGAGTTTCAGCAAAGTAATGAGTAGGTCTTGTTTCCATGGTTACAAATGAGCAGGTGGGATTTCTGGCTGAGCACGTGTTAGGAAAGTGATTCCCCACGCACCCAGCACTGAAATAAAGTCATCTATTGACAGGTGAAAATGAAACCTTTTCCAGCTGTTCCCCTCGGGTTTACCTTTCTGGGGGCCAAAGCTCTGTGCTGCAGGTGGCCCGGGTGTGTGCAGAGCAAGGCAGCCTCCACAAAGCCCTTGGTTTCCCCACAAGTCGTCATGATTTGTTGCCAGGTGTGCCCAGCTGTGGCAGGAGAAAGAGCCCGCAGTGCAGTGGGCGCCGTGCCCTGCCCGGCCAGGGCTCTCTGGCACAGAGGAGCAGCAGCAGCACCTTTCAACCCACTCCTGCCCTGGCCTCACCTGGGACACAGAAGCCTCTGGAAATCAGCACCACCTGGCCCCTTCCCAGCTTGGAGCAGCTCCTGCTGGTGGGCACATCCTGCACTTCTACTGCTTCCGAACAGGAATCAAGGCACAGGGGGAGACGGACATACAGAGAAGCCCTGGGCTAGTGCAATAAATGGGCAAATGCATGGGGGAATGTGTTAGGAATCATTTCAGCTGTCATGCCAATCCTGCCTTCTCTCCTTTTCTCCCTTCACATTTCCTGTTCTTTTCCCTCTCACATTTCCACCCCTTCCCTCTCTCGAGTCTCACAGTTTTCCTCTCATGTTTGCCTCCCAAGTTTTACTCATTTTCCCCACCCTTTTCAGCTCCCTTTCCTCACGCTTTGCCTCTCACATTTCCCCAACTTCCCGCTTTTTCCTGCTTTTTTGTTCTCCCACGATTCTCACAATTTTCCCCTCACTTATCCTGCCCTTTTCTCCCCTCATGCTTTTCTCCTTTCCTCAGTCATTTTTCTCCAAGTTGTCTCCTCATGTTTCTCACTTTTGCCCTCATGTTTCCCAGGCTTTCCCTCTTACATTTCTCCCACTTTTCCCCTCACGTTTATCATTCTTTCCCCCTCATGTTGCTTCTACTTTTCCTCTAGCATTTTCTGCCCTTTTTTCACTCCTGTTTTCTGCCACTTTTCCCATCCAACTTCCCACCCTTTTTTCCCCCCTAATGTTTCCTGCCTTTTTCTGCCCTCTGGTTTCTCCCTCTTTTCCCCTCAGGATTCTCACAATGTTCCCCTCACATTTGCTGCCTGTTTCTCTCTCTCTGCCAGTAATTTTCTCACTCTCTTCCCCTCACATTTCCCTCCATTTTTTCCTCTATGTTTTTCAGCCTTCCCTGATCATGTTTCTTAGAATTTTCCCATCATATGTCCTGCCTTTTCCTCCTCTCACCTTCCTCTCCTACTTTCACTCACATCTTCACCATTTCCCCCTCCGTTTTCTCACCCTTTCCCACACAGGTTTCCTACGCTTTTCTTCCCTCACACTTCCCTCCTTTTTCCTCTCCCATTTCTCACACTTATCACCTCATGTTTTCTGTCTTTTTCCCCCTCACATTTCTTAACCCACTGCTTCCTGTCAGTGACTCTTCCTCTTCAGTAGTTGATGAGCTTCTTTTCTTCTTTCCTGCAATCCCCTCCTCCAAAGAATGGGTGCCAGAGCAGCGCACCAAGAAGCCCCTGCCCGTGTGTCTGCTGAACAGAATGGCTGTGCTCGACTTGAACAATCTCGTGAAGAACAACCTAAACTGCAGTGGACTTTCAATTCCCTCTAGTCTTCATAGTGTTCTAAAGAAATAGGTACCCTGAGGGATACACGTCGCAGGTGCGCAGCCGCTGCACCATCCGCCTCAAGCAGATCCCATCTCCGTTTTCATCACCTCACAGTGACTGTGACTCCTGCCTGGACGAAACCACTTGTGATGCTGCTTGATGCTAATTGGAGTCCATGTGCACAAGGAGTGCTTTTAGCCCTCTTTCAAAAAAAAAAAAAAAAAAAAAAAAAAAAAAAAAAAGTTTTTATTTTAAAACGTTCAATGCCTGGAGTTTCGTATTTTCACCTATTTGAATTGCCTTGACATCAAAGTACTGCCAGTTGGCGTTCCAAACTGGCTGGTCTATGTTTGTGTGCACAGAGCAAAGGTGCCAGACCGTGTCCTTTTCCCGGGTGTCCGTTAATGTCCATTTCAACAGGCACTGCAGGGGGGCTCAGCCTGCCCCACACAGGATGGCAGCCAGAGGGCTGAGGCTGCGCCTCCTAGTGAGATCAGCCGCCCTGGCAGCCCAGCCCCAGCCGCCATCTTGTGTGTGGCTCTCCAGCCCTGGCCGCCATCTTGTGTGTGGCTCCCTCAGCCCTGGCCGCCATCTTTTGCACTGACCTAGTCCAGCTCTTAAGCGAATGTGTTGCTGTTTTGTCGGCAGTCAGGGTCCGCCCCAAAGACACCAACACCAGCAGGACAGGCTACAGGGAATGGCACGGGTTTGGCTCAAAGCAGCCAGCCCTGACTTGTCACTGTCCTTTATCCATGAACACGTGCCCATATGCAGCCACAGCAAATGTCCAACAGCAGCTCCATCAGCCACTTCCTCCCGCTGGCGTTGGCAGACACGCGGCAGCTGCAGCTCCTGCACTTCTGCCTCTTCCTGGGCATCTCCCTGGCTGCCCTCCTGGGCCACGGCCTCGTCACCAGCGCCGTAGCCTGCGGCCACCACCTGCACAGCCCCATGTTCTTCTTCCTGCTCAACCTGGCCCTCAGCGACCTGGGCTCCATCTGCACCACTGTCCCCAAAGCCATGCACAATTCCCTCTGGGACACCAGGACCATCTCCTACGCAGGATGTGCTGCACTGCGGAGGATTTCGGCGAGGGAAGAATGCAATCAATCAATATGATTGGTAAAGCATTGTTCAACTTTATTGCTCATAACATCCGTTCTTATACTTTTGCCCCAAGCATTCAGCATACTTGTCAAATTATAATTGGTTAGCATACACTACTCATCTATACTTGATTGGCTATATCAAGCGTGAGAAGGTTCCTCCCCTTGGCATGCTGAAAACTTTGTATACGTGCTTACTGCTACGCTCTATTAAGCACAAGTTCTTTTATCTTTGGCCTGTATCTGTGCTTACTGCTGTCCCAAGGACAGCTTATCTTAGCAGCGCGTAGGCTGCTAGCACTTGGTATCGGGCCATGAGGCCTCTAATGATCCGTGGCCTTGCTCTGCTAACCATTCTTCAACAATTCCCTCTTTTTTATTTTGTGCAGCAAACGCAGCGTGTCGAGTAGTTACTGTTTCTGCTATGCGATACATCATCTGTTGCAAGCAGCAAAAAAAGCAAGATACAAAAAGTACAAGCAGTATAATAACAATCACAATATTGATTACATGTTGCAGTAGGGAGGTTATCCAAGGCCCTAGCCCGAAAGATCATAGCCAATCTGTTAAACCCAAGCCTGTGTCTTGCTGCAAATGACTAGTGAGTTCTTACAACTTAGCTATTTGGGTATGAATTGACATGGAGTGATCTCTCTGTACTACCTTGTCAAACTGCCAGAGCAGTTGTAGGTTTTCTCTTGCCCTTAAGTCTTCAATTAAGTGTACCCCCTCTAACCCTGGCTGTCCAGTATCGATGTCGCTCTTGCAGGGTCATTAGCAGGACGGATCCATTTACTAGGTATCCATTGGGGCCCTGTGGGGGTAAGAACACAAACATAACCTCTACCCATGTACTGAACCTCTGCGGGACCTTCCCATACTCCAGTTTTGGGATCTCGGTACATGACTTTAAACAATGGCTTAGTTGCTTCCTCCTTTACTCCGCCTGAGTGGATGACCGCAGGGGGCTCCGAGTGGTCCCCCATTACACACAGATAGTTTAATACAAATAGTGTTTTTGATAGCATGGTCTGCGCATCCACCTCCTCCTTATATTTTAACAGATAATCCTTGAGTGTTTGGTGGGCTCGCTCCACAATCGCCTGACCTGTTGGTGAATGTGGGATACCTGTGATGTGTGTCACACCCCACTTCTGTAAGAACCTTTGGATCCTGCTGCTCACATATGCAGGGCCATTATCTGTCTTAATCTGTTCTGGCACCCCCATCACCGCAAAGCAAGTAGTTAGGTGTCGTACCACGTGGAGAGCTTTCTCTCCCGGCTGCGCTGAAGCCCAAATAAATTTACTGAAAGTATCAATTGTAACATGCACATATTTCAATCTACCAAAGGAGGATACGTGAGTTACATCCATTTGCCAGATCTGATTGGGTCCAAGGCCCCGTGGGTTTACTCCCATCCCTATTCCAGGCCCATGCTGACTACAGAGAGGACAGGATCTGACAATACCACGGGCATCATTCAGAGATATGCGAAACTGTTTCTTTAGGCCTCGCGCATTCTGGTGAAAAGTCTCATGAGCAATACGTGCCTGCTGAAATCCGTCTTGTGGTACTGCAACAGAAACCAACTGATCAGCTATGGCATTACCCTGACCCAAACCTTCTGACCATTTGTGGCTTCGAATATGCAAAATCGCAAAAGGAGCTGAGCGCAGCCGAACAGCTTGCCTCAGCTGCCTCAAAAGTTCCCATAACCTGTCATTCTTTATATCCTTTATCAATGCATCCTCAATCCGCAGCACCACCCCTACTACGTATCATGAGTCTGTGACAATATTTACACCCTGATCAGGCCAATTCATAATGATCCAAAGGACAGCCCTTAATTCTAGCATCTGCAATGAGTCCTCAGTAGTCGAGTCCACGTGCCCTCCTCCATCCATCCAGATCAAGGCAGAGCGTTTGCTTTGTGATGTCAGGGCACGGTTGTCACGTGGTCGTGGTGACATCACAAGGTTGCCTTGGTGCACGGAAGGCCTCAGGGGTGTCAGAGCAGCTCTTGGCCTTGCTCAGTGCAGGAACTTGGTCCTGTGCTTGAGGCTTTTGTCAGGGGGCAGCTGCTGACTGACAGGAGACTTCTTTTAGCTAGCGTTAGAGCGCAGTCTGCAAACTTGCACAGCAGTTGCCACAATGATTGGGCAACTCGCCGCTGCAGTTTTCACTGTTTATGGAGTTGCCTATTCCTGCTATTTCCTAACTAACCTGGCAGGTAAGTAGAGGTTTTCCCTGAGTGTCACCTAACCTGGTTTTTGTGTCTTCCTGCTCTTTCTTAGTGACTGAGTTCATTTGGAAACAGAAAGGCCATCGAGATGCCGCTTGGGTAAAGCTCCTGTCAACATGTTCAGCTCCAAAGGGGGTGTGTGTAGCCACGGCCGTGCGGGCAGCATTTGCAAGGGAGCCTGCAGGGGTTGCGTTCCCTCTGTTGGAGAGTCTGTGGCAGCAGAGTTTGCCAATTCCTCCCTTGCTGGGTCAAGCAGGACAACTTTGAAAATGTAGACTGGGAGGCCTTGGAAGGTCTTCTAAAAATGCTCTGGTTGTCTCCAGTTTTCTCAAAGCATCTGCTTCATTTTCCCTTGCCCACTGCAGGTCACCTGAGCCGGGTATTCAGAGGTGCTGATCCCAAGGTGAGTAAGGAAAGAACATTTGATGTTCTTGGCGTTTAAGAATTGTGCAGCAAGCTGTGAGCTTGGCCTGTGGCAGTAGAGTGTAGAGGGCCAGCTGAGTAGGCTGCAAGAAAATCCATTTCCATGTCTACAGCAGCAAGAGCAAAGGCATCACTGCCTATTTCCTAATTTTCCATTTCAGAGCTTTAAAAGAACTAAAAGATAAGTTTTGCAGAGAGAATGTGCTTCCTGATAGTAGTCAGGGGGGAATATGTAATTTGGAGCAATTTGCAGTGTCCAGTTGAATCAGCCCATTAGAATTTAGTCTGAGGGACTTAGAATCCCCTTGCTCTGCAAGTTGATGATTTGTGCTTAGTAGAGCTGGTTCTAGAGCTGAAGAGAAAGAAGGTTCTAAATGATAGGTCATGGCCTGTGTCTAACGCTCCTGTCTGTCCACAGATCCCAGAACCAAGAGCAGACTCTCCTCTGGCTTCCTCTGCTCCTGGACGAGAAGGCAAAGAGGAGCCAAATGACCACAAGGCTCCAGCTGTGGTCACACCACAGCCGCAACTTTCCAAGACGGTAAGCGCCACTTCTGGAGGGCGCTGTCTTTAGTGCGAGGCAGAGCTGCAAGTTTCTGAGCAGCCAGCTCTTGCTGTTGGTGGCTGAGGATGCCGAGTGCTGCAGTCCTGCCAGACCTAGCCATTCCCCTCAGCCAGTGACAGCCGGAAAATGGGCTTTGAGCTGCCATGTTTAGGCCCCAGCTTGCTGGGATTCTGATAGAGGCCAACCTGGAGCAGGAAGGTTCCCTGTCTGCAGAGGAGGGAGCATGTCAAAGGCACTGTGCTCAGCCTTGGTGGATACGTAGGGGACGCTGTGGTCTGGGGACACCTGTCCCCCTCCACAGACTCGCCAAGTACCCACAGGCACAAAAAGTATTGATGTGACAACACAAGCTTTTTGGGGCGGTTTGTCCCCACGAGCTTCTTGGCTGTGCTTACCTGGGAGCATTTCAGAGACACACTGGGGACGTGGAGTTTCTGCTTCAAGTCAGGGATTTTGGTGCCTTGGTTGCCAGGTTGTTCTTTTGGTAAAATGGAAGCAGAGGTGGGCAGGGAAGCAGAAAGAAGTGGCTGAATTAATGTGAATTGTGGGCAGAAAGGTGAAAAAGCTGAGCTTGACAGCAGCTCCCAGTCACTGGCTGACAGCACCTTCCTAAGGGCTTGCATTTAAAATGGGATCTGGGGCTAATCTCTGCCAGCCACTTTTCTGACACAAACTCTTTTGTTGTCTCAGATCTCCACAGGCTCTTCTATTGAAGCTGCAGCAGCAGGAGCAGCAGTGTCACCTGAAGGGGCCTGGCCTGGCCCAGCTGAGCAGTGGAGCCTGGGCAGTTCCTTCATCTCCAGCACTGACAAAGCTGCTGCTCAGCAACAGGAGATGGAGTATGAGGAGGATGACTTCCTGGGGTTCATGAGTACGTCTTGTGTCTTTCTTCTCTGAGGGACAGTGTATTGTGAGCATGTGTCAGCATAGCTGGACCCATTGATCCTCCTCATCTCAGTGCCCTTTGTGATTGTACAGCACAAGTCATTGAAGCTGCTTCTTGCCCAGAGCAGCTGCCCGTCCTGTGCCCTCAGATAAGACCTGGTGGGGCTGAGAAGAGAGCCCAGCTGACTCTCTGCCTCCCATCACCTGTTGGCACAAAAGGGCACTGACGTGCACCTGGGTGTGTCTGCTCTCCAAGCCAATCCTGCTGTGTTCTCAGTGGGGGCACCAGCTTGGAAGGGGCTGGGTGTGGCCGTGCCTTCTTGCCATTGCTTGTCAGTGCTGGTGCCTGGGCTTTGGCAGCTTTGTGGCGGTGGCTGCCCTGGCCCTGAGGGCTGGTGTGAGCGCCGAGGCTGGAGCCTTCCTTAGCTGGGAGAGTGCCGCTGCCGGCCGGCCGCTGCAGCGCGGAGCTGCCCCGAGGCAGCAGCCCCTGCTCTGGGCCGGCTCCTGCACGGCCTGGGCTGGGCTCACAGAGGGTCAGCATCTCCTCTGGGCAGCTGTCCGTGTCCCGCCGGCACCTGAGGAGCACTGCTGTCCTTGCTGCCCTTGCCCGCTGCGGGAAGGTGGGCACGTGTGCGGGGCTGAGAGGGCGAGTGCAATGGCAGGGACTGATCCCTGCTGTCAGGGGCAGGAGAAGCAGTGTGGTTCTTCACGTGGGCCACGGGCAAGGGCGTCTTCCAGCTCAGCCTGCTCATCAAGGGTGAGGGTCCTGCTGCTGAAGGCCCCTTGGGGTTGTTTAGAGCATGAGCTGCTTGGGTTTACAAAGGGAAAGGCATTCCTTTGGGAAACTGCTGCAAGGTGGGGAAGATGCCCTCCTCTCCTGGGAATGCATCTCCCTGTGCTTTGTTTTCTGCCAAGGCATCTCTTCAAAGGACTGTAGAAAATCATTCTCTGTGCTGACCTGCTTGTACTGCAGAGCTGCCTGTCTTGTTGCAATTGTTGTTGTTGTTGTTGTTGTTGTTGTTACCCAGCTGGCCACAAAGGACTCAGAAGGCCAGACTGTAGAGCCCCAGCAGGGCTGCCTTTTGTATCTCTTGGATAGTGGGATGTCTGCTTTCAAGTGAGCATTTTGCATTTTGTTTCCCTCAGGGCAAATGGTGAGCACAGAAAATCCCCGGAGGAAATACACCGAAAAGGAAATTGTTGGCAGAGGGTGAGTCCAACCACAGTTGCTTCTACACAGTCATGGGGCAGCTGATTTGCTGCTGGAATATCTGTCAAGTGTGAAGTCAGGCAAGCTGCAAACATATTCAGACACTGGGGTTAGTCTGCCCCATCTCTCAGTACCGGCCAGAATTTGAAAGTGTGGTCAGAAGGCATTATCAAAGACACTTCTATTTCATTGCCAGAAACAGCAACCTACCCCCTATCATAGAAGTCAGATAACACTTCTAAGGAGAATTTCTTCCCAAGAGTTTGCTGGAAGAAATAGTCTGTGGTGAGGATAAAAACCGCCCAGTTTAGAAACTGAAATCCACGATGAAAGAATCACCTGGCCTTTGGAGCTGAGGCACTAAACCCCAATGCTTCAGAAACAGGCCCAGTGCCCATGCACTGGAGAGGAACATGCATCATCTGCCTTCTGGCAGTGCCCTCCTGCATGCTGCAGGTTGGAGGCATTTCCAGCAGACATCTCCTGTCTGGGCTGGCTTTCACTCCAAGGTCTAAATGGCTTCTCCTTTCTTTGCTGCTGTTTTGTTTCTAGGGCTTTTGGAGAGGTTTGCAGAGCGATCGACACTGCCACGGGCGGAGAGGTAAATGTCAAGAGCCCCTGCAGATTCTGCTGCTCTCCAGGGCTTTCCTGTCTCGTGTCAGCTGCGGCTGCAGCTGTGGCTAGAGCTGTGCTGCAAAGGCACAAGAAGCACAGACTGGTGTGTCACGATCCGCTCACACAAGCGGGGTTCGTGATGGTTCGTTTTAGGGATCTCAGAGCACAAAAGACACAGCGGGGGACAAACTCAGTTTTACTCAATCACAAATGCACCTTTATTTAGTGCCAACAAATGCGATAGTAGGGAGAGAAAAAGAGAATAGTTAGAAAAACAGAAAAGAGGGGAAGGGGATTATAGCTACCAACATGGAGGGTCGAGTCCTCGAGGCTTTTGAAGATGCCTATAGACGCGAGTTTCTCCAGTGGGGTGATCACAAAAGTGAGAGGGGGTCTCCAGGGTTTTTATAGTCCTCTCCGAAGCGACAGGCAGTTGGCCAAACAGGTGGGGGAAATCATTGCAATGTGTTCGTTTAGAGAACCCAGAACAAGTCGGTCGTCAGCAGGTACAGTGTCAACCAGTACAAGTCAGCAGGCGCAGTCACTTCACCGTGACTTGCCCATTGTTTCTGCTCAGATTCTGATGTTCCGATATGGGTGCTGGGTTTTTCCATCGAACACACCTGCAGGCAGCACTTGGCCAACATCCCACCTCAGCCAGGCCAGAACTCCTGTGTTGAGATTTTAAAGTCCCTTTTAGGGGTTTCAGTCTCTGTCCTTGACGATGGTCGTGAGGCAGATGAGGGATCTTCGGACCGTCTCTTACACCACCCCGTGACTCACGATTGTCGTCAAGAGAGCTCCTTCTGCAGGGTTCCGTAGTCTTGCGAAGTCTTCAGGACTCGTCCATGTCAGTAGCATATCCCGGAAAAAACAGGGACAGTAGAGAGTGTGTGTGAAAGAGAGAGAGAGGGAGAGAGAGAGAGAGAGAGAGAAATAGGAAAAGGAAATAGAAACAAAACAAAATCAATCAATATTGATTAAAACAATTTCATCAAAATAATTAGAACAAATCATAAAATTTCTTAAAGTTATAACAATTTTCAAACAAAAGCTTAATTTTGATTACAATATAACATAATTAAAACAAATAACAATAATCAAAACAAGCAATTAACATTTTCAAATTAATCTGCTGTTGGAGGCCTAATTTTTACTGTTAGGGTAGTACATCTCGTGTCAATAACTTTGGGAGGGTCTTTTGCAAAAGGGGTATTAATTCATCATTTTCCAATTTAGGATGTATAAAATGACTGATAAGACAAAACTAAACAAAACCAAAATAAAAAAAAAACAACAATGGGATAACACACTTTGTTCAGGATACCTGTAGCCGTAGGTGACCACCCAAAAAGGGTATCTCACCACCTGTGTTCAGCATCTTTTCTTACCCTTTCCATGACATGATGTATTTTTCTCACTTTGTAAGGAATAGTTACCAGGGTTTTCTGTCTGTTTTTCTTGATCTTTTCCAAAATCTCAATTAAATCCTGATGAAGCAACAATTGCTTCACCAAAATAAGATTCATCCCAATAGGGGGAGGCAATAATTTGTGCATCACTGTATAATCAGATTGTAAAAGGTGATAAAAGGTAACTGGGGCTGAGTAAGAAAAGTCACATCTTGTAATTGTGGTAAAGTTACAAATACAAAAATTTGAGTGATTCTTAAGATTCACTACTATTTCGTCTACAAACACTACATTACAAGCAGTTTTAAAGCATGCACAGCCATTGCCTATATATACTAGCACTGTTTCAGAAGTCTGGTTAGGGTGAATTTCAAAGTGGCAGATATTTTGTTCAGTGTCCAGACAAATGTCTTGAGCTATGATTGCATTACTCTCACAGATGAAACCTTACTGTTCCTGAACAATACATGATTCTAAATTAACAGTTTGCCATCTCTCGCCATTTTGACGGGCCCATTCTCTGTGCTCAAAAGCATAGAGAATAGCTCCATCATGATTCAGTCCTAATGCAATGATAGGAAATATCGAGTGTACAGAGGCATTACATATGGTTAACACAAAAGCTGTAACTGTGTTGGTATTGGGGTTATAGGTAAAGTTTACTAATTTCCACCAGGATTGGAATTCCTTTTCAAAATCATTTGCATTGTCCCAAATTATTTTCTGAATTTCAGTAGGAAAAATGCCTTCTTTTCCTTCCCTTATGATTGAGGCAACAACTGTCTGCATCCAAAGCTGTGTCTGGATGCAGCCAAGAGCCAAAGAGACATTGCTTTGTGTGGCACCAAGTGTATCAATTATCAATTTGTGATCATTCACATTCACTTTTTCCCAATTTGGTAATATGTTTGATAGCAACCACTGATGTGTCCTCAAAGCCAATAAGGATAACTACAATGGTTGTTGTAATTTGGTCAAATCTCTAGTTTTGGCAGCCAATTTTTTCATTAATACTTCTAAAAATTCCCAATTTAAAATATTTATCATGGTTTATATGGCCTTCATGTCCCTCGGAGTTCTCCTGCAAAAAGTAAGCACAACAGAATCTGCCACCAGAAGGCAGAAAGTTAGAATGATGGAAATTCTCCAGTGTGCATTTATTCGATACTCTTTCTCTAGAGCATCAAAGGTTACCCATGTGTATTTATTCAGAGGGGGTTTTAGCACTTGTGGTACCTCTCCCACCGTGGGGAGGTCCACCAAAACAGGTTGTCTAGGGTAACGTGCTGGATTCTTGGAATCACTTGGTCCCCGTAGTGAGGGAACTATGCTTGGAGCTGTTGGGCCAAAAGGAAAAGCATCAGTAAACCAAGGAATTGCTGACTGTTCGGGGGAAAAGGGAGGGGTAATGACTGAGGCAGGTTTGTCTTGGATGCCATCCAAGTTTTCTGCTTCTTGTACTGCCAGTTTTTTCACTGCTCCTTCGGTTATTGAGATGTTACAATAATGTTCAATCTGAGCATACCACTTTCTTACTGAGGCTGTTTGGGCCACTCCGTCAGGGGGGGGAGTCCCAGTAGTGACTGACTTAAAAACTTGGAAAGGCCCTCTCCAAACAACTGGTTGTTGTTGTATAATCTTCTCTACTTCTATGAGAGCTAGGCTAACCACAAACAAGCCTTTTTCCCAGGTAGTATACCTCTTTTCAGCATCTCTGAAACCACAGGAATAAAAACCAACAGGCCGTGTCGGACCCTTAGGACCCCACTGCCATATGTGTACTGACAACCCTGAGGAAGCAAATCCCCATTCTACCTGAAAAGGATTTGTTGGGTGGATAGGGCCTAGGGCCTGATGAGCTGTTGCTTCAAAAATCAACAATTGTAATGCTTCTTCCTGAGAAGGGCTCCAGTCCCATTTTACTCCCTTTCTCAACAAATCATAAAGAGGCTTGGCAAAAATTGAAAAATCTGCAATGTGTTTTCCCCAAAACACTAATAATCCCAAGGCATGCTGTAGATCTTTCCTGGACTCAGGCACTTTAATTTGATCTAAGGAGGTTAGGGTGTCAGGTGGGATGCATGTCATACCTCCTTTCCACCAGATACTCAAAAATTTTACTTCTTGAGAAGGTTTTTGTATTTTCTCTGAGGAGATCTGCAAACCAAGGCTTTCTAAGTGGGAAGTTATTTTCTGTTGAACACCCCCCACTTGCTGTGTCTCATTGTTTAAAATTTGTGCTAGGGAGTGCTGTGGCTTGTTGCCCAAGGTTTGTGGAAGAGGAGGTGCGCTGGGTTGTTGGTTGGATGATTCCAACACAATGGGTTTGGGACAGGGCCAATTAGAAATTATTTTAGCCAATTTATCATAAAGCAATTTATTCATAATTTTTTGCGGCACTCCCCTTTTCAGTCCTAGTGACCACAGTTGCTGCCGGTTGGAAATTTGTTTTCCCTTTTCTGATTTTTCATTAGGAGAAGCAATGTGCCTGACTCCTCTGGGTTTTTCTGGTTTGTCCTCTGAGTCCTTCACTGGTCCATATTTTCTACTGTAACTTATTAACTCCTCTGCTACCTCACTCCATGTCCAAAGTTTATGACTGCTGTTATATTGTGTGCTAGAAGTTGTAAAAGGTGGGGAGTCAGTGGAGTCAGTGGAACCAGTTTGATCTCTTGTATGTCTAAGAAATCTTTCAAGTCTATCTACCGGAGAGATAGATGCCATTGTTTTTTGAAGAATTGCTGTTGGTTTAAGAAACTCTGGCAAACCTCGAATTAAAGGGGTCATAATCTCAGGTTTGACAGGCTGTTGCATTGGTGACTCACAGCCAGAGATTAATTTTCTTTCCTGTATCATTTGCAAGCATGCAGCTTTGTGTATGTTTTCTAGGAGTTGGTCTGAGGTGCCGACTATTGCCAGAGGGTCGCCCCCCTCAAGGGGGTTTAACCCCCCTGCCCAGTGAGCTGCACGCTGTGTCAGGGAGCATGGAGCATGTGTGTTTCCTGTTGTTAAGAAAACTCCATGTCCCCAATAGCCACTTGCTTCTTGTTCACTTAATTTAATTTGGTCGCCCCCTGTGAGGGAAACTCTAAAAACATACTCCATCTCTGATTCACTAGGGAGGCGGAAGTATTCTTTCTTTAATTTAGCTAATTCAGTGGCCGTGTATGGTATTTCTTTGGTGGTTTTGTGGGGATCATGATCCTCTTCATTTATATAATTATATTCTGTTTTGATGAGAGGTCTCAAGTTGGAGCAACAGTGTTCCCCACAATTTTGCATGTGTACTAATTCTTTCTGAGGGTATATTTGTTTAATGTTGTATGTCTCCTTTCCTTCTATTTCTGTGGGTGAATCTACAGATTTTAAGTTTTTACTTCGCCCTTCTGCAAGGGAAATCTGCAGAAAATAATTCTGATTTCTTTCCTGTTCTAATTGTTTTTGCAAAGCTTCTACCAAATTTTGCAGGGATTCTATTACTGCTTTTTCTTCACTTACCCGCTCAGAACGGGTCTCTATGGCTGCCGAAAGGCAGGCCCCCAAAACTGAGCAAAGAATGGTTTTATTTCTGCCCAGTTTGTATCTAGCATCATGTTGTAAAGAATATATTCTATCTACAATGTTTTCAAAGTTAAACCAATTATTCTGTGCCCACCTTTCTCCGTCTGGAGAAGGTCTAGCACTATGTTTTGCTAGCAAAGCATAAAATGCATTCTTATGTTTTTCACTCATTTTGTGAAGGGACCAAAACCACTCTCAGGGAGGTATGCTTAAAGTTACACCAAAGGCACAGCTAAAACTGTGTTTCCCTTCGCTTCCCTGGAATGGGCGAGGAGACCAAAACTGCCTGGGAGGTTCACCTTAGTTACAAATGGTTGTCTCCTCAACTACACCAAGCAGCCCAAAACACAAAAAAAAAAAACAAAACCTAACTACAGTCCCATCTTTTGCACAATGAGATCCTTTTGTGAAATCCTGATGACAGGGAGTGCTACACGCCTGGGTGTATACAGTTTGCGGGAATTTTCCCTGGCCCCCCTTGCTTTCTAACAGCGCTCACCGAAGTGGCGTGCTAGGTGCGGCTGAGACGAGGGTCCTTCCCCTGTTACAAACTATATAAAACCCGCAACCCCTCTGTCCATCAAGATCCTGTCCGTGACGCCAATTTAATGTCACGATCCGCTCACACAAGCGGGGTTCGTGATGGTTCGTTTTAGGGATCTCAGAGCACAAAAGACACAGCGGGGGACAAACTCAGTTTTACTCAATCACAAATGCACCTTTATTTAGTGCCAACAAATGCGATAGTAGGGAGAGAAAAAGAGAATAGTTAGAAAAACAGAAAAGAGGGGAAGGGGATTATAGCTACCAACATGGAGGGTCGAGTCCTCGAGGCTTTTGAAGATGCCTATAGACGCGAGTTTCTCCAGTGGGGTGATCACAAAAGTGAGAGGGGGTCTCCAGGGTTTTTATAGTCCTCTCCGAAGCGACAGGCAGTTGGCCAAACAGGTGGGGGAAATCATTGCAATGTGTTCGTTTAGAGAACCCAGAACAAGTCGGTCGTCAGCAGGTACAGTGTCAACCAGTACAAGTCAGCAGGCGCAGTCACTTCACCGTGACTTGCCCATTGTTTCTGCTCAGATTCTGATGTTCCGATATGGGTGCTGGGTTTTTCCATCGAACACACCTGCAGGCAGCACTTGGCCAACATCCCACCTCAGCCAGGCCAGAACTCCTGTGTTGAGATTTTAAAGTCCCTTTTAGGGGTTTCAGTCTCTGTCCTTGACGATGGTCGTGAGGCAGATGAGGGATCTTCGGACCGTCTCTTACATGGTGCCAGCCTGCCAACTGCATTTGGGGCAGTCTTTGTCCTGCTCAGCTGCCAGAAGGAAGGCAAGGAGGACAGCGGTTCCTTTCAGAGAAGGATGCTCTCCCTGGCTCTCAGATGCTCCAACAAAGGAGCATCTCACTGCTCTCTGGGGCTACGGCTTCAGAGTCCTGAATTCTCATTTCTGGCTGCCAGCAAATACATCTGAATGTTCCTGGCAGTTCCTTAGCCACCTGCAGTGCTGCACTTGGGAACTGCACGTAGGGAGAGATCTGCAAGGTGTCCCTAAAAGCCCCAAGCCCTGCCTATAGCCCGAGATGTATCCACAGAGTACCAAGTCACGCATTACTTCTTCTCAAGTACAGACAGACAGAGAGTGTGCTCAGAGCTTTGGGGGGGTGAGAGTTGACACACCATTGCTAACAAGTGGACAAGGCAAAATGTGGTCACTGGCCACGTGTCCTGGATCTGGGCCCCAAAGGAGCAGAGAAATGGGCTGTAGGAATGTCACTTCCTAATTACTCCTTTGTCTAATTACAAGGCACTTTGGCACGGCTTGGCGGTGTCATTGCAAAATCTCTCTCCCCATGTGTGTTTTGGTCTCATTCCTCCAACTTCTAAAGTTACTGATTTTCAATGTCATTCTAGGTGGCTATCAAGAAAATCTATCTTCGGGGACCGAGCGAGATGGAGGATATTGTTACTGAAATCACGGTCATGAAGAGGAATATGAGTCCCCATCTTGTCCATTATTTAGACGGGTGAGTGGTCATGGTCTCATCCCATGAAGGTTTGTTTACATAGTAAAAGTATGCAAGGTTAAAACCCCACTTTGGACACTAGCAGAAAAGAAAGCTGTTAATTATTGCTTCATTATTATTTCTCTACTCATCTCCAATGGATGGGAAGAGAGTGCAGTTTATCTCCGTGAGTCATCCCTGGCTTTCCAACACATAGTTGAAAAATTGTTCAAAAACCTGCATCAACTCTACCATAAGAAGTCAGTACCCTGTAAGTTGGCTGCCTCCATGTTGTCTCAGGATGGATTTTTTAAGGTTTCTTCAATGCTGATGAAGCATGCTAGGGAGGATTTCCCTTGGATTGTTGCCCCTCTTTTCCAGGGCTGGCCATGCCAGGAACACTAGGTGCTTCTTTCCAGAAATACCACGCGGGACAGGTTTTTCATCTTGGCGTATACTAAACTGCACTTTTTGATTGCTGGCCATCAGAGACATCTCCTTTTGACAGATGTGCTGTTCTCCTTGAGACTGCACAGACTGCAAACAACCCACAGCCCGGAGGGAATGTCTTTAATTCTTTTAATTCTGTCCTTGTCACAAAGCAACCCAGAAACAAGAATCAAGCAAAGGAGCCAACGAATGCATGTTCATCTGCATGGCCTTGTTCCCTTCTTTCAGCTACCTTGTGCATGAAGAACTGTGGCTGGTGATGGAGTACATGGATGGAGGCAGTCTTTACGACACAATCCAAAAGACTCGCCTGACAGAAGACGAGATTGCCATCATCAGTCGGGAGGTCAGTCGGGGATCCCAGCTGTGCTTCCCAGAGCTTGGGCAGGATTGTCTGGGAAAGGGGCTCAGAACAGGAGCGATTCCATGAGCCAGGCTTTGTTTCTGTGTGGCTGATATGCTCTGGGCAAGCAAGAGCCTCTCAAATGAACTGCCTGCCAGTGCCCCTGCACTCACTGGACTCTGTTCTTGTCCTCTTCTCTCCTGCTGTTGCATTCTCACTCTGGCTCTTGTATTTGCTCTTCTCTATCTTGCCTCTCTAAACTTTGGTCTGTTGGCACTGCATTCCTTGCCTGTAAAAGCAAAGGTGGTGATGGTGGGAGCATTTGAAAGGAACAGCAAAGAAGAAAGAGAGACTCATTTCTCTGAGTCCTCAGCTGGAAAGGTTAGCAGTGCAGCCAGAGTGCTGTGTGCTTCTGAGCACATCCACTGCAGCAGCAGTCATCCTGGCTGGTTTGCAGGGCAGAGTCTACACCAGCAGTTGCTGTTGCTCTTTGGCAAGCTGACATGCCTTTCTTTAGAAAGGTGCTGCTCTGCCTGTGTTGGAGCAGTGAGCTCTTCCCCTCAGTGGCACTGTGTTCTGCCATTACTCCTCATTCCCCTGCAGAGGGAATCTTCGAGAGCTGTTTCCTTTCTTGTGTGATGAAATCACATCACTGATATTTGCCCTCCTGTTTCTGGTTTCTCTCTCAGTGCCTGCAAGGACTGCATTTTCTCCACGCCAACCACGTGATGCACAGAGATTTGAAAAGCCTCAACATCCTTCTCAAAACGGATGGCTCTGTCAAGCTGGGTCAGTATATTCTTGGGCAGGTGCAGCGTTCCAGGGATATGTGGGCTGTGGGGCTGCTTTTGAGTGAGTGCCAGCCCCCCCAAAATGGCGCTGGTGGCAGTGCAGGGAGCCTGTTGTGAGCTGACCACGCGGTGGCAACGTGCACAGACCTATGGCAAGGCTCGAGCAGTCCACAGTGGCATTGCTCTGTGCGTGTCCCTTCCAGAGGGAGGGAGCTACATGTCTAAAGTTTGAAAAGCCCCTGCTGGAGGCAGTGTAAAAAATGTGGGGATTTCTGAAGCAGCCAGCACCATATTTCCTTGGCTAAAGTCCTGAGGAAACAAGGCAGGGACGGTTGTCCAGGAGATTCAAGAGCACATTCTCAAACTTCTACCGGGAAATTCTTTTGCGTGCTTTCCTAATTGCACAGGATTCAAATAAAAACGGTCTTTTGCTCTCTCCCCAGCTGATTTTGGCCTCTCTGCTCAACTCACCCCTGAGCAGAGTAGACGGAGATCGGTGGTCGGGACTCTTCAGTGGATGGCACCTGAAGTGAACGGTGAACCCTATGGCCCCAAAGTGGACATATGGTCTTTGGGAATCGTGGTCATTGAAATGGTGGAAGGAGAAGCTCCTGACTGGGAGGAAAATTCTGCCATGGTAAGGTGTAAATACTCTCTGATCCCGCTGTCTTTCTCCCCCATCCCACTTTGTGTGTGCCACTGGACAAAATGCCATTGCCATCCGCTGGAACTACTTCCACCACAGTCCCTTTCTGAAAATGTCCCGGCAGCACATCAGCATCTGCTGGGGTTTTGGTTGCATCCGTGGGGGAACTCAAGCCTTAGCCCAGGCAAACAATCTCCCTTCTCAGGCAACACTGGGCTTTGGCTTAGAAGTCGTTCCAGCTCTTTTGGCTTTGTAGACAGCCCTAATAGCAGCAAACAAGCATCTTAGAAGTGGTGTTATCTTTCCTGAAATGAAGGAAAGTAACCCAAACCCGAGGATGTTTATAAAACAGTGGTTTGGAGAGAAGAAGTGCACCCCCATTCTTCTCACAAGGAAATTTGCCTGAAACCTTAACAAGAGGGTGTGAAGGCCACAGAGTCTCTTGTGCTTCTTGTGCGGTGCTGCTGAAACACTCAGTGACCGTCTTTCTTTCCTAACCCAAGCCGTCACCTCCATGTCACTAAGATGAAGCCTGGCCATGTGGAGAGCCGGCCAAACCCACCCCTTTGTTTCCAGGCACTTTCTAGGATGGCCATGCCATTAATGCATTGACTTGAGTGTCCAAATGAGCAGAGGGCTACCACATGGATGGCGTTTCTCCCTCTTCTGCTTTGACCACCAAAATTTTCCTTTTGCTGCCTAAGGGAAGCTGAAATTTGCAGTCTGATGAGAGACGGAGGTGCAGGTGTTTCCTGTGTGCCCAAAGAGGCATTTTCGTCCCAAGACATTTGTGCATGCATCTTCATGTGTCTGTGTGGAAGATGAGATTCCAAATGTTTGTTTCCTTACCTGAGGAATAACTGAGGGATTTCCTTTCTTTGCTTGCAATTCCCATTGTTTTCAAGAACCAAGGAAAAAGCTTGATGACTTTGGTTTGATGGCAGCTGTGCTTAAGGGACCAACAAGAGCTGCAGAGATGCTTTTCATGTAATTATCTTTGGAAATAGTAGAGTGAGTTAGTAGAGCAAAGTCCCTCTTCCAAATAGCCTGTCAAGCTGCTCAGGTGAACCCTCAGAGAAGGAAACCTGCTTTTGCTGCTATTGTTTCCACTAACAAGGCCAGTCAATGAAATCAACTGCCAAGGCAAGAGCTGCTGGATGCTGGGAAAGCTGTGGCTGCATCGGGCTTTGGGTGTTTTGTTGGTCAGGAAAGTCATCTCTGCCTCTGTGCCACGGCAGAAAGTGCCACTGCAGAGTGCACCTGAAACAATGGGATCTGGGAGAGCAGTTCCAGACGTGAAAGAAGCGGGTGAGAAACTCGTGTTTCCTTTCTCTTCAGGCTCAACTCCTGAAAGCCACCAAAGGGATCCCAAAGCTGCAGCAGCCCAAGCTCCGCTCCCCTTTGCTGTGTGACTTCCTGAGCTGCTGCCTGCAGAGAGACGAGGCGCGGCGCTGGTCTGCCAAGGAGCTGCTGCAGGTAAAATGCCAAGGGGCTGCAGGGGAAACAGTGTCCCAGGGACGGGCTCCTCCTGCACTGAAGTGCAAGGCATCAGGGGAGCCTCCTCCTCCTCACCTCCACTCTTGGTGCTGTTCAAATGAGAACAGTCAGGAATCCTAGACTGGGCTGGGCTGGCAAGGGCCTGCAAGGGTCATCTGCTCCAAGTGCCCTGCAATATGACCAGGGACCTCTTTCAAGAGATCAGGATGCTCAGACCGGAGATATTTCCAGGCCTGGGGCACATAGCAGCTCTTGCAGCAAGCTGTGCCAATGTGGCCCCACTGTTGCTCCTTAGACGTACTCTGATTCAATCTCCTTTTCCTTTGAAAAATATTGCCCTGCCTTTGAGGCTCTTAGCTTGCAAAGTAATGGTTCATTCTTGTTTTTTTTTTTTTCTTTGTGCAGCATCCATTTGTAACATCAGCCAAGCCTGTGTCCAGCCTGGTGCCACTGATCACTTCAGTGAAAGAGTGGAAGGAGGAGACAGGAATCAGAGAACTGTTTTCTCCAACACCAGTATAGAGAAGGACTGTAGAATAGGACTGTAGAGTAGGATTGCAGCTAGGACAGTGGAGTAGGATAGTAGCATAGGATTGGAAATAAAGTTTGTGAAACCTCAACTCCTTTCAAAGATTCCCCTCCTTCTGAGCCTCTGACAAAGCTCAACATTTTCTTCTGAAGTGTCAGTTTTTTCTTAGAGGTGGAGAGTGACATTGATGGCTTCTTTGGTACAGTTGGAAAGTGGGGAAGGCTCACCCGAGGGGAAGCGTGGCCGTGCTGGGCACAGCACAGATCGGTGGCATCGGCCGTCCGGAGCGTGCACAGGAGCAGAGAAAGGCAAACCACAGGCGAGGGCTGCAGGCCTGGCTGAGGATTGCCACCCTTGTGCCGGCTGCCCTCTAACTCCTGGCCAAGGTGAGCAGTGTGTGCAGCGCTCTGGGCACAGGGGAGGGAGCCGGGCTGCTCCGCAGGCTCCGGCACAGGGCAGCCTCCTTCAGGCACGGCGCTTCTGCCGGGGGAAGCGAGGCCAGCAGCAGGCAGGGACAGCTTGTCAGCTCACATCTGCAGGAGCCGGGGCCTCACACGGCTCTGGGAGGAAGCGCCTGCAGTGCTGGAGTTGTGCACTGAGCCAGAGCAAAAGAGTGAAATGCAGAGTGTTCTGCAGAAATATTCCGGGGCGCCAGGCCAGCCTGCTTTGAGCTCTCTGGCACAGAGCAAGCACTGTGCAATGCAGCCCTGAGCTGCTGGGAGATAGAGAGGTGTTAGAGAGGAGCCAACTGTCAGATGAAATTTAATGGGGTGACAACGTCATCAAAGCCAAAGAGAACTGTTTTTTAGGATGGATTCACCTGAGCTGGGTGTGTATCTCCCTCTCCCAAGAGCCAAACACACACACAACACACACACAGAAAATGCTGCTTTTTATTGCCTTTCCCAGCCCAGGGCGAACCGTGTCCCCTTTCCCTTTGGCTGGGAAATAGGAAACTTGTATTCTGTCCCCACTGCCTCCTTTTCTGTCCCCTCCCCTCTTCTCCTACTTCCCTTTTGGTTTGGTCTTCAGGCTGGCCCCTCTCCCAGCAACACCCAACAAATCAACTAGAACAAACCCAAACCCTAAATAACAACCCCAAGAACCAACAGCTTTCGTTCTTTCTTCTCATAACCCTGCAGCTGCAGCAAAATATTACCTCCTATCTCACAGAGGGAATCAGGCAGGAGCCTGTGGCTCGTGCTTGAGCAGTGAACTGATTTGGAAGGGAGCAGAAGGGTTTCAGCAGGCAGTTTGTGTTTTTCTTCTGAATTGCTGAAGGAAAGACACAATGTGGCTCCAGTCAGCAAAAACATTTTCAAGGTGAATTAAAGAAATGCTTGTGAGCAATGCCCAGAGAAGGCAGGTTTTGAGAAAATGTTGAACTGTAACAAATTGTGAATTCCCTTTGCATTAACAGACTGTTGAGCCCTCTATTCCTCCAGAGCAGTGATTGATGTGTGCAAGTGACTACCTTAGCCTTGAGAATAGTCTTCCCAAGAATGTAGCTGGAATGCATTCAAGGGGAAAAGAGTGGTTGTAGGAGGCTCTTGAGCATCAGAGGAGAATTGCAGCAATGGGATGTTCCCCAAATGACCACCCGAGACTCTCAAGAGAGCCCTACTCTCCTGTCAGTAACTTCTGAGAAGTGATTTAAATATGTCAACTAATTTGAGGGAATGTTTAGCCTGTGAGTTTCAGCAAAGTAATGAGTAGGTCTTGTTTCCATGGTTACAAATGAGTAGGTGGGATTTCTGGCTGAGCACGTGTTAGGAAAGTGATTCCCCACGCACCCAGCACTGAAATAAAGTCATCTATTGACAGGTGAAAATGAAACCTTTTCCAGCTGTTCCCCTCGGGTTTGCCTTTCTGGGGGCCAAAGCTCTGTGCTGCAGGTGGCCCGGGTGTGTGCAGAGCAAGGCAGCCTCCACAAAGCCCTTGGTTTCCCCACAAGTCGTCATGATTTGTTGCCAGGTGTGCCCAGCTGTGGCAGGAGAAAGAGCCCGCAGTGCAGTGGGCGCCGTGCCCTGCCCAGCCAGGGCTCTCTGGCACAGAGGAGCAGCAGCAGCACCTTTCAACCCACTCCTGCCCTGGCCTCACCTGGGACACAGAAGCCTCTGGAAATCAGCACCACCTGGCCCCTTCCCAGCTTGGAGCAGCTCCTGCTGGTGGGCACATCCTGCACTTCTACTGCTTCCGAACAGGAATCAAGGCACAGGGGGAGACGGACATACAGAGAAGCCCTGGGCTAGTGCAATAAATGGGAAAATGCATGGGGGAATGTGTTAGGAATCATTTCAGCTATCATGCCAATCCTGCCTTCTCTCCTTTTCTCCCTTCACATTTCCTGTTCTTTTCCCTCTCACATTTCCACCCCTTCCCCCTCTCGAGTCTCACAGTTTTCCTCTCATGTTTGCCTCCCAAGTTTTACTCATTTCCCCCACCCTTTTCAGCTCCCTTTCCTCACGCTTTGCCTCTCACATTTCCCCAACTTCCCGCTTTTTCCTGCTTTTTTGTTCTCTCACGATTCTCACAATTTTCCCCTCACTTATCCTGCCCTTTTCTCCCCTCATGCTTTTCTCCTTTCCTCAGTCATTTTTCTCCAAGTTGTCTCCTCATGTTTCTCACTTTTGCCCTCATGTTTCCCAGGCTTTCCCTCTTACATTTCTCCCACTTTTCCCCTCACGTTTATCATTCTTTCCCCCTCATGTTGCTTCTACTTTTCCTCTAGCATTTTCTGCCCTTTTTTCACTCCTGTTTTCTGCCACTTTTCCCATCCAACTTCCCACCCTTTTTTCCCCCCTAATGTTTCCTGCCTTTTTCTGCCCTCTGGTTTCTCCCTCTTTTCCCCTCAGGATTCTCACAATGTTCCCCTCACATTTGCTGCCTGTTTCTCTCTCTCTGCCAGTAATTTTCTCACTCTCTTCCCCTCACATTTCCCTCCATTTTTTCCTCTATGTTTTTCAGCCTTCCCTGATCATGTTTCTTAGAATTTTCCCATCATATGTCCTGCCTTTTCCTCCTCTCACCTTCCTCTCCTACTTTCACTCACATCTTCACCATTTTCCCCTCCGTTTTCTCACCCTTTCCCACTCAGGTTTCCTACCCTTTTCTTCCCTCACACTTCCCTCCTTTTTCCACTCCCATTTCTCACACTTGTCACCTCATGTTTTCTGCCTTTTTTCCCCTCACATTTCTTAACCCACTGCTTCCTGTCAGTGACTCTTCCTCTTCAGTAGTTGATGAGCTTCTTTTCTTCTTTCCTGCAATCCCCTCCTCCAAAGAATGGGTGCCAGAGCAGCGCTCCAAGAAGCCCCTGCCCGTGTGTCTGCTGAACAGAATGGCTGTGCTCGACTTGAACAATCTCGTGAAGAACAACCTAAACTGCAGTGGACTTTCAATTCCCTCTAGTCTTCATAGTGTTCTAAAGAAATAGGTACCCTGAGGGATTGTCACGATCCGCTCACACAAGCGGGGTTCGTGATGGTTCGTTTTAGGGATCTCAGAGCACAAAAGACACAGCGGGGGACAAACTCAGTTTTACTCAATCACAAATGCACCTTTATTTAGTGCCAACAAATGCGATAGTGGGGAGAGAAAAAGAGAATAGTTAGAAAAACAGAAAAGAGGGGAAGGGGATTATAGCTACCAACATGGAGGGTCGAGTCCTCGAGGCTTTTGAAGATGCCTATAGACGCGGTCTTCTCCAGTGGGGAGATCTCAAAAGTGAGCGGGGGTCTCCAGGGTTTTTATAGTCCTCTCCGAAGCGACAGGCAGTTGGCCAAACAGGTGGGGGAAATCATTGCAGTGTGTTCATTTAGAGAACCCAGAACAAGTCGGTCGTCAGCAGGTACAGTGTCAACCAGTACAAGTCAGCAGGTGCAGTGTCAGTAGGCACAGTCACTTCACCGTGACTTGCCCATTGTTTCTGCTCAGATTCTGATGTTCCGATATGGGTGCTGGGTGTTTTCCATCAAACACACCTGCAGGCAGCACTTGGCCAACATCCCACCTCAGCCAGGCCAGAACTCCTGTATTGAGATTTTAAAGTCCCTTTTAGGGGTTTCAGTCTCTGTCCTTGACGATGGTCGTGAGGCAAATGAGGGATCTTCGGACCGTCTCTTACACCACCCCGTGACTCACGATTGTCGTCAAGAGAGCTCCTTCTGCAGGATTCCGTAGTCTTGCGAAGTCTTGAGGACTCGTCCATGTCAGTAGCATATCCCGGAAAAACAGAGGCAGTAGAGGGTGTGTGTGAAAGAGAGAGAGAGGGGGAGAGAGAGAGAGAGAGAGAAATAGGAAAAGGAAATAAAAACAAAACAAAATCAATCAATATTGATTAAAACAATTTCATCAAAATAATCAGAACAAATCATCAAATTTCTTAAAGTTATAACAATTTACAAACAACAGCTTAATTTTGATTACAATATAACATAGTTAAAACAAATAACAATAATCAAAACAAGCCATTAACATTTTCAAATTAATCTGCTGTTGGAGGCCTAATTTTTACTGTTGGGGTAGTACGTCTCGTGTCAATAACTTTGGGGGTGTCTTTTGCAAAAGGGGTATTGATTAAACTGTGTGCTTCCATTATAGATGCCAAGTGTGTCAACTTCTTCATCATTTTCCAATTTAGGATGTATAAAATGACTGATAAGACAAAACCAATCAAAACCAAAATCAAAAGAACAACAATGGGATGACACACTTTGTTCAGGATACCTGTAGCCGTAGGTGACCACCCAAAAAGGGTATCCCACCACCTGTATTCAGCATCCTTTTTGATCCTTTCTAAAACATGATGTATTTCTTTCACATCATGATGGACTGTCACCAAAGTTTTTTGTCCATTTTTCTTAACCCTTTTTAAAATCCCTACTAAGTCTTCGTGAAGCAACAATTGCTTGATTAAAGTCAGATTCATTCCAATGGGGGCAGATGTTATTTGGTGAAACAGGGTAAAATTTGATTGTAAAAGGTGATAGGATGTAACTGGGGCTGAGTAAGAAAAGTCACACCCTGTAATTGTGGTAAAATTGCAAACACAAAAATTTGAGTGATTTTTAGGATTCACTACTATTTCTCCTACAAACACTACATCACAAGCAGTCCTTATACAAGCACATCCATTGCCTATATACACAAGCACTGTTTTAGGAGTTTCGTTAGGGTGTACTTCAAAATGACAAATATTTTGCTCTGTGTCTAAACAAATGTCTTGAGCTATGATTGCATTACTTTCACAGATGAAACCTTGCTGTTCCCGAACAATACATGAGTCTAAATTGACAGTTTGCCATCTCTCGCCATTTTGACGGGCCCATTCTCTGTGCTCAAAAGGATAGAGAATAGTTCCATCATGATTCAGTCCTAATGCAATGATAGGAAATATCGAGTGTACAGAGGCATTACATATGGTTAACACAAAAGCTGTAACTGTGTTAGTATTGGGGTTATAGGTAAAGTTTACTAGTTTCCACCAGGATTGGAATTCCTTTTCAAAATCATTTGCATTATCCCAAATTATTTTCCGAATTTCAGTAGGAAAAGTGCCTTCTTCTCCTTCCCTTATGATTGAGGCAACAACTGTTTGCATCTATAACTGTGCCTGGATGCAGCTAAGAGCCAAAGAGACATTGCTTTGTGTGGCACCAAGTGTATCAATTATCAATTTGTGATCATTCACATTTATCTTTTCCCAATTTGGTAATATGTTTGATAATAACCACTGATGTGTCCCTAAGGCAGACAAAGAGGACTGCAGGGGTTGTTGTAATTTTGTCAGATCCGTCGTGGTGGTAACTAACTTATTCAATAATACTTCAGAATCAATGCTATTTAGGATTCCCAATCCTGTCCCCAAAACACCGGTTATATCTCTTGCCATTCTTTTCTTAGAAGGGTTCCGTTTCCGCAGCCAGGTATTCCATCCCTGAAAAGAAGTTTGCAAAAAGGGTGAACAGCTTGGCTGAATTTCTGAAACATTATTCTGCATCAGTAATTTGACCTTTTTGAGGGACCACTCAGGATTAAACAATATTTGTTGTTGGCCAATTCTCCTGATTATATATGGTCCAATTTGAAAAATCTGTGGCCTTAGCATAACCGGTGGTTGGGTAGTGGGCGGTGTAGGCTTTACCACATTAACATCAAGTTTTCCCCAGTACTTAGTATGGTTTTCACCACATACCACTTCGTGGGAAGATTGCACATTAGTCAAATTCAACCAACAATTTTGATTTTGAGTCTCACAGTGTAAAGCACGGTCGTGCGGTCCTATGACAAAGCTGTGTATGGGTTCAATAAGGGATCCAACAATTAATTCACATCGAATTGCTATATCATTACCTTGTGTTACCATAAAGGGAGGAAAAACATGATTTTTGCTATTTAGCACTAGGGGAGTTTGCACACCAGGTTGTACGATCACTACTGTCAGCATAGGTCTTGCCACGGCATTGATTTTAAACGTGTAAACCAAGCTTTTCGAACCTGACTGACCTGCCGAGTCATTTCGCCAGCTGCATATCACATAGGATGATTTGGTTAAGGTAAAGTTATGACTACAGTCAATAGGTTCATTTTTACACAGCTTTGTAATTTTAGCGTTGTTAGTGTTAGGGCTTAGTGTATAATTTCCAATATTTTTCTGGCGACAACACAATACAAAGGGGGCATGCTTTTTGCATTTCCACTTTTCAGTGGGACAAAGTTCTGCTGTGATGTTAGGGTGCAAACTGCTTGTTATGTCTGGTTCCAAAAGGTTTCCCGTTATTGTAATGGAGGCAGCTTTCTCTTGAGAAGATCCTGCTTTTTTGCATGTTGCCTTAATTGGTTCACCAACTATACCATTTAGAGTTGTAATCTGTTCATTCTTATCCCATCCCCACTCACGTGGACCACCATGATACCCTGAGGTTGCCAGGTTTAGGTGACGACTTCTGGGATGTGGTTCTTGAGTACTGGTATATCTAACAGTGGCTTCAGACCGCGGCCACTCAGCTGGCTCCTGGCCATGGGAGTGTGGCAGGATGCAGAGAAGTATTAATAATGTTAACATGGTTATTTTGTTTTCATGTCACTTGAAGTGTCCCCTCGGAGTTCTCCTGCAATAGCAAAACACAGAAAAAAAAAAAAAGATCTGCCACCTAAGGGCAGAACATTAAAATGATGGAATTATCCAGCGGGTATTTATCCGATGTTCTTTTCCTAAGGCATCAGATGCTATCCACGCAACTTTATTCAGAGAAGTTTTCAACACAAGTGGTACTTCTCCCACCGTAGGGAGGTCTACCAAAACAGGTTGCCCCGGGTAATGAACTGGATTTTCGGGATCATTTGGTCCTCTTTGTGAGGAGATTAAGCTCAGAGGATTTGGGCAAAAAACAGTAATTTTGGGGCACCCATTTACCCCCCATCTTTCATTTTCACTTTGCACAGCTTTATGCAACCGGCCATCCCAGCCTCCCTCCTGTGGTTTCAGAAGTCGTTTTAAAAGACCGTTAGTCCTTTCTACAATTCCATTAGCTTGAGGGTAATAGGGAGTGTGAAAGGTCCATTTTATCCCTTCACTTTTTGCCCATTCCTGTACTACTTTAGCAGTAAAGTGTGACCCATTATCGGATTGAATTTCCTGTGGTTTTGGGAAAGTCCCGAACCATATCTGCAATGCTTTAACAGTGTTTTCCCCTGTAGCCCTTTTAAATGCCTCGGCTTGAACTAATCCAGATGTAATCTCAACCCCCACTAACACAAAATGTTTACCTCCTGATTGCTTAAAGGGACCTATGTAATCTACCTGCCATGCATCCCATAAGCCTTTACCTGTCCTCAAGTGTAGTGGGTCATCCTCTAAAGGATGTCTTTCTAGCCGTTTGCGACACTGCTCACAGGCTGAAATGCAGGTGTTACACATTTCTCTGGTAACGGGCCAACCCCGAGCATGAGCTTCCTTGTATAAATCTTTTGTACCTGTGTGTTGTCGTTTTACATGCAGCCATTCTAATAAGTGCTCCCAATCTTCAGTGATTTCATCCTTTTTCAGAGGACTTAGTTTTGCTAATTCATCAGCTCTGTTGTTCCATTCTCCTGCTGGATTATCATCTGTCTGGTGAGAGGCTACCCACCCTACAGCAAAATTCCCTTGACTTGCAATTTGTAAAATTTCTTGCCACTTTTCTTTCTGCCACACTGGAATTCTGTTAACTTCCCAATCATTTTGTTGCCAGAAAGGCAGCCATTCAGTGCAGCCCTTATATACAGCATAGGAGTCAGTGTAAATACAGACAAGAGAGGTGTTTTGTGCCTCCCTCTGGAAAACACTCCAAACAGCTATAAGTTCCCCAATTTGGGCACTGCCTTCCCCTTCTGTAATGATCCGCTCTCCAGAAGAAGTGTGCAAAGCTACAGCTCTGTATTTCCACACTTTTCCTTCACGCTTAGCTGAGGCATCAGTAAACCATGAATATGCTGTTTGCTCAGGGGAGAAGGGAGGGGCTATTTTAATAACTGAGGCAGGTTTGTCTTGGCTGCTATTCAGATTCTCTGTGTCTTGTATTGGTAAATTTTTCACAGCGCCTTCAGTAATTGAAAAGATGTTATTATAATGCTCTATTTGTGCATACCATTTCCTTACTGAGGCTCGTTGTGCTATCCCTTCAGGAGGTGGAGTCCCTGTGATCACTATTTTAATTACTTTAAAGGGACCTCTCAACACAATTGGTTGTTTTCTTGTGATTTTTTCTACTTCTATGAGAGCTTGGGTAACAACAAATAAGCCTTTCTCCCAAGTTGTATATCTTTTTTCAGCATCTTTAAAGCCACGGGAGTAGAAGCTAACAGGTCTGATTGGGCCTTCAGGACCCCTTTGCCATATATGTACTGACAACCCTGAGGTAGCAAATCCCCATTCTACCTGAAAAGGATCTGCTGGGTGGATAGGGCCTAGGGCCTGGTGAGCTGTGGCTTCAAAAATCAACAATTGTAATGCTTCTTCCTGAGAAGGGCTCCAGTCCCATTTTACTCCCTTTCTCAACAAATCATAAAGAGGTCTAGCAATAATTGAAAAATCTGGAATGTGTTTTCTCCAAAATACCAATAGTCCTAAAGCTTGTTGGAGTTCTTTTCTAGATTCGGGCATCTTGATTTGATCTAAAGAAGTTAGGGTGTCTGGTGGGATGCATGTCATACCTCCTTTCCACCAGATTCCTAAAAATTTCACTTCTTGAGAAGGTTTTTGTATTTTTTCTGAGGGGATCTGCAGACCAAGGCTCTCTAAGTGGGAAATTATTTTCTGTTGAACACCCTCCACTACTTCTTTTTCTTCTCCTCCCACTAAGATATCATCTATGTATTGGTAAACAGCTACAGTGTCAGGTTTAGATAGTTCTTCTAATTCTTGGGCTAAAGCATGGTGGGCTAAAGTGGGAGAGTGTCGGTACCCTTGGGGTAGACGTGTGAAGGTATATTGCTGTCCCTCCCATGTAAAGGCAAAACGGTCCATATCTTCTTGTTGTATGGGTATCATGAAAAACATGTCTTTAACATCTATTGTTGCCATAATAGAGTGAGCTTTTTCCTGAATTGATATTATTAATTCAGCTATATTTGGGACCGCTGCTGTGAGAGGGTCTGTGTTGGCATTAAGTCGTCTGTAATCAACTGTCAGTCTCCACTTTCCATTGGGTTTTTTAACTGGCCAGATTGGTGAGTTAAAAGGGCTGTGAGTGTTAACAATTACTCCTTGATCTTTCAGTTCCTGAATGACTGGCTTGATGCCATCTTTAGCACCAGAGGGTAGAGGATATTGTTTCACAGAAGTGATTTTGCTGAACGGTAGGGAAGGAGCTGTTTGTAGCAGCCTGATGTTAAGGCTGGGAGCTCCGAAAGACCAGAGAAAGCCTTCGGAGTCTTCCCATTGTCTCCCAGCAAGTATATCCATCCCTAACAAACTGTCAGGAATGTTTCCAATGACCATTTGGACAGCTATTGGGTTGTCTTCTCCGGGCAGTGTGAGCTTTACTAGAGCGATACTCATAGACTCTGTAGTTCCTAGGGCATTTAAAACACAACATCGTTTTTTGCTGGGAACAACTCCACACTTTTGAGCGTGTGTGATTTTCAATGCACTGATTTGGGCCCCTGTGTCTACAACAAAAGTTATTAATATTTGTTTGGGGCCAACTATTGCTGTAATCAATATGTCCCCTGTTCTTGGGTCCTTTGTGAGCTTCCTCAAAAACATCCAGTCTCCGTTTCTTCGCTCACTATCAAGAAACGGAGTTTCTAGTTTAAAGGAGGTTGGTGTGCTTCACTTCCCTGAAGTGGGGAGAGAGCATACTGTGTCTCATTGCTTAAAACCTGTGTTGGGGAATGTTGTGGCTGGTTGCCCAAGGCTTGTGGAAGGGGAGGTGCACTGGGTTGTTGGTTGGATGATTCCAACACAATAGGTTTGGGACAGGGCCAATTGGAAATTATTTTAGCCAATTTATCATACGGCAATTTATCCATTACTTCTCGTGGAACTCCCCTTTTCAGCCCTAGCAACCACAGCTGCTGCCGGTTGGAAATCTGTTTTCCTTTTTCTGGTTTTTCATTAGGAGAAGCAATGTGCCTGACTCCTCTGGGTTTTTCTGGTTTGTCTTCTGAGTATTTCACTGGTCCATATTTTCTACTGTAACTTATTAACTCCTCTGCTACCTCACTCCATGTCCAAAGTTTATGACTGCTGTTAGATTGTGTACTAGGAGTTGTGAAAGGTGAGGAGTCAGTGGAACCAGTTTGATCTCTTGTATGGCCAAGAAATCTTTCAAGTCTATCTACCGGAGTGATAGATGCTATTGTTTTTTGAAGAAGAATTGCTGTTGGTTTAAGAGACTCTGGCAGACCTCGAATTAAAGGGGTCATAATCTCAGGTTTGACAGGCTGTTGCATTGGTGACTCACAGCCAGAGATTAATTTTCTCTCATGTATCATTTGCAAGCATGCAGCTTTGTGTATGTTTTCTAGGAGTTGGTCTGAGGTGCCGACTATTGCCAGAGGGTCACCCCTTTCAAGGGGGTTTAACCCCCCTGCCCAGTAGGCTGCATGCTGTGTCAGGGACCATGGAGCACGCGTGTTTCCTGTTGTTAAGAAAACTCCATGTCCCCAATAGCCACTTGCTTCTTGTTCACTTAATTTAATTTGGTCGCCCCCTGTGAGGGAAACTCTAAAAACATACTCCGTCTCTGATTCACTAGGGAGGCGGAAGTATTCTTTCTTTAATTTAGCTAATTCAGTGGCTGTGTATGGTATTTCTTTGGTGGTTATGTGGGGATCATGATCCTCTTCATTTATATAATTATATTCTGTTTTAATGAGAGGTCTCAAGTTGGAGCAACAGTGTTCCCCACAATTTTGCATGTGTACTAATTCTTTCTGAGGGTATATTTGTTTCATGTTGTATGTCTCCTTTCCTTCTATTTCTGTGGGTGAATCTACAGATTTTAAGTTTTTGCTTCGCTCTTCTGCAAGAGAAATTTGAAGCAAATAATTCTGATTTCTTTCCTGTTCTAATTGTTTTTGCAAAGCTTCTACCAAATTCTGCAGGGATTCTATTACTGCTTTTTCTTCACTTACCCGTTCAGAACGGGTCTCTATGGCTGCCGAAAGACAGGCCCCCAAAACTGAGCAAAGAATGGTTTTATTTCTGCCCAGTTTGTATCTAGCATCACGTTGCAAAGAATATATTCTATCTACAATGTTTTCAAAGTTAAACCAATTATTCTGTGCCCACCTTTCTCCGTCTGGAGAAGGTCTAGCACTATGTTTAGCTAGCAAAGCATAAAATGCATTCTTATGTTTTTCACTCATTTTGTGAAGGGACCAAAACCACTCTCAGGGAGGTACGCTTAAAGTTACACCAAAGGCACAGCTAAAACTGTGTTTCCCTTCGCTTCCCTGGAATGGGCGAGGAGACCAAAACTGCCTGGGAGGTTCACCTTAGTTACAAATGGTTGTCTCCTCAACTACACCAAGCAGCCCAAAACACAAAAAAAAAAACCAAAACCTAACTACAGTCCCATCTTTTGCACAACGAGATCCTTTTGTGAAATCCTGATGACAGGGAGTGCTACACGCCTGGGTGTATACAGTTTGCGGGAATTTTCCCTGGCCCCCCTTGCTTTCTAACAGCGCTCACCGAAGTGGCGTGCTAGGTGCGGCTGAGACGAGGGTCCTTCCCCTGTTACAAACTATATAAAACCCGCAACCCCTCTGTCCATCAAGATCCTGTCCGTGACGCCAATTTAATGTCACGATCCGCTCACACAAGCGGGGTTCGTGATGGTTCGTTTTAGGGATCTCAGAGCACAAAAGACACAGCGGGGGACAAACTCAGTTTTACTCAATCACAAATGCACCTTTATTTAGTGCCAACAAATGCGATAGTGGGGAGAGAAAAAGAGAATAGTTAGAAAAACAGAAAAGAGGGGAAGGGGATTATAGCTACCAACATGGAGGGTCGAGTCCTCGAGGCTTTTGAAGATGCCTATAGACGCGGTCTTCTCCAGTGGGGAGATCTCAAAAGTGAGCGGGGGTCTCCAGGGTTTTTATAGTCCTCTCCGAAGCGACAGGCAGTTGGCCAAACAGGTGGGGGAAATCATTGCAGTGTGTTCATTTAGAGAACCCAGAACAAGTCGGTCGTCAGCAGGTACAGTGTCAACCAGTACAAGTCAGCAGGTGCAGTGTCAGTAGGCACAGTCACTTCACCGTGACTTGCCCATTGTTTCTGCTCAGATTCTGATGTTCCGATATGGGTGCTGGGTGTTTTCCATCAAACACACCTGCAGGCAGCACTTGGCCAACATCCCACCTCAGCCAGGCCAGAACTCCTGTATTGAGATTTTAAAGTCCCTTTTAGGGGTTTCAGTCTCTGTCCTTGACGATGGTCGTGAGGCAAATGAGGGATCTTCGGACCGTCTCTTACAGGGATACACATCGCAGGTGCGCAGCCGCTGCACCATCCGCCTCAAGCAGATCCCATCTCCGTTTTCATCACCTCACAGTGACTGTGACTCCTGCCTGGACGAAACCACTTGTGATGCTGCTTGATGCTAATTGAAGTCCACGTGGACATTCCCAGCACTTTTTCCTGCACTTTCTGCCCACCAAGCTGAAATGGAGCTTTTTAGAAGCTTCTTACAGTGACACCTGAAAGAGCAGTGCTGCCGTCAGCACGTTCCCAGCCTTTCTTCCCTGGGAATATTTCTTTCCCAGAGCCAGCCTCACACCCTGTGTGCCCCGTAGGAAAAGTGCTTTCCCTACAAAGCTGAAGGGATTTTCAGGGAGTCCCACCCAGCAGAAAATGCCTGAGAGGGGCTGTGGATGGTGTCCAGCAGCTCCTCGTGGCCCAGCAACCTTCCCAAACACCGAGTGCTTCCAGGAAACGGGAAAGAAACACACATCCCATGGGCCTGGGAAGAGGGCCTGGCTGAATCTCTGCTCCTCACACACATCTTCAGGGGAAGGAGAAAAATAAACGGGCTCCAAACAGGATAAATGGCTCCCTGCGGGGCTTGGCTGGGGGTTTATCCTACAGCCACAGCATCCCAGTCCCAATGGATGCAGGGCCTGGCTCAATCCCAGTTTGGGGCTGGAAGAAAAGCACCAACAATCAGCTTTGCTGAGGCAGCAGCCTGTGGTGGAGCTGTGAGAAAACCTTTGTGCTGTTGCAATGTTTTCCTCGTTGCTTTTGTGCGCTCTGCAAACAGATTTGGCAAGCAGGCATTGTTACCCTGGGATCCTCCTCCAGGATTTATTGGGGGTGTTTAATACCTGCCACAACCACCCTGCATTTCCCTGAGCTGGCACTAAATGCTGGCCCTGAAGTGACAATTTATGGTTGGGTCTGTTGTCTCAGGATAAACCACAAAGCCAATAGTGGTTGTAAAAGTGCCACTCCCAAAGCGTCCCGCCTGATCACACTCTCCACACCCGCCCCCAAAGAGTCCCCTTCCCAAACTGTCCCAAAATGTCCCATTCCCAGTGTCTCATTCCCAAAGTGTCCCATTCCCACAGTATCCCAAAGAGTCCCATTCCCAGTCTCCTACTCCCAGTGTCCCATTCCCAAAGTGTCCCACTCCCAAAGTGTCCCACTCCCAGTGTCCCACTCCCAGTGTCCCATTCCCAGTGTCTCACTCCCAAAGTATCCCATTCCCAAAGTGTCCCACTCCCAGTGTCCCCTTCCCAGTGTCCCACTCCCAGGGCCTGGGGAAGCTCCTGCTGGTCATTCCCATCACCTCCCAGCTGAGGGACAAGGAAGAAAACCCAGGGATAAAATGTCTGCAACTCCTGTTCTGATAACAGCTGGGAAGGTGCTTTAGCCCCCAGGCACTGCTGCCTCCAATCCAGGTTATCTTTGGGTTGGAATCATGGAATTTGGGATGGAAGGACCTTCAAGCCCCACCCTGCCACGGGCAGGGACACCTCCCACTGTCCCAGGGGCTCCAAGCTGGCCTTGGACACTCCCAGGGATCCAGGGGCAGCCACAGCTGCTCTGGGAATTCCAGCCCAGCCCTCCCCACCCTCCCAGGGAGGAATTCCTTCCCAAGATCCCATCTAAATCTCTCCTCCCGTAGTTTAAAGCCATTCCCCCTTCTCCTGGTGCTCCAGGTCCTTGTCCAAGGTCCCTCTGCAGCTCTTTCAGGCTCCCTTGTGGTCTTGGAAGGCCCCAATGAAATCTCCCCAGGTCTTTCTCTTCTCCAGGCTGGACAGCCCCAACCCCCTGTCTGAGCAAAGTCTCCTGCCGCCAGCTGCAGAAAAACGCAAAAATATCCAACAACTTCTCCAATTCTGCATTTGTAGTTAATGAAACAGATTGATGAGGGAAAACCCAAATTGCTTTATCAGCAAGGCTGAGCTGAACCAGCCCCTCCTAAACTCCTGCCCCTTCCTTGCTTTGGAAACACAGCAAATGGAAAGATGGAAACAGATGGAAACACAGCAAAAACAAAAGAAGGAAGGATTAATTTGGTTTGATTTTTTGGTATTGACCTTCTACCCCCTCACATTTCTTTTAGCACACATCCCATTTCTGTTGCCTTCTCCAGCTCACTGAAACCTTCTGTGACTGCAGTGATGGCCCCTCCTGAGCCAGGCTTCTCTTGCCCTGGGGCAGAATTGTTTTCTGTTCCGTTCATGATGAGCAATGAGATCATTGCTGCCAAAAAAACCTGGGTGAATTCAGCCCAGGTGCTGTGACTCTTCCCCTGGCACTGCCAGGCGTTTTCTCTCCCAGCCACATGAAATATTAACATCCCTCCCCTCCCTTTTCAGAGTCTTGTGAAGAAATGGCAATTTATCCCTAAATCCAATTTACTCTGCTGCCCCTCAAACCCTGCAACCACCACAACAAACATGGAAAGCTGATCATTAGACTTCAGAAGGCTGGGAAAAGGAATTGATTACAAAGAAATCTCTGACCTTTGGAGCTGTTCAGATCAGTGTAACTCCCCCAGCAGCACCTTCTGAATGCACCAGGAAGGTGGATCTCGGATGTCTCCTTGTGCCACTGGAATACAGGAGTTTTCCAGGTTGATAACAATTCCCTCAGGGAAGAGGCTCATGGATCCCGAGGCTGGAGCAGAGCCAGAGGATTTGCCAGGGGAAGGAAAAGGGCTCGGTGGTGATGGGAGCGTTTCCCACGATTGTGCTGTAAATACCCTCAGCACTCACTCCCCTCCCATTGTTCTCCTCTGGAATCAAGGGCAGGCAGGATCAGGGGAAAAAAGGAAAGCAAAATGTCAGCACAGGTTGGAGCTTTCTGCAGGGAAACTCTGCAATGGCTAACACACACAGAAAGGGGAAAGTTCTCCCTGAAATACTCAAATTAAAAATCCTTCCAGAGGGAAAGGTGGGTGATATCAGGGATTCAGGCACAACATCACTTCAATCATGGGTTACACTACGTATATAGATGTATTTATTTATAATTTATGTAGATGTGGCACTGTGGTGTTGGTTAACACATCACCAATCTAAAGAGATCTATGCTTAATAAATAATTATAGCAGCAGGCTCTTAACTGGCAGCAAATTATTTCATCTGGGATAATTTCATTCATTTCATCCATACAAATAGTTCAGCACATTCTAGAACCTGGAAGAATAAAATTCCACAATTCTGAAGGGATTTTTGTTTTGGAAAAAAACCCAAATTACCTAACCCGTCCTGGACATGCTTTTATATCCTAAGCCAAACCCAAATATTATAACCCAAATCCCTTCCTGGGACGGTGGTGAGGGCTGGGATGGAATTCCCAGAGAAGCTGTGGCTGCCCCTGGATTCCTGGAAGTGTCCCAGGCTAGACTGGAGCAGCCTGGGACAGTGGGAGGTGTCCCTGCCCATGGCAGGGCTTGGGAATGAGAGATTTAAGGTCCCTTCCAACCCATCCAGCGTGGAATTCCATGGTTCTGTGAACATTTGAAGGTACCGAATCCTCATTTGCCTCCACCCACCATGCCACCGACGCCACATAGAGCAAATAGACTGCCCTCATCACACAGCGCGCCCGTATTAAAAACACAAATCACCCATAAATTTTAAAAATAATTACAAACTGACCAGAAAAGAAAAAAAAAAACAACTTTAGTCTCACAGACAAAGAAAAGCAAGAACAAGTGACACAAGCAAAAAAAGCTCCCCCGTACAACCAACTGCCGGCGAAAAAACCACGCTACGCCCTTTTCATTGACGATTCCTGTTGCATCGTAAAAATGAACCATAAGTAGAAAGCAGCCGTATAAAACCCCACACAACAAGTTGCAAAAGCCACTGAAAGGAAAAAAAAAAAATCAAGTCAGCTTGCTAAACTCAAAGCTGTCCAATTAACCCTTGACATTGCTAAAAACAAAGAGTAGCCAAAGCTCTACCTCTACACTAATTCGTAAGTAGTAGCCAATGCTCCGTAGAGTTGGCTAAAAAAGTAGAAAAAGGCCAACTTGCAACATAAAAAAAAAAAAAATCTAGGCTGCTGATGAAAAAAAAAACATTGCCACTCGCGTAAAAAACTACCTGTAAAAATCCGCCACGTAATTCCCATATGTTCCCAAGAATCAAGCTAATAAAAACCACCAAAATAATAAGCAAGTCAATCAAGCTGCCAAAATAAAAGTATCAAAATTTCAATTAGCAAGACAGAAAAAAGTTGTTCCTAGCTCAATAAGCCCATAATGCCTTGAATCATCCAAGCAGAAATGCCACCTCTAAGTGAGCCCAAAACCAAGAAGTAAATTTAACCATAGACAGCATTTCTCAAGTTATCCATAACTATAAAACACGTGCTGCAATCAAGCAAGCCAAGCAAGTAAAGCCCTTATGGTATAGTAAGCAGTAGTCCAAATATAAATATAAAAAACCCTAACAAATTAACTACATCAGCCTTCCCCAAACCCGCCAGGGCAGGTGCTATGTACTAACCACAGGAAAAGTCATCACTAAATAGTTAAAAACCTACCCTGTGCCTCATGCTACTGTCCAAAACACCATCCTGAGCCTAAAAAAACAAGTCCTGTGAAAACACAGCACCCCTGAAAAAATCAAATCAAACAATAAAACCCATTTCAAAAATTGTCTTATAAGCACCTAAGCTAAAAAACATAGCATTAAGTAAGTATGCCATATTCCTTATCATGCACCAGCGGTCGAAAAAATTAAACAGTGCAATAACCTGCTTAAAGCTACCTTAAAAGCACTAAGTAAAAAAACTTTCAAAAACTAAAGTATTAATTTAGCAAAAGCCACATAGCTAGTAAACACTCAAAGTTCCACCAACCGAGCAAATCCTGCCCAATCTAAGCCCATGCAAACAACAACAAAAAATAAAGTTCCAATAGTACACATGAAAAGTATACTGAGAAAAACTGTTTAAATTAATCCTGCCTCCAGCAAAAACAATCCCATCCGTGAAATTGTCTTCGCTCAGAAACCAAGTTGCACCTGGCAAATAATGCAAAAAAATAATAAAAAAACCCCAATGCATACCTCAAAAAAACCTTGTCTTAAAGTAAACTACCCATGACAATGTGACTGTATCCATATTTGCATGTATATATATATAAATATATATATATTTTAACAGTTTAAACTCAATATAATATGTTAGTATAAAAAAAAATTCAAAGTAGATAATGTTGGGAGTTAGGTTTGTTCCTTCTTTCTCTAAAGAATTTTTTCCCCATAAGTTACCAAAGAGACCAAATGTTAAACACTTCAAAATACTTAGCCGAAACAAAAACAGAAACAAAGTAACAAAAAACCCCCACGCAAGTAAAAAACAAAGCTTAAAGCAGCTAGAAGCTGTCCTTTTTTTTTTTTTTTTTTTTTTTTTTTTTTCCCGACGTTCAAAAAAAAAAAGAAAAACACGGGCTAAACTGTTGCTAACTGGAAAAGTTTCACTGTAGCCAAAAAAAATCCAGTCCTCAAAAATCTACTCTGGCCAGTTCAGCCGGAATCCGGAGCCTTCTCTGCCACCCGCAGGAGTTAAGCCAGCCCTGCCCCGCCTTCGGCTTCTTCAGCGCTGCTCCTCTTGCTGCAGAGTGACCCTGCAGCCCCGCGCTGCCGGGACACCCTGCCATCCCAGCTACCAGCCCGAAACTTTCCACTCTTTCAGCTTGCTGCTCTAAAAATCCTGCAAGAACACCCAAACCAAACTGCCCTAAGTTTTGTAAGACAAAGCCCTCAAAGTTCTTAATACTGTTTTTCTTTTGTTATTAACACTGTAGTTATTTGAAGGGGGTTTTTTGTTTGCTTTGTAATACATACTAATAAAAAACTGCTATTCCTATTTCCCAAATCTTTGCCTAAAAACCTCTAATTGTAAATTTATAATTTAGCAAAAAAAAAGTTTACGCTCTCCATTCCAAAAAAAACCTCCAACTTTTACCTAGCAAATACCTGTCTTCCCAAACCAAAACAAGTTGCCATGCTCATCCATAAGGATAAAGTGGCTAATCCAGCCTTTGCCAACTCAGCTGAGTGGAAGGGGGAAGAGGAGGAGAGGATCAGCAGTGACCCAAAAAGAGAAATTAAAGAAGAATTGGTCATTTTGGATCGAGCAGCCTTTTGGAGATCTTAGCTGCCCAAGGGTTTGCCTGCACTGACCTGGCTTTGAAGTGAAAGCCTGACTTTGGTTGAAGACAATTATCAGCTGAGAGAAGGGAGGCCGTGCCAGCTTCTGCGGCAGGCCCCGTGCCCTTCCCGCTGCGGCTGCGTCGGCAGCCCTGGGGGCTCCTTCTGCCGCCCTGAGCCCGCAGAGCAGGGCAGCGGTTGCCGATGGCTCGAGCCATCAAATCATTCAAGGTCCTGTTGGGCTCTCTTAGACACTTGGGCCGAGGGATTCCTTCCGACCTTGGCCACTTTGGGTGGAGCGGGGGCAGGGCCGGGGCAGGTGGCAGGGTGTGCATGGGCCCTTTGTGACACGGTGCAGCAGCGTGGTCACCGTGGCAGGGAAAGGCACAAGGTGCCCGAGGAGCCTTTGTGACACGCGGTGACATAGGTGCTGGCAACAACGCAGCCACGCCACAGTGCTCGGAGCACGCCACGGGACAGGACGCGCCAGAGAGGTGCTGTGAGGAGTTCCCACACAGCCCGCTCGTTTGTGCCCGACCCGGAGCCTTTCCGAAGCGCTGCTCCTGCAGCTGACCTCGCGGCCAGACTGCGGGACTTGGTGACTCGGAGCTTTCCCGAGGCATCTCCCAACCCTGCGGTCGGTGCCCTCGCGGCCAGACCACAGGATCTGGTGACCTGAAGCACCACAAGGAGTCTCCTGTCGTTGTGGCAGGAGCCCTCAAGACCAGTGTGCAGGACTTGCTGTCCTGCAGCCTTCCTGAGGCTTCTTTGTCGCAGGTGCCTTCAAGGCACAACTGCACGACTTGTTGCCTCAGGGTTTTCCCTGGTTTCCTCAGAGGCATCTGTCTGAAGGTGCCCTCGAGACCAGACACTGACATGGCGGGCAGGTTTCGCGACCTCCTCACGGTTTGCTGGAGGAGAAGAAATACAAGCCCTGGAGATGCTCCAGCACAACCCCCTCAAGAGCTGGAGCAGTTCCAGCCACAGCAGGATGGTGAGTGGCAGAGCCGGGCCACAAGGCCGATGGCTGCGGACAGCTTGGCCCCATCCCATCCCCGTTCCCATTCTGCCCACTGACAGGATGGAAGAGGGGCCGAGGCTGCCCCTGCAGCAGCTGTGCTCCATCCCCTGGGGCATCCCGGGGCTGTCCCTGCCTGGGGAGAGCAGGGCTGGCTTCTCTGGCCGCTCCTGCAACCCCTCAGCTCTGGCTGCGCTCGCTCTTTGCCAGATGCAACCATGGAGCAGACACAGGAGAAGAAGCCCACCCGTGGCCGCTTCCGCAGATCACTGAAGGTACGTGCAGCCATCCCCGCCTGGGCTGGGCCTGCTGTCACTGCTCGGCCGAGCTCCGCGCTTGGAGCACTCCATGGAACGCGTCTCTCTTCCCTGTCCTTTGCTCTCCTGCAGATGTTCCGGAGGCTCGTGCCCATTCGACGTAGGATGACCAGAAGCCGTGCAACAGCTGAGCCTGACCGCAGGCCGACTGAGCTCCAGGCAGAGCCCAATGTCAGCCCAGATTTGGCTCAGCGCTTGGATGCTGCAATCAATGACGCAGCAAATACGGACATGGCAGTGACTGAGTGCGCGGCCTTCAGAAACACCGACACAAAAGAGACCCTGAGTCTTGGAGGCCAGGAGAGTGTGGCGGGAGGGGAAGCACTTCTTGGGGAAAGCTGCTCCCTTGGACAGCGCTCCAGGTCTTCCCCATGTCTCCTCCAGGTGCCAGCCATGGTGAAGGACCTTCACCAGAGACTGGCAGCCTGTGTCACTTTGGATGCCAGGATGCGCTTGGACTTTCTGAGGCTGGCCGAAGAGCAACCTGCTGACGTTGTGCTGACCCTCCTGCGCTGTGCCCCAACGTGTGACAGGTATGGGGCCCACTTGCCTTGAGAGCTCAGGGCTCAGCAGCCTTTAGGGCCCATTGCCCTGCAGAGCCTGTCCAATGGGCTCTGCCAGACAGGCGGAGCGGTCCAGGACCCTTGGGCCCCTCTGTTCCACCAGCCTGCTGCCATGCTCCCTCCCTGCCCCTCAGGGCACCAGGGCTCTGTCACCTGGGCCTCCACAGCTGCACAGGGCATGCTACTGTGACTGAGACGGCCCTGACACAGAGCTCCAATCCCACAGAGCTGCTGCAAGCATGTGGAGAGCCATAGGCTCGTCGGCTGTGACAGCGGAGAAGGTGCTGCCAGCACTCATCCGCGTGATGGAGGATTGGCCTCTGCATACAACGACCACCTCCGATGGCGACGACGAGGACGTTTTTGCCCTGGCGGTGAGCTTCTGGAACCGGCCTCTGCTCGCTCCCCGGTCGCCTCTCCATCAGCTCTCCGTCCTCTCCCTGCCTCAGGCACTGGCTTAGGGCAGGCTCAGGGGGCTCCAGGCCCGTCGCTCCCCCTGCGTCTCCCCTCGGGCCCTGCCACACGGACATCTTAGCACTGAGCTCTGTCTCGGGCTGCTTCTTTTGCAGGCAACTCTGGGGCTGTGGCTGACTGTCCAGGTGCCCAAATGCCACAGGGCAGTGCTCCTTCATTCAGCCCGTCTGTTTGTTGCTCTCCTCTTCCACATTGTCATCACCACACAAGAGATGCCAGTGGAAGTTGCTAACTTCTGGAGAGCGTGCCAGGAGGAACACGGCCTTCCCAGCAACCCCAACAGGTGCCAGTCCTCCTGTCTTTTCAATGTCCTTGTGGCCGGCGCCAGCGCTCGCCGTGTGACCTGGGTTTTGCTCTGCACACAGGTTTGCAGTGCAGGCCATGAAGGCTCTGTTCAGCCAAATGTGGTGGAACACAGAGATGATGGCTATGGAGCGCAAGCGTGGCTGGGACACGCTGCTCTGTGCTGACACCCAGCACTATGCCGTGGGTCTGCTGGCCAGGTGAGAACCCCTTCTCTCCCACATTTGTCCCCTGTGCCCCACACAGTCCCTGTGCTCATGGCCTCGAGGGCCTCGTCACAGAGGGACGGCCAAGCCGACTGGAAAAGGCTGGCAGAGGAGGGTGCCCAGAAGGGGCCGCCTCCCAAAGCGCCCACATCCCCCTCCAGAGATACTGGGGAAAGACCGGACCTGTGAGTTAGACCTCCTGGGAGAAGACTGTCCCCCCCACCTCAGGCTCTTGCTGCCTTTTTCCCCCTGACAGGGAGATGCGCCGTCACTTGGGCCACACCTGTTCCCGCATTGGCTTCTACCTACTCCAGCCACTAAGCAGGGAGGAGCCACGCTGGGATCTGCCCTCCCTGGCATTCCTGGTGGAGGTGAGCCAGCGCTGCCTCGCTCAGCTGCCTCTCAGCCCTCTGCCCTCTCGTAGCTGCAGCTGCCTGGGCCGGTGCCCGAGCCCTGTGCTGCTGCTGCTGCTGCTGCCTGGGCCCGGCCCTGTGCGCTTCTGGGCTCCTGCTGTTTGGGTCACCTGTCACTGCCCTGTGCCTTTCAGGTCATCAAGTACCTGGACCTGAGGGAATGCGCAGGCCGTGTCCTGGAGGAGATGTCAAGGCACCTGCGGGGCACCTGCAGGCAGAGACGTCACCTGGCGCTCAAAGGCCTTGTGCTGCTCAGCGAGGAGCCCTCGATGGTGAGAAGGGGGCAGCGGCTGAAGCTGCGCTGGGGAAAGCAGCCCCTTGGGCTGGCTGGGCTTCAGGAGCTGAGGCAGCTGCTCCCAGCTCTCCTGCCTCCTGCTCCAGCTGCTCGAGTGCTTCGGGACAGGCCTTTGGCCTCTGGGCCCAGCAGCGGCAGGGTGGGCTAGCAGAGCCAGGGCGGTGTTGGCGCTGCAGCTCTTGGTGGCTTCCCAGCACAGCCTTGTGTTCCATACAGGCCGGAGGTGTACGCAGCCTGCTTCCAAGCCTCCTGGAGCGGCTTGGTGATGCCGACGGAGAGGTGGTCGCCATGTCCCTCTCTGCGCTCACCAATGTGTGCCAGCGGAAAGACTCCGTGATCGGCAGGACCACTGCCCTGAAGCTAGCCGACCTCCTCCTGTCGCTCTTTGGAAACGTAAGGCTCTGCGTGCCACGGGCATTAGCTGCTGCCCAGAAACTTTGTGCCCTGGGGATTATTAGGCTTTTGCCCGGCTGGGCTGGAGAAATTGGTGCTGAGGCCTCGTCCGCTTCCTTTCCTTCAGGACAACAGCCACGTGCAGCTGCTCTCCATTCAGCTTTTCCAAAAGGTGATGGGCTTGGTAGCGGATGAGGGCAAAGAGCCACTGAACACAGTTGTGAGCCAGAGCCTGCTGCCACTCTACTTGCACTGCCACGAGGTGAACGAGCGCGTGGCCAAGGTGAGGCGTTGTGTGATGCCGGTGCATCCCTGACAGGGGGCTCGGCTGCCTCCTGCCCGGGCACCTCTCCCGGCTCGCAGCCTCCTGCTGGCCCTGGCGCAGGGACGCAGGGCCCGTGCCCTGGGCTGGGCTGCGCTGCCAGCTCCCGTCTCTGCTGCTCTCCAGGCCTCTCGGGAAACGCTGCATTGTGCGGCCGGCTTCCTGAAGAGGAGCGACCTCCAGCACGTGCTGAAGACGGAGAAGCTGTTCAAGTTCGCCGAGTGCGTGGTAAGGACGGCCTCTGGAGAAGCCCCCTGACGGCGGGGCTCGGTGTGCGGGGCTGGCAGCCGTGGCCCCTGCCCAGCGCCGCACGCAGGGGCTCCGGCCTGCGCCCCACACGCCGCTCCCTTCCGTGGGGCCGCGCGGGCTCTTCTCCAGGCTCCTGTGGCCCGAGTCGGGCGCCGACGGAGCGCCGGCCCAGCGGGGCCGCGGGGCGGGGCGGCACCGCGGCTCCCCGGGCAGCACCCGGCCCTCCGCCCCCTCCGGAGCCCGGCGCCCGCTGGCCGGGCCTCGGGGCTGTGCGGGCAGCGCAGGCCGGGGCTGGGCCCCGGGAGCGCCCGGCCGAGGGGCTGAGCCCGCGCCAACCCTTCCCTCCCTCCTGCCGTTCTCTCCAGCTGGCAGACGACAAGAGCCGAGCGGCCGAACACCTGCGCCTGGCCCTGCCCTACCTGGAGCACCCACAGGAGCCCCTGCGAGAGGCGGCCATCAAGCTCATCGGTGAGCCACGAGCCCGGGCTCCCTCCCAGCCCCAGCCCCAGCCCCAGCCCCCGTCCCGGCAGCGGCATCCGCGCCCGGCGCCGTGGAGCCGCGCCTGCCCTCGGGGCTGCTGCCGCCCTCTGCGGCCGTGCCCTGGGGCGGCAGGATGCGGCAAGGGCCCGGGCCGAGCCCTGCCGGGGCAGGAGGCCGTGTGGCCACAGGGCTGGCAGCGCCGCTGGCAGGGCGCCGTGCCGCTGGGGCCCTGACAGGCTCTGTGTTCCCAGGGATCGCCGGGGTGCGCCTGAGGAGGCAGAAGGAAGAGCTCCAGGCCCTCAGCGAGGGTGAGTGAGAGCAGCGGGTTCTCAGCGGGGCTGCCGGGAGGAGCCGCAATGCTCGCGCAGGGGGCTGCAATCCCTGTCCTGCCTGCGGAGGGCCTGGCTCCCTGTGCGGACAAGGGCTGGCGTGCGCAGAACACGGAGAGATTTCAGGGACGCGGGCGGGGCGATTCGTGTTTAGCACCTTGCGGCGAATCCCGTTGGCCCCTCTCTCCTCTCTTGTGGTGGCCACGGCAGGAGCTGGCTCGGATGGCCCTTGGCAGGAGGGTCTCCTTGGACTCCCGCACATCCGGGCTCTGACCGGGGCTCTGTGCCTGTCTCTTCCAGCTCTTCAGGCCCTGAGAGACGACGACAGCCCCTCCCGGATAAGCCTCTTTGTCCAGCTGATGTTCGAGGAGCGAATTGCAGAACTGCGGTCATCTGCTGGCTCAGAAGAACCGGTGGCCTTAGAAGACCTTCAGGGGCCACAGAAGATGAGACCGCCTGGAGACGGAGGAGCCGGAGCTCCAGGCACAGCTGATGATTGACGCAGCTGATGCCTGTGGGAAGCTCCCGTGCCTTCAACCCTCTCCCTGCCTTGCTACACCATCCGTCCTTTTTCCCTCCACCCTTCCTCCCTTTGGACAGCTCCATGTCTTCAGCCCTCAGACCATGCCCCTCCCCTTTTTTCCCTCCCAGCTCATCCCTTTGCTTTGCCTTCCATTAATAAACATTCAAAGAGAAGTTGATTGAAGGCACTGAGGTGCTTTTCCCAAAGACTGGACTCGGTTCCATGGGATCACAGACTGGTTTGGGCTGGAAGGACCTTCAAAATCACCTTCCACCATGCCAGGGTGCTCCAAACCCCAATGTCCAGCCCGGCCTTGGACACTGCCAGGGATGGACACCCCAGGATGGACACCTCGTGCCAGGACCAAGGCTGGTGCACATCAGGCACCCAAACAAGCCCCAGCAGCTGCAGCCTCGGTGGTTTTAATCCCAACCATCCAACATTCCCGAGCCGGCAACGAGGCAGTGCTGACCTCTAGTGAGAGGTCCCTAGAAAAGGGAGGATTTCTTGGGATAAAGTTCCCTTCCCAAAGCCTCCGAAGGCAACACCAGAACCCTCAACAACCAAAAAAGCACGGGTGACAGTGTCCAACGAAAGGTTTTCTTTAAAAAACACCCCAAATTCACAAGGAAAGCGTCCAATCAAAGCCTCAGAGCTGGTCCCGAGGAGCCCAGAAAGGACCAGGACAGCTCAGGGGGACAGGGAGCTCCCAAACTGCTCCTTTGGGTCCCCTCATTGTCCTCCAGAATCCAGAACTTTCACCCAAAATGTCCCTCGGGAAGATGAGAATTTTCCAGGCACGTCAAAGAAATCTCCACTGCACAAAAATCTCTTTTAAAACCAAGCTTTAAGACTGGGAGTTCTGCTTAGATTGAAACGATGAAATTCAGGATATTCTACATCAAATGCAGCTTTTTGATTCTAACGGACTCCTCTCCCTGCAGCCAAACAAACGTCAAAGGCTCCTGAGCTTTTTGTGGCACACCAGGATTCCCTGGAGCCATCCCAGGAACATTTCCTGGAGTATCCCAGGAATATTCCCCATTCCTGGGGCTCCACAAACCTCCTGCCCCTCTACAGCAAGCTCAGCTCGGGTCAGAGATAATTGATCCAATTACCTCCAGGAGGAATGAAAGCAAAGCAAAGCGCACTCTGCAGGAGCCCTGGGAAGTACCTGTTCAGCAAGAAGCTTTCCACTGAAATGATGGGAAAATGATGAGTTCCAGCATAGAATTCAAGGCTTTTCCCTCTGGAAGCAAAATCCAGTCCTTGCATTACCTCTTTTTATTGGTTTTAGTCACTAAGTCTTAAAAAATAAATCGGTTTTCACATTGTTCAGGCTTGGAGAGGTTAGTGCTGTTCCTGAGCTGGGATAAATTCCTGAGGCTGGGCACTTTTTGTACTTCTGGAACTGGAGATTCCTCTGCAATATTCCCTGGGGAGCTTCTCCTCACCTTTTCCTCCCTCAGAAAAACGAAGCAGAGCAAGGAAGGTGTCCAAGAAGGAGAGGCTGGAGAAGCCCCACCTCCCTCCAGGCTCATTCCAGCACTTTCCTGATGGAATTTTCCCATTTCACAGCCAGAGAGCAACCCCTGGCCCCTGACTCAGCTACTCACGGAGTAATTAGAGCCAAGAGGCTGGAGCAGGTACTCAGAGGTTCCACCAGAGCCACCATCCCCCATCAGGATCCTCTGGATTGTCCAGGAAGGAGGAGTTTTTAGGCGATATTGGAAATCTAGGATCTAGGCTTGCAGCAAAGCACGGAGCATCTGCTGGCGCTGGGCTCTGCGTCCCAGGAAATTCAGTGGATTCCTGCTTCTCCACAGGGCCAAGCTGCTATTTCAACACACTTCTGTGGGCCAGGGTTGAGAAACAGGAGGAGTAATGAGCTGGGAGCTGCAAAAAAATAAAATTCAAGACATTCCTCAGCTTCTGAAATGGGCCAACCTTCGAATCCTTTTTCTTCATTAGATTTTTCATTACTGGGAGGTTTCTTCCTGAGAACAAATCCCAGGGATTTCACTCAGAGGTGGAGTTGCTGGCTGGTAAAAACCGCCAAATCCTTTAAATAAACCCCTCAGCATTCTGGTTTTTAATCAGTGATACCTGAGTTCCAAGTTTGGACAGGTATTTATTCCTTAAACTAAAGGCATCAGCTTTTGGCAGCAATTTGGCCAAATCATCGTCCTTCTGTCTCCTGAGCCTCTCCTGCTCTTCTGCTCTGCAAAAGAAAAGCGGCGAAAGATGGTTTGCCCTGAGGGAGAAGCCTGCCAAAGCAGGGAACTGCTGTTATTTGAGTGTTAGTTCATATTTTAATGTTATTGTTGTTATTTGAACGCCTAGGAAACGCTTTGGGGCAGCAGGTGAACGACCCTGAGAGGTGCAGGGCTCAGTAACTCAGTGTAAAGAAAGAGAGAGGCTGATTTCTGCAGGTTCCTTTTATTTCACTCCAAGTTTTCAGTAGAAAGAGAAACCTTTTGGTTTTTCCCCAGATTACAAGGTGCTCCTTTTAGGATTTTTTCAGATGTATCTCAGGAGGAAAGAGCATTTACCTCTCTCACCTGTGGAAGCAGCCTGGGTTTGTGCACACTGCCAGAAAGAGTCAAACATGCCCACAGGCTTTAGTGCGTGTTGCTTAAACACATGCTCTGGACATTTTCCTACTGGCAGCAGAAAGGATGATGGGGACAGTTACATCAATTGAACTGAACTCTAGAATTCCATATCTAGTTTTTTGAGTTCCTTTTTTTATGCATTTGCAAACCATCATCTTACCTTCTGCCCCTTCTCTTACTGTTATTGGATATTGTCTTGTTGGATGTAATGTTTTAGGGTAGCTCAAAATAAATTTTAACAGCTTGAGATTTCCTGACACCTTAATTATAGAGGTTGTAAGTCAGTCCATATTTTTTTTCTGACAGATGCCTCATTTTTATACCTCAAGCTTAGTGTATTAAAGTCTCTACTGTTTCAGAACCCACAGTTATCATGGATACAAAGAACAGTTTAAAATGCATCATTTAGTAATAGATACAAAGCTGAGGGGCAAATGGGCATCATGCACCCTTTGTGAGAAACCAACTCTAAAAGCTGTACAGACACATTGCCACTCACATCTCAGGGAAGGGATAGATATTTTCATTTAGGTCAGCAGGAAATGGAAATTTTCTGGCAGTTTGAAACTTATCACCAACTCCTGAAGTTTTGTGCAAAATCCCAGTGTGTAACATCTGGGTATTTTGCAAAGTCACCTGGCTGCAAACCTCAGCCTCCAACAAATGAAGTGCAGCTCAGCTGTGAGGATTTTTCTGTAACATCTTTAGAACATAAGAGGTAATTAAAACCAGTTCTGTTGCCTAGTGTTACAAAATTGATTACAACTGCATGCAGTAACTGCTTTAGGCTTGGGAGTTATTTTTAAAAGAAAAAAAGTCCACCACATAAAACATTGCCCAAAAAATCCCCTTGCAAGGTAGTTTTAATGAATCTTTCATGGTTCAATGAGCTATTGTATTAGGTCATTCTCCTGATGAAGCAATGCTCCAATCTCATTACATTTAGTCAGAAAGAAATAAGCTGCTAATGTTATTGGATTTCTTATAATTAGTTAAAAAGCAATTTTTTAGAATTTCCTTTCATAGGGTTGGGGGAGGAGGGAAGTTGAGACAAGTAATATTGTGCTGCATATAAGTAAAATATAGTGCTCCACACACAATAACCATTCCCAGCTGAGATGTACTTTAAGGTTTGGGTAAGTCAGCCTCTTTCTCCTGTATCCTTCCTTCCCGCTCCTGTCATCTCTGCTTTTCCAAACAGCAAACCTGAGAACGAGCTCAAAAGGCTGAAAGTCCAAAGAAAAAACACCAGGCAGTCCCCATAGCTGGTGGTAATTAATAGAAAGTGAATCAGTTGCTTTGTATAGCAGATAAAGGAAAAGCCCAGCCAGAATAACCTGCCTCATCACCACATTGTGTTCCCAACAGAAATTAATTCTGTGAGCTGTGGGAGTTTGAAACAAACATGTGAGGGCTAAAAAGACCTAATGGATCATCCCAGCGTGGAGAGGAAGATTGGAAGGTGCTTTCAGGAGAACAGCTGCAGTCTCTGGGTAGGGACAATGTTTTTCCCCCTGTGGCCTTTATGAAAAAAGAGTAGAATAAATAGTGCCACATGTCTGCACAGCTGGAACATCTGTGACTGGTTGGCACAAATTTACAATCCTACCTGACCGCCTGAATCTGGCTGTAATTGACAGACACGGCCGTAATGGCAACATCCTATCGATCTTCCCTGGGACCGGAGCACCTCAGGCTTGAACGACTAAATTGTGGTAAAAGAGCACGAGATCCCTCAAACATTCACAGAGAAAAAAAGCATTCTCACATTTTAGAACGTACGCCTGATTTTTCATACGAGCCCAAAGGCAGCCTGCACAAGTTGATGTAAAGGCATCTGATGAAGGTTGCTAAATACACAGAAGCTCATTAAGTGCCTCCTTCAAAAGAGCTGGAGCCTGGAAAAACTTTTCAAAATACCAAGTATGCTTATCCGGCATCTGGGTAGAAATCTGCTGTCAACACAGCTAGAAATGGGCTCATTGAACTCCATGGAGTTCTCCTAAATCCTTGTTTAACATGAGATACAACGTATGTGATTGCGAGTCCTTGTATGTAGGTGATAAAGCAGCCCATCCACAACAAAATAAATGCTATTTTATAAAACTACAGCTTCTTATTCAACATGCTGAAGGCATCTAAAAGTTTTGCAGTGCAGCATGAACTATATTAGCCCAAGTAAACAGCATGAAAACACAACTGGTGCGAGCAAAATCCCTCTCAGATTTTCAATACCTCCACTCTCCTCCCCACATTCAAGTTTCCTCTAGATTCAAGATTATTCTAGTATAAATTCCTAAAGACATGATTCCATCTTTATACTAGTTGGCGTTTTTATTTATTCCCACTAAAATGTGTGTTGCAGAAAAATATTTTCCAATACAAAACTCCAAAACATTTCACAGACATACTTCAGAAAAGAAGAAAATCATAGGTTTGCTAAGGAATTCACAGGCCTGCCGTGCATAACTACAAACCTCTTTCAGCTGTGATCAAGACACCTTCTGTAGTTATAAATCTTAAAACTTAAGTCTTATTTACTGGATAGAAGCTTGGGGTTTTTTTGTTTTAGTTTTTTGGGGGCTTTGGGGGGGTTTTTTGCTTGGTTAGTTTTTGAGGTTTTTGGTTTTGGTTTGGTTGGTTTTTATTTTGATTATGATGGTTTTATAAGAAAGAAAAAGCATGCTGTGATAAGACTGTGAGATTTTTTTTTTTCCTGGGTTCATTTCTTGCTTTGGGAAGCACTGCCTTTTTAACAATATTTGCAAAAGAGGTTCAGGGATACACTGAAACACACTCTAAAATACTACAGAGATAAACAGGGATCCACCATCCCTGTGCCCTGGATTCCTATCCCTCATTCCCACTCCTGGAAATGCTTTTGATAAAAATAAAACATGTTGAACTCTTTTTTGTACTCGCTGACACCACTGCTAAATCCCAATAAGATATAAAAGATTTGCAGCTTGCTTGGATTTATATCCAAAAGAAACAAAAGGCACAAGACTGGGAAAGGGTGAAAAGTCCTCCACAAAAGCAGTCATGCTTTGCAATGTCCAAATGAAGGAAGACACACAAATATTTTCAGGAAGACCGAATGTAGAATGGAAACACTTGGAGATGGGCAAAAATAATAGAAAAGTGAGCAACCTGAAACTCCTGGCATGCCCAGAGACCTCCTGACACCACGCCAGCCTTAAAACAGAGCTACTGCTGCTCACAGAATAACCATTCTAGGGAGGCTATTTTGAATTATTTCACACAATTTCAGTTCCCAAAGGGGCTATAAAGCACTATTGGTAGTCATCTGTACTACAATCATTGATCTTAACTTTAATTATTATTAATGCAAAAATATTTATGAACCAAAGCTATTCCCTTCCATTTCTCTGTCCCATTCAAAGTTGCTAAGAGCTGGATAACTAAGCAAAGGAGTGCCCTCTGGGAAGTCAGCGGTGATTGCCTCATCCTCAAACGGGAAATTGGAAATTCAGAGTAGGGCAAGAAGCTTAACTCCAGCTATTGAACAGCTGCCATAAAAGAAAGAGTTAAGTAGACAAGGCCACTTGTGTGGAGAAGAGGCAGCTGAAGAAAAGGTAAAAACCAGACAGCTGTGAATGCAGGCACTGAACAGAAAGCAATTATTCTTTTTTAGAAGAATATGGAAACATCAAACTAAACCAGCAGAATGAAGACCAGGATTCCTCGCAATGTGCAATGGGGACACTTTTGGACAATCCTATGTCCCAGGTGCACAGTTAGGGACTCTTCCAGAGCCAAAAGACTAGACTGGAAATCTCCTTAACTGGATTTAGCACACGCTTGCAGCTTCATTGTGTTCAGAGGAACACTCACCGTAAAGGTAAAATCCCCAGGAAGCCACACACAGCACACTGTGGAACTAGCAATTTCCTCTTAACCCATTTTAGCTCCTTTGCCAAGACCCAAAACCAGAAGAATGCCAGCAAAGTGGATTTTTCCCCTGATATACCTAATCTTTCTATCAATTAAATGTATTCCCAAATCTTTTAATGGACGGGTTTTAATTATTACTTCTACCACTTAAAAAAATAGTCTTAATAATTTCCATAAAAATCGCTGAAGCAAGGCACCGTTCAAATGAAGGATACAATTAAATGGGGCTATTGATAAAAATTTTCTCCATATTCAGAATTTTTCCTGTGATTTACATGCATTAGCAAAAGCAGTATCAACTCTTCCCTGCCAGAGTAGTTGAGCATCTTCCTGCTACTAATTCAGCACACATATTTCAGCCATTACCCAGGGAAGGCAGTGATTAGGCAGATTTCCAGTAAACAGTCCTTAAAACAGTTCATAAAAATTCCATTTAGAAAAAGGTTGGTTTCCTGCTCGAGAATTTGATAAGATGTTGCAATTACTGCTTAGGGATATATTTCAAGTCCGCCAAGTGAGGTAAATTCCATTTCCACACACGCTATCATAGCGTTTGCAGGTTAAAATGCCATAAAGTAGTTCTTACGTACTCAGAAGATGAATTAATTTGGGTGCTGCTTTTTTAGAAACACACGCTTAGAAAATCCTAAAAACTTGCAATGAAAAAAGTGAAAATACCCATAAAACAGGCCACAAAAGGCAGATTCTCAAGTAGAAATCTAGTGGCATTGTCTGAATCACAACTTGCCCAGATCAAAAACTGTTCCTAGTAATGGAGAGAAAACAGCATCACAATCTATATATTCTTTTGACATCCCACCTGAGGTAAGACCCCTAGTTCAAAGGTCCCAGAATAACCAGAAACAGTCAGTTTTACAGGTTACAAGGAAATCAAAGAAATACTCAAATTTTGGCAGAGTAATTCCTAAACTTAGAGCATCAGTTTGTTATCCATAAATGGAAAGCATTTAGCTGGTTTTAACAACTTCCTAAAAAAAACAAGATTCAATTGCAACATTTATTATCTAAAAGTGTTCGGGTCAAAATAAAAATGAAACTCAAAATTATGAACCCTTTTTATGAAAATAGCTGATACTTATTAAGCAATAAACTCTTGCTCTCTCCTGTTTTCATTTCCTCAAAAAAGCAACATAAACTAAAAGAATGTAATCTCATGTGTTCAGGCTCCATATTTGTTGTTTTGAGAAAAGGCTTTATAACAGCTTCATTGAAGGCTCTTTAAGAAACTAAATCTTTCTAGTTTAATAGAGTGACAAGGTGTATATGAGGGCATCAAATGAAAAGGAAAATGAGCTGTCACAATAAAGTACTACTGAAAGCTTCAGCACAAACTGCATGACAAGCTAAAAGAAAAAGAATTATTTTGTTCCTTTTGCTTTAACCAAAGTCCTAACACTTAGGACCTGCAAACCGCTGCCATTTTAGAGCCAATCTGTATTTTAAGTGGATGTAACTAGCCCTAGCAAACGTAGCAAAAAGTGAAATGTTCTCAAATTGGCCTTAGCATGTGCACTAATCCATCCACACCACATCAGATGTATCTTGTAGTTGATAATATTTTACATGCTTACAATAATTACTGTAATTCAGAACCTTGACACCCATTTTCCTAAGATAAATCAACGTAAGAAAAATTATTCAACCTCCCTTTTCTTCTAAGGGTAAATGCAAAGCAGTTTGAAGCTCACTGTAGGTTTAAATTTTAATCCAAGGCCTGATGGTCTGCAATATGATTACAGTCTTTCCAATGTCAAAAGTTAACAGAGGAGTGGAGTCTATTTCAAATGACTGGCTCTAAACATCTCATAATTACATTAGATAAATTACACTTTACACATAATTGCAACACGTTTTTGCCTTATTAGGCACCGGTCTGAAATACTTGGCAGTTTCACAGTGAAACACTATTCCTCTTGATGCATTTGGATGAGGTCCTTACCCTTCTACCATCACAGTCAGGGATCTGCCACTGGCATAAAATTCCAGATGGATAATGCCAGCAATCCTAACTACTTCACAAAACAACAGGTAAGGAGGGAAATAGATTAATATGCTGTTCTTAACCCCTTTCAACTGACAGAAATTTTGCATGCTTAAAAAAAAACAAACCGGTTTTTCCATGACATCATTCGGCTTGAATACTAATGCTTTTCCTTAATGCAACTACATGTACATGGATGTACAACTTCTCTTTACACAGAAGCAACGCCCAACTTTACATGTTTTTCTTTACTCTGTTTCCCCTGATTATAATTCTAAGATCCTTTCTGATTTTTATGCCATTTCCCTGTCTTAATTCTTCAGTGTTGTTAAATGAAGTGCCCCTCTCCATTCTGTGAAGATAGAGTGATTTACAGCAGCTGAGAATCAGGGGATTGTCCAGTAATTACAGCTTTTCTCAGTAAAGTAGTAGTATTGGATTCATTAACAGTGTTTGGATTCATTAACAATTAAAGTTTATTTCACTGAACAACAAGAACAAAGCTGGGTCGAGCTCCCTTGTTAGGCTTTGACACTTCCTTCAGGAAGACTACAATTCAACCCAGGGTTTCATTTTCTGTTTGGCTGCTTGTAAAATAGAAGGCATCTTGAAAATGATACTTCCATTTAGGGCTCTTACTGTGGACCTTACAGGCACTGTAAATGTGGAGTGGCTTTGTCTTAAACAGCCTAATCCTGCCCATTCCACAGAACAGACATTTGGAGTACAGCGACGATGGGAGCATGAAAACGCAGCATTAACAACTTCTTCAGTGCAAAGAGTAAGCACAATCCAAGTCTTGCTATTTCCTTGGTAAGACCATAAGAAATGAGGCAGGGAAAGTGAATGTTTTGGGCTTGCAAGCCATTTTCCTTGAGCTGGGACATCTGCTGATTGCAAGGGGTTTCAGTTTGGAACTGAAGGCATGCTTTTTACACCGCTGCCATTAGACAGATTCTATCTGACACCCTACTTCAAAATTAAAACAGCAGGCAAGTGGGTAAATAGGAGCAAAAATGGAAATTTTCAGTACTTGCTCACACCTTATTTTCAGATATTCTCCAAAATAGGGAGCAGCACCAGTGAAAAGCACGTTTGCATCAACAGGGCCTGGATGGACTATCCCAGGTGATACAACCACTAACCCACAGATGACGTGAGAGGTTTCACAGCACAGTGTTTAAAATTCAAGCAGCAGAAGCCCTTCCACCAGAATTTCACCCTGCTTTGGGAACAGATCTTCTGTCTGTATCATTAATTTCTTTGTTTTCCAACTGAGTTGCCGTGCAGCAAGTATTGCAGCATCACTAAAGAAACAGAGCTGGAGCACAGAGCAGCTCAACTGAGTGAACTTGCAGCTCAAACCATCAGAAACACCAAGAACAAAAAAGGCTGGGCCAGCTTTCTCAGCAGCCTGCTTGTGGCACTCAGACCTGAAATTACTCACTGCAAGTGTTCTCTCTAGGGTCTGACAGGACTTACATATATTGGAATATATATAACAAAATGATAAGGCAGCTTCAAAGAGTGACTCACAGAAAACCGGTGCTGGAGCACTCAGAATTCATAAGGGACTTTAACCACAGTCACAACCCTCAGTTGTTTGGTTTGCCTCCTTTATTCCTTTACTCTTGGGCTTTTCTTCCAGCTTTCTACCAACTGTGATATAAAACCATACTAATTAATCCAAATAAACACATGTGCTATGTATTTCTTTCAAGATGGGATAACTACATACTCATCATTCCTGAAAACAAGCCCACAGTAACCAAAACCGGTCAAAGCAGCACTGTTGTTATAAATTATAGCCCACAGCCACGGGTGTTCCTTGATGGAAGAAGAAGAAATATCAACCCAACCTCCTGGTCTGCTATGAGAACACTTGTTATAAATCATGTTTTTCCAGTGTTCTATTTCAACTGCATAGATCAGTATCCAATAGAGAGCTCCTTAAGTCACAGACAAACCCACAAAAACTGCTTAAGACCAACATTCCACAAAAACATGACAAAAAAATTCAAAGCAACCTTATAGTAGAGAAAATGCGGATTTAATAGGAGCTTAACATTAAGAATCCCATCCTCAAAATAATGCAAATTGATTTAAAGTGGATTTAGGTTTTTAAATGTTAAGAGCATAAAATTGAAGAATTAATTGAATTCACTGTCGGTTCAACATTGCTAATGTAAATGATAGATAACTGTATCGGGTCATTCTTGACTAAATTAAGCGCTATCTACCATTATTACATGACTAAAGGCTTTAAAAAATTCTGTTGTTAAATGCAATCAACTTTAAATTAAACTATGTGCATTCAGTCAGTGTCTTAAGCAATGATGAGGCAGAGATGCCTTAAGGTGGTAGTAGGGATTTAGACCTCCACAACTTCTGATGTAAAATTTAAATAAGTTAGAATTTGAAAAAGCAAATTAACCTGTACTGCATTTTGCCCACAAAGCTCTTCCTTCCATTTTGATTTACCACTGGTCTCCACTCATTAGATCAAAGCTCACAAAGTATTTTTGAGACCAACCAGCACTTTCAGCCCAATTTAAAAGTCACTGAAGGCAATGAAAATTACTTCTGTCGGCTTCAGTAAGGCCTTCCACAATCTCAGTACTCAGTAGCTACAAGGAGTAGGACTGAGAGGGTCTGACCAACTTTGCTGAGGATATCACTTGGCAATCAAACATCATTGGAAAAAATCAGAGATTACTATTTATATTGCTTCAGCACAGCCACTGCTGTTCTGAGATTACCTGCTGCACCATGGAAAAAGCAAAAAAAAGGATGTGAAAATACATATACCGACACCTGACTTATACACATCAGTATTCATCAATTAAAAGAGCCTGTGATGACTTCTCCAAACTGTCACTGGGGAATGACAAGCAACAGTCATTTCAGCCAAACTGGTACTCACATATCCTCTTGGCTGTGGGAATTCTGGGTCACACCCACTTCTTTTACCATTTTTTCCTGCAATGTAACTGAAAGTGACATTGACATTTGTCCCTTGGAAAAGTTACTGTTATCCTCCTTCTTGACAGGATTATTCTACTGCCTGATCACACTGGAAGATCAGAATCCTTAAAAGAAACTTTCCTTCTCAACTCTTGAAAAGACATTCCCAACACCACCGGTAGAATCTGAAGATGCCAGCTATTAGGAGACAGAATTGACCACAATTTAGTCAAAGTGCACCATCACACCTCCTACTAAGAAGGTTTTAAGAACTGGAAAGTCCGTTCTTGTGGGAAATCTGCAGCGGGAGAAATGTGGCACTCAATATGAGTGATCGGCAAATCTCGTTTATTGTTAATTCACACAATGCTTTTAATAATAACACTAATAAGCTCATGCATATTGCAAAAGTTAAGCTCAGGATTGGTGCTCAGACTAAAAGTCAGCTACGCCTCTTCCTACATTTCTTTGTGGTTACATAGTTTGAGTAAGTTTTTGTTTTACCGTGCTTCTCCCTCATATCTTTCAGCTACAAGGTCTTGTTATCGTATCCCAGCTGTGCTCAAGGACATGCGAACCTTACCGCCTTGCTGGTTCTCATGAGAGTGCCTGTGTGCTCAGCAAAGCTCTCTCATGTCTACGTGACCTTTTGCAGCTAGCCAGTTATCAATCACACTCTCCACATGTTCTATTCCAACTGTACAAGTCCTTGACCACGTAATTCCCATCTCCTGCGCTGGCCACTGACAGCTTTTCTACACAAAGTACATTAAGCAATCATCAACTCATTCAAGTTTGACTGCTGAAAAGTGCCATTAAGTATTAGCAAACATTAGACACAATTAGTTTTGTCTGAGGGCAGGTAATGTTCCTAATCACATTTCCCTCACTCCCACATTTTAGGGATGAAAGTAGATCTTCTGACAGACCTGAGCTTGCTTCCATCATAAATCAAACGGGGTAAATTCCTGCAGCAATGGGTTCAGAGATCTCTTCCCTGCTTTGGAGGAAGGAGGAGGCTGGACAAGCATGGATGGGGTTGCTGAGGATGCAAAGAGACTCTCCACAAACACTGTATGGACATGTCAGACCCCTGAATAGCTCCGCTCCTGTGAAATTCCCAAGCTCAAGGCATGATTCACTAATAAATTGTATGGATTATGCAGCATTTGCTTGAGGACAGATGTATCACTGCCTTCTGCAGGAGAAACTGTCAGACCCTCTCTGTGCTCATCAGTTTACAATTTTCACACCTTCTAGTGGCTGATCTGGAAAACACATCAGCCATTACCACGATGGATATAAACAACTAATATCCAAAATTCTTGTGAGGCAGCCCCTTCAGTACAGCTTGATAGCACAGGACATAGGTAGCCTAGGATAAATGCCAAACAGAGCAGAGAATTTCACCCCTGAACTGACATTTAAGAGTACATTTCAATGGCTTATGCAGTGCAGACTTTCTGATGTTCTTTCTCCATCATTTTGTTAAGATTACACATCCAAACTTTCAAAGCACAGCATCCAAAATACAGAAATGCTCTCCCTAGACCGAATTTCTCCCCAGAGTTAATGTTAGGATCAGATCAGCTGCAAAGCTACTGGTATTCAGATGTAAAACTTTTCAATTGAAGCAGACTATTGTCTTGGACAAAATCAATTAAGTGCAATAAATTTCATACATAGACCCCAAGGCTGGCAAGTGTCCCCTAATGTCACACTGAAGAAACCTGAGCCAAACAAATACCACCCTCCTCAGTCCTTTTCACGTACTCTTTTTGCTCATCAGTTGCACGAGAAAAGAAAATGCCCGTTTTTCCTGCTTGCTGGAGAATAGAGATACACATACCTTCAGTTAGACGTGGTTTTGGTAACACAAGTGATCTATAAAGTGTTCCTTTCGGGGTACAACAAAGAAAATAACACCTTCCAACAGTTTCAAACATAACCTTAAGCAGCTGAGGAGACAATTCAGAGAGAAGAGCATTTAAATTACTGTACACGCTCAAATAGAACATTTTTGTTCCTCAGCACATTGCTAAGGTACAGACTGCTGCACCTTGTGACAACACCATGGAGACGAGCTGCTAAAAAACTGCCCTTTATTTTTTATCTTCTATTAGTAAGGGTGTACGACTTTTCATATGCTCCCAGATAGATGCAAGATAACAGAAACCCACTCCATAAAATATTTCAAAACACACTCAAGAAATTTACATTCCAGAAGCTTGGATTCTTGATGCCTATTCCTGCTACCTCATGTAAAGACCTTTTAAGGAAAGCACACAGTAAGCAGTATTTCTGATCCTGTTTTGAAGAACTCCACCATTAAAAGGAATTATTTATCTGCTTTTTTCTAACACTTCTTAAGAAAGTATCATTTATATTACACACTTCTATTATTTAGACTAAAAAGGACTGATTTCAGCATCAAGACTGTGTAGTGATCTCAGTTTCATCTTTCTATTCAATCCCTTTAAACTCACATTAAAAGAATATTTAAATGCATAGACAGAATATTTCAAATGCAAAAAAACCTATGGCAAACACATGGATACAAATGTACAACTAAAACTTAGCCTGCCAGGCCTACATGCAATATTTTTCTCTCTCTCTTAGGTTAACTGTGCAATTTAACAAACACAAAAAATGGCACAAAAATTATGGATATTGAATGTGAATGGTCTTGTAAATTAGGTGACACAGCAAAAAAATCAAAATGAAAATACACTAACGGTGGAAAAAAAACGGTGGAAAAAAAAAAAAAAACGGTGGAAAGCCTGTTTTTTTGGGAGCAGAGGACACTGCAGCAACACTGCAGAACAGCTGAGAAAACTTGTGGAAATGTTTAAGGTTTGCAAATTTGCCTTGTGACAACTTGCAGTTCCAGCATTTTCCTTAAAGAGAATGATTTGCGGTTGTGTGGACTGCTCTTATGTTTCCAGGATTGTCCTAACAGTCTTCAAACCATTGTTTTTACTTGTTACTTCAAGAGACGGGAAACTTGGACATCTAGTTTTGTCCAAACTCTGGATGAAGCCTTTGAAGGAGTATCTTTCAAAACATATTTCCCGGGCCTATGGAGACATGGTGTCCTACAGTCCTTAAGTGTCCTGTAGGAAATAGTACTTTTTGTTACAGACTTCAGCTTGTAACAAGATTTAATATCAATGCTTTCAATAGATTCAAAATAATTTTCTGTCTCTGGTGGTGCATTCTTTTTCAGAGGTTTTTGTCTCACTGTTCTGCCTAACAGTGTTCCGAAGAAATGAATTTTCAACAGGAATTGAGAAGTTGTGGTTTTGAATCTTATTTCAAGGAGGCATCTCCAGGGATCAAGTTGAAGTGCATTACATTGGTTTGTTTCCATATCTGGGTTAGTAATTGGACAAATACGAAGACAGTTGGAAACACAGAAATAGGGTTTTTTTCTTTTTGTATTGCTTCAAATTTAATTATTTGAAGAAACCAGATTTTGCTCTAAGTTTAGTTTTTCCTGACTCCTGTCTATCCTTTCTAATAAGCGTTTTTCACTTTTTTAGGGCAGCTTTTTCTTAATGTTTAATTGTAGTGTGTCCCTTACTTGGCAATATTTTGCTCAGGGTGATTTGCAGACTAAAGTAGCTTGCTCATGAACGTTGATTTTTTATCAGGTCTGTAGAGCCATGTGTTTGTGTGTGGGGGTGAGAAGAGGGCAGAGAAAGGGAAGAAGGCAAGGATTAAGTGAGTCGATATATGTGCAAGAGGTTGCCTGAACTGCAGAGATTAAACAAACCAAAGAAGGGCTCTGTCTGAAATGAGGAATTAAATGTATTTGTGACAAATATCAACATCTATCTCTAATTCGTTTTTACTCAAGAACTAGGCCCTTAGAGATTTGTGAAATCTATTGGCAAACATCATGACTACATTTTGAGAGACAAAAAATGTGTAAAAGGAAGAAAAAAAAATGGGGAAGGGAGAGGGGCAAGAGAATTATTCTGGTCTGAAGAGGATGGATGACTTTCTAGAGCCTATCTGGAAAAAATATTGACAGATTCAACAGCAAATAACACATGGATGAGAGGGTTTTTTTCCAAAGTAATTGATGCCAGATGTAGCCCGTCCTTTAACTTGATAAAATAATAGTTTCGGTGTAGGAAGTTCATCATCTACACTTAAGAAGCATGTCTGTGTAGTTCTCTATGGGAAATTACAAAATAAGGTGTTAAAATGGTGGTTGGTAAAGTGGACAGGGAATGACTGAAGGGGAGAGCAAGAAGCTGTACTTGGAAGGGAAGAATTGGTCTGTTAATACAGATCCTCAGGGTTTGTCTTGAGACTGTTCTTCAGGATGAACTAAATGCTATGGCACAGGATTAAGAGACTTTGGTAGGCTGGAGGAGCAGATAATTCCTGGAAGAACTGGATGGTCTCAACAGCCTGGAATGTAAAGCAGGGCACAGTTGAGTAACATGGAGTGAAGTTGATGTGCTAGTGAGAATTGTTGTGAAGGAGAAGCTTTTAAAACAAAAAACCCACCCACCCAACAAGCAGCTGTGAAGGTACTGGGTCACAACAGGCTGGCCATAAGCAGGGAATGTGTTGATGCTGTGGAAAAGGTTTGGTTTCAGTGGAATGGAAAACCAAGCTGTTTTAAGATGGAGAGCTGACAACACTGTCAGGCCACAAGTCACATGTGGGATTGGCAGGGCAATGCCAGGTTTGACTTATTGCTGTTGATTTTCTCCCTAACTGAAACTATATAATTTACCTCAATTTTATAGCTTCTAGAAGGTTCTGGAAAAGATGTCCAATACTACTGTGTTTATAGACTTGTTAGTTTCAGTTCAAGAAAATAATATTTGTAGTAGTTCTGAAAAGAAACAGCTTTCTTTTATTCTGGATCATAAATTTTAGTGTCACAAACATGGCATGTACAAGAAAATGGATCGAAGCTGAGAAACAGCGTAGAATTATTCTGAGAAACACTTGAAAAAACAGCATAGAATTATTCTTATTCTGAAGCAGGGATGTCATGATGAAGTGAGATCATCTGCAAGGTGTTGCTTAGAACATGATGGAGGCATAAATCCCCTTAGTGGAGGCATTTACCATGAATTATTTCACTTGTAGATATTTCCATTTAAATATGGTGTGTGGAAGACTTTCTGAAATGAGTCTTTTCTCGTAGTTGTGGAATCCAGTGTAGGAGTCTGTCCAAGAAAAGTGGATTATTAATGTAGTTAAGGACTCTGTGGCCGCCATTTACCAAAGGTGTATTGAAGGCTTCTCTGAAGCGTGTCAGAAGTTAGGCTGTCTTCGTGCTTTTCCTGGTTTGCCTTTGTCTGGAGTTTCCATTTGGGGTGGGGAGAACATTGGTCTGACACCAGGATCATCTGTTTTCACAACTGTTCTAGAAGAGACAAGAACCTTGAATTTTTCTCTGGTCCTGGTATGTATAAAACGGGCTAGGAGGCTGTACTTGTCTTATATAACTGCATTCCTTTTCCTCTACACCTTTCATTTTGAAGTCTGGATGGCTCAAACTCATTTTATTTGCTTCATTGGCATGTATTAGGGAAAGTATTAACACAAGCGATTTTTCTCGAGAAGAAAAAAAAAGAGAAAAAAGTATTGTAAAATCAAGATGATATATAAAGAAAAGTTGTTCTCTTCCTCTGAGTGTATTTGTCATTGTTTTGGATAGAAGACTGACAGTATGAGAAAGGGACATCAATTTTAACTCTGAGATATGTTGTGTTTATCTCCATAACAGGCAGGTTTTCTAGTGAATCCCAGTTAATCTAATATTGGATCCTTGGTGAAAATCTCCAAACCAAATAATAAAATAGGTAAAAGCTTTAAAATCCTTATCATAGCATGTGTGCACAGTGGAGGATTGGTGTCTTTCTTCTAAACAGAGCTTAGGAATCAGAAGAGCATGTTGGACTCAACAATGCTTCAAGTAGATGCAATAATAGGATGGTTTGAAGAGTGGGGATACTTTAAAGGAATCTCTTAATCTTCCATGTGAAATATAATCCTGAAGGAATTGATTTCCTTTTATGCTTTGATGTAAATTTGACTTATCTGTTTCTCTCAGATAAACATGGGTGATCTGAGGCAATTGGATATCAGCTCTTGGATTCTGCAGGAAGTGTCATTTTCATTCCTTGAGGGAGAGAAGGGAAAGGGAGGAGGCATTAGGTTATAAAGTAGTATAAGCTCATCCTTACATAGAGCTTCTTACAATACTAAATACATCTAAACCAAATCTTCTGCATTTCCAGCTGTTGTATTTTTCTCTGATTTCTATCGCTTTGTGTCATTCAGTGCTATCTGATCCCATTAGCCCAAATCCCTCTGCATGAAGTATGTAATGCTGCTCTAATAACAAAAAATGCCCAGTGGGGTTGTTCCCTGGGGGGCCTTGTACTGGAGGCGAGCTCCCATCACCTGACAGGGATCTGATGATCGCAGTGCTGTCTCTGGGATCAGAGGTGCTGGGCTGGCTCAGGCTCTCCTCCCAAACTCCATGGTGTTGGCTCTGTTTGCATTCCGTGCCTTTTCGTATGTCCTCGCTGTGACACAGGCATCAGGGGAATCACAAAGGCGGCAGATGGTCTGTGCACAGCTCCCTCGAGCGTAAAACAACATTTCTGTGCTTGTTGTCAGGACCTTAAATTGCACACTGTTCTGTTTGGTTATTTTCAAACCCTGTGTTGGCCAGAGGGGCTCGGATGAGAAATATTTGCATATCACAAAGTGGGAGCAAGGGCTGAATTAAAGTGGCAAGCAACTGGATTGAAACTAAATTCTAAGTGGAAGTTGTATGTGCTCATTTTTAACAAGGGTTTATTTTGTTATTTTTAATGAAAGCAATGACCTCTACTAGAATTGAACAAGACACAGGTTGTGTACAGTGTGTTTATGGGATTTTTTTGCTGCTTCCCCTCACCAAATATACTGGAGTTGTTAATTTTTGCACAAAGCCTGGACTCAACCCCCCCCCCCCCCCCCCATAATACTGTAACATCTACACCTGAAATGTATATTCAAATGTAGGCTAAAGAACGTTCCAAATGGGCTTATTATCCTTAATGTTCTTCTGCTGCAGTTCAAGTAAATGTAATGTATTAGTTGCTCATTGAATGCGCAGTACCACTTTTAAAAATTCACTTTGCTGTGCAGGTTTTTTCCCAAGATACATTAGATAATGTCAAGTTTAAAGCTGTCCGTGAGTCTACAGAGACGGCCATGCAGATGGAGCTGTGGAAAGCCAAATGAAAGATTTTCATATAAGCACACTGGGCTTAAACCAATCTGTTTAATTTGTTTTCCTCCCAGCCCCTGTTTTCAACCACTTGAATTCCTCAGATATTCAAAGTTATTTTGGAAGTGTTTAACACAGAAAGTGAAAATGCAGCCTGAAGATAAGGATTGTTATTTTAAGAGAGGAATATTTGGAAAATGGTGGGAACAAACAAAGGTACAAGTTCATTATGACATGAATTTAGTCTCAGACTAAATGGTTTTCTTCTGTGTCCATGCTAGGACAAAGAGATTGCTTCCCCCAGTTTGTCCTCCCCTTGCTGCATGAGGAAACTTCAGTTACCAAATACAGGATCTTGTGCATCTTCATGCGTCTTGGTACATAATGGCAGTTTAAACACTTTGCTTTGTGTAATTTTGTCAGCGGATGGGATAGGGAGAAAAATCTGATTCGGATGATTCCTGGATATTTTTATCAGGTCAGGGCTGTAATATTGGCCACTGGTGAGTGGTTATTTGTATTAGGGGAGATTTCTTGTCTTTCATAGCTCCCCTAGATTAGTGTACAGAGGATATTGAGAAAATGCTTGGGCTGAGGTTGGCCAGAGTCTCATGGTCAGTCACTAGGTATTTCTAAGGGTTTTCTGAGCTTCTGTATCTATCTGTGCATCATCCTGTTGCCCCAATGCAAGGAATTAATTGATCCAGTCAGGATAATAAGCTGCCAAGAATAGCAATCCTTTGGTAGATAGATATACAAAATTCATTTTATCTGTCCAAGCACTGATGAAATGCAGGACCTGGGCTGATGCTTTGCTAGTGTAAACCAATTCTTGTGTTTGGTAAAGATACTTTCTTTAGGCATTAAAAAAAACCGCTCAAATTTGTCTCTTCAACGGGCTTTAGTACAATTACGTGGTAGTAAATGCATCAACAAATACTGGTTTTAGTTATTTTTTGAAATAGCTCTTAAAAAACATCCCAAATCTTGATAATTCATTGGAGCCTTCTGTAATTGTTTGGCATTTCAGTGTGTGCAGGCAGTAGAGCATGTGAACAGCTGTAACCACGTTCGTGCGGTCAGTTTTGCAAATACATGAAAAAACTTGCTCATGGGAGAGTCACAGCCCACTTGTGTTTACAACCTGAGACTGGTACAGTGAGTAAAAACAAGCTGGGATACTTGTAGGAACAACAAAAACCCAGGAAACCTTGAGAAATATTTGGAATCAAAATATTGTGTGTTTATGGCCAATGCAGTGCTAACAGAGCCAGGACATGTGGCATGCTAATGTTTGGGTTTGGTTTTTTAATGTCCACTTAAAACTAGTAACGTGGCTCAGATTTTTCAATACAGATCTCTTAGGTACTGGAGGTAGTTAAGTGTGTCATACTAAACACTCTTGGAGTTGAAAATGTTGCTTTGTGTGAGTATTTATATCTTCTGAAACTCAGCTGTGCATGCTTTTTGTTCGCCGTTGAAATGCTGTAACCACAATTGAATTGAAATTGGTCGGTTCAAAGGAACTGATACAATTTTATCTGTTTACTCATCTAACTTACAGCAAGAAAAAGGCACAGACTCTGGACTGAGGGATGTTCACTAGTATGTTTGAAAATTTGTGTTTGATAATTGAAGTTAAATATCCTGAGAAAACCTCATAAACAGGGGTGAAATTCAACATGTAAAGTGCTTGTTTTCTTTTGTGGCCTTGTGTGAACTGTCTTGCAGATCAAACTTGTAAATCCTTCTATGTGAGTTAGTTAGCATTAGCAATAAGTGGCAAAGTCCATCCTGTTGTTAAGAAGTTGGATGCTGTGTAGGGTAAATCCACCTTTTCACCCTATTGTTTGGCCCCTCTTCTTACCATTTCTGTAATCATCAATGATTGAGTAAATCCCCAAGAACATTTTGTGGTAGTGATGCAACCACACTTGCCATTTTGTGAGTGTGTAATAAATATGTATTAAATGGTACCAAATGAGCTTAGCAGAGATAATAGGTTGTGTGCTTTTCTCTAGAGAGGCAAGAACACCAGGTGTGGCCTGGTGTTGGGATTGTGGATCACAGGAATCAGTCAATGACCTCAGTTTTAAAACACCAGGCTGGCTGCATTTGGTCTGCTCTGCTCTCATCTGGAATCTCTGCTGTATGTACAACTACAAACTCTTGGTTTATAAATTTACTTAAAATATTATAAATCTCCTACTGATGTAAGACTGCTCCTCCAAGGAAAGGTTTATTAAAGAAACAAATCTTACATGAGAAGAGTGCAGAGAAGAGATGCATTTTGCCATAGCTGTATGACTGAACCTATGGGGGTGGCTAGAAATTCTGAATCTTTTCTTCCAGCCCCCGTGTTGGAGGAAGGGTTAGGTTGGAATGCTGCAGTTTTCTAAAGTAGTGTCTTGGAAGTGAGAGGAATGAGTCCCAGACTGAGCCTTCCTTTAGGAGAGGAACTGCAGGTCCTGAGGTGGATATCTGCAAGGAGTTTTAGCAGTGTTACTAGACAGAATATGTATATTTTAAAACCAAGATAACTGTGTTCTGATGGATTCCCCGTATAATACTTCCCAGGTGTTGATGGTATGGTTCATAATCTGGACCTGTGCAACTGTAGTTGCTTTTCTTGACAGTCTCAGTTCCAATTCTGTGTTACTGGCTTTTATAGCAACTGGAGAGAGCCAAGTGGCAGAGCAGTTTACTGTGGACGGATGCTGAAAATGTCTGAGACTAGATTGCTAGTTGGGTTTGAGTTATTTTTCCAGTTATTCTGTAGAAGAAGTCTCCTTTGAAAACTGCAGCTGGGTGAGTGGAGTTTCTCCAGGGTGATCTGGCCTGGGCTGTGGCTGTGGGTCACTGCTTATCCTGGCTCCAGCTGCTCAGAGCACCGAGGAGAATTTGGGGTTCAGGCTGGCAGCACACAGGTCCTGCAGGGAGGGCAGGAGTGAGATTCCTGGTATTTTCTGATCTTCTGCCTGATAGCTGGGCAGGGTGAGTTTTCAGGCCTCTCCTGCTTGAAATACAAGCTTGGGGTATAAAATATTGTTAAGTAGGGCACTCCACAAGCCACCATGCTTGTCTGCTTCTCTGCTTTCTTGCAGTGAGCAAATACAGCTGTTCTTTACAGATGGCTTTGCTACTACCCTTCATATTGGGCCATGATCTGTTCATTCATTGACGTTGGTGGAGGTTTGGTTGTGGGTGAGTTCTTTGGAGAACAATTACTATCCCCAACTACAGACAAAACCAAAATAATGAATTCTCCCACAAAATTGTGCCTCTGCTAACATGACTATAAAATGCAGTGATTACTGCTGCTGCTGCTGCTCACTCAGTGACTTGTGCGAAAGCTGGATGTTGGCTCATGGGGCACAGTTTTATGAAAAGTGTATTGGGAGTTGTGGGAAAGTTCTAGGGGGTTAAATGTGGATTTTATTTTGTTTGTCTGTTTGTTTTCCAGTAATGGTGATTTTAGTCTTTGTAGTATGAGGGAAGCATTAAGTTGTCAGGTGCCTTGAACTGTGTTAATCCTCTCTGGCTGGAACAATTAGGCACTGAGAATCCCAACTGGCGAATGGTTTTGGTTACTGTGCTTCTAAAGTACTCATAACAGAGCTTCAGGTCCACAGTCAGGAAAAACAGGAATTGCAAAGTTTAAAGTTTTCATTCTTCTCTCTCCGTTGCTGATGTTTTTGCTAATTTGACAGTGTTTTGAAGAGGCCAGAAAAGTGAACATGCACACCCTCCTCACTGTGTTTGGTTGTGTCTTGTTATCCAGTTAGATATTGAAGTGAGTATTTGGATTATTAATTGTTTAGGCAGGAGCAGAACTATTAAATATATGAATTCTTAAATATAAATTCTTAAATATATGAATTCTTAAATATAAATTCTTAAATATAAATTCTTAAATATAAATTCTTAAATATATAAATTCCCTTCTTTGTAGAAATGTTTTTCTAAAGATGTTTGCTGGATAAATCTTGTGTTTTATTTTAATTAAGATGAAATTATGGAATCAAATTTAGAAGGAGGAAGATAATTTGCTCAGGGTAGCCCCATTTTCTTCTTAAAATGGTACTCGGGCATTATTTGTAATGGTATTTTTCAAGTACTTTCTGGATAAAATGTACTAAGGAAACAGCATGGCGCTGTCTGTAGCAGTGCCTCAAACTCATGAAAAATCTACACTTAAGGGAAAGAAATAGGAAAGAATAGGCAGGCTGAGATGAAAAGTTATTGATCCCTTTGATCTCACCAAAAATCAGTGGGGGTTTTGACTTGTATGTTATTAGTAGCAGGAACTGACTTTAGCTAAATAAAATTAGCTGGTTTTGGGGGAAAACCCAAAACCAGGTGGCGGTGAAAAGTGGCCAAGTGAAAAAAAAAGTGTAAGTTATTCTGGCTTAAAAAAAGAGGGTTTGTGGTCAGTGGGAACAAGGAAATAACCTTCACTTTTTCCTTTTGAAAAGTGCCTTTTTCAATACTAGTGCAAGTGCTTTACCTTGAGATGTGACCTTTGCGGTGAGCAGTTTTCTGAAACATCTTCCATGTGATGTGCCCTGTGGCACTGGCAATGAAAATGCAGTGTATTTTTAAATACTCTTAAAATAGGGATTGCTAAACTACTTCTCTGAAAGCATCTTCCCTTCATTTCACCAGAAATTACCACTTTGAGCAGTCAGGTGGACTGTATTGCTGTTTCTGCTTAGTGTTTTTAGATCTCCAAACTGAAATGCCATTTGAAGGGATTGTGTGTTGCTCAGTAATGTTAGTGTTGTTCTAATGTCATAATCTCTGTGTGGAAAGCGGGAAATGTCCGAACTGTAGATAAGTGGTCTAATAGACAGCAGAAGATCAACCTCTCAACTCAGCATGTGCCTTTCACGTATTTGGCTTATTTTTGCTCCTATTGTGCAGCCACTGCCTAAAGTTGTGTCAGGCTGCTGTGGTCAAGTTCCTTTTTTGTTTAGGGTTCACCTGGTTACCTGACATCAAAGCAATTTCATTCTAGGATGTTGGATGTTGGTTTTTTAGTATGTGGAATACCAAACTCGGCATGAGCTGCAGAAGTGAGCTGCCTTGGAGCAGAGCATTGAGTCCCAATCTTGCAGATGTGCAAGTTGCACTCACAATTTCAGCTCGTTAGGTTCAGAAACGATTCTGTGGAAAGTTCTGCCCAGTGTTCTGCTATTTGGAGTATCTATGTGGAGAACTCTAAGGAGCCCTGGTCTTGGAATGGGTTATTCAGTTATCCTTTAAGTATTGCTGGAGTGCTGCTCGAAGAGCTGGCTGTGCTAGAAATGGCACTCTGCAACAGCACAAAAGTGATCCATAACACAAGTAACCCTTTGAGACAATGTGATAAAGGAAAATAGTGAATCTGTGTGTTCAAGATCATTCAGTTGTAGAGTTTAGTGGAGTTCTCACATCTGCAGTGCTGATTTATAGGCATCGTCTGTGGCGAAAGGCAAAGTCATCACAGACGTTAAGTGCAGCATATGGTTCTGTATAATAAAATTCAACTCGTGCTCTCTGCTTTAGCCTCTACCGTATGGTTTTGACTTAATTTGTAGCCATTTGTTACGCCAGATAAGTTTAAGAAAAAGTTACACAGTGATTTATTATTCGAAGAAAACCTCCATGTTTCCTACCCTGTCATTAATGAACTTCGATCAAATTATTTGATCAGTCTACCAAAGTTGTATGGGTTTACCTATTAAACAGTTAAACAGCTATTAAATAGCTATTAAACAGTTCTGTTAAAGGTGTTAATAGTGCAAATAAGCATATAGTTTAGCTAGTCAGAGATAATCTGATATGGAAAACTTTGTATGTGATTCTCGTGACAGGATGAAAGAGTAACTTGGAGTTTGTTTGGTAGTAAAAGTACTTAATATTTTTTAGAATAGCTGTGTGGGGGTTGAGCGTGTGTGTTTAAATACTTCTACATGTCTACTCTGAGCAATGAGGGGTCAGACCTGTCTCTCCAGGGCTTTGAACATAATTCAGGTAATAGTTCCATGTTGTACCTCATCTTAATTTGAATGCATAGGTCAAAGTGAATCTTTCAGTTGTGTAATGTAAATGGTGACATTTGAGTATTTTTGTTAACTATCGTACATGAAAATATAATACTGAAGAAGTAAGAGTGGCCTCATTAGGCTGAAATATGGGCGTCCATTGGTCTAGCAAAGTTTCTGTGCTTATGAAATACAGGAAATGTATTTTTATTTTTCTCCTGTTAGCAAGAGATTCTGTTAGTGATTCCTTCATGGATCTTTAGGGGGGTGCAGGTAGTCCTGACTGCTCTGCTTTCTGACAAATTAATTTGGTGTGCTTTACCTTTGGTGGAAGATTAAAGGGGAAAATACTCTGGTATATCAGATTTTCCTTGGAGGCAACCTGTGACTTAGTAGTTTGGAACAAATGCTTTCCATGTGGAATAGGCAGTAAAGGGCTCCTTCTGTAACTGTGAGTGATAGTGAAAGAGTGCTTGTCACCTGATGCTTTGTTCCTTTAAGTATTGTGCATTTAGGGTATTTTATATTCTGTGTAAGTGTGTACAGAAATGCTTTTAGACCAACAAGTTTGTGTTAATATGAGCCTAAAAGAAAAGTCCTTATCTGGTGTAAATTTGATGTTTGTTGGTGGCTGTAAGGTAACACAGCTAGATGTGGTGTTAATACAGGACGAACACGCCTTCACAGGTGCTGGTTAGATTCTCCTTTATTTCATTTAGAATCTTCCTGACTGACAAGACGGGATTTCTTCACCGTGGCTTTTTATTTGGCATTTATTACATATTGACTGGCACTTTTCACTTAAAACAGCAGTGTTAGCTGGCCCCTTGTAACTGTATGAACATCTCAAATGTGAAGAGTTGAATCCAGTGCTTTGAACAGATAGCCAGAGCGCTGAGTGCCAGAGGTGGTGCTAATGTGGGCAATGGCTTCCTGTATGCCTGAAGCCAGATTTTATCTTTATACTTTGTATTGGGATTTATAAAATGTGATTGAGCAGTGTTTTTCTGGAGTTGATGCATTTGGAAGGCAATTTTTCTTCTGAGCACGTCCACGTGTGTTGTTTTTGGAATTTGAAGGTGCCTGTCCTGGTGGGAAGTCAGTAATAAGCATAATAAGAAAAACCCAACCCTGTTCTTCAAATGAATTCATAAGCCCACTGGAACTCCTTGAGTTTGATGGAAAAGTGACATTAGTCAACAAAAACTGCATTCTAGTCTCACAGCTCATGTATTTTTTGGCACACTGCCATGTGCAGCCTGCCTGCTGCACAGCAATATTGGGAACATCTGGAAATAAATTCATGGGTAAAAGTGAAAATTAATTATGTGCCTAACTCATCTCTACATGCAGTAAATGATGATATGGAAGTATTCTCTCTGTTAAATGCTAGGCAGGTATTGGATTAGGTGAAGACAAAATTGAAGGAAATGGAATGTTTTGGTACTCCCAAGGAGCTTGAGCTCAAAGACTTGCCAGTCCTGGGAAAGAATAAACATCGGCAGTGGGGCTGCTCCAGTGCATAAGTGCTTCCCAGGAGTAGAAATACTGAAAACTGTACTTGCAACCTTGAAAAGGAATAATATCACCCTGATGCGAGTTCTGTTCTTAGTTTGTAGATGAATATGCCTGAGTAGCTCAAGGGGTAATTGAAATTGGATGACTGAAGAATGGGGTTGCACGGAGGAGCTCTTGGGGTAACATTCAAATGCTGTGGTTAGCTCTGTCTCGTGTTTATCTATATTTTCTTCCTTCACTACCTTGAAATACCAAATATTCCCTGTGGTCTAATGAGATGCTGCTGTCCTAACTTCCCTATGTTTGCTGTTGAGTAATATTTTCATGCTCATCATTTCAACAAAGAAAGATGGTGAGGCAAAGAAAGGCCCTCAAAATGAATAATGAGCTGTCTTTCTATTAAGTTCGTGTTGAACACTTAAGATTATTCATTCTCTATGCTCCAACTGTGCTTGTAATGGTGTCTGATAGTGAAGTATGAGCTTCATACATAAGAACATGAGACTCTTGCAATGTGAGAGCACAAGCTCTCCTGGGACCAGATCAGGGTGTGGAGGTTCTGGTGGCTTTTTTTTTAGAGCTTTGTTTGATATGTGGAGTTTCAGAGACGTTTTCAGTGACTTTTTTGAGCTCTGAGAGAAGAGGGAGTATCTGGCTTTACTTTTCAAGACAAAGCAATAAGCTCAAAATGTGTATGTGCACTTTGTTAGCAATACCTACTGAAATTTCCCCAAGTGCTTTGATTGAACATCACGTGTAGCAAACTACAGAAACAGAATGATTCCTTACTTTTATTGTTTTTGACTAAAAAGGGGAGATAGAAAAGGGTGTGTTTTATTCATTGATCATTGAGAATTGTATTGGCATGGGTAGAAGCACTTTTAATCTTTTGTCTCTGTTCCTTTGTTAGGCAACAGCTGCAGTCATTTGAAGTCAATTGTCCATTAAAGCACTCTTTTGGCTTTTGACAAATTGCATCAAACTGCCTCCTTCGGGGAGACACAGCCCTGAGTAGTTGTGCAAGTTTATTCTTGTTGTCAGAGGCAGAAATTGCCTGAATTTCAGAAGTCGCATGCACAGAGGGCAGCAGAAACAAGCAAAGGGAAACTTTATTTCCAGTCAAGTGCAAGTAGAGACATAAGAAGCCTGTCCTTGTTTGGTTTGATGGCACAAAATTGCATTTTCACTCATATTTGTTTCAAATACTTGTCAATCTGTAATAATTTGAGTAACTGTTAGAACCATGGAAACATTCTTGGATGAGTATCAGTCCCGTGCTTGTGTGTCTCTCCCCTGGGATAGTCCCCCTTACCTGGAAAATGAGGAACTCAAACAGGGGCAGCACTGGGAGGAAAGTTGAGATGAGAAATTTAGAGATAGAACAGAGGCAGTCAGTTCTTTAAGCTTACAGTGACCAAAAGTCACTGCTAACTTTAAAGTGTGCATCTTGGACACCTACTGTAGAGTACATGTAAAATATTCACATTGCTCAAGCAATTAATTTACTATGAAATGGATATGTCTTATCAGCTCAGAATGTAACCTTAATTAGCACAGGAAATTTAGTCAAAATGTTCTATTCTTATGAAAATTTTATTGCCTGATCTCATTAGTCTGTTTTGTCTCATTTCTATGTTCATTTAATGGATTGGAAGCCTGTGTTTTCCCTAAATATGCTTTTAAGAGAAGCAATATCAGTTCAGCTCTTGTTCTTCCTACAGTTTGTGCCTGGGCAGGGACACTGCCCAGGGCATCTCAGCTCTGCAGAATGACTGAGTAGGAATTTCGTGAGTGTTGATAAGTAGTCAATCCACAAGAGGTCAGCTGTGATTAGGGCTGTGAGGGAAAACTGCAGAGGGGAGGAAAGACAACTTGAGCATGTGGCACAGGGGGAGTTTGAGCTGAGAACAAACTGCCAAATGAACAAGCCAGAACGAGTAAAACAGTAGGTTTTGGAGGAGAGCAGAGTCATGTCTGTACTTTGTGCATTTGCCAGTCATTGCTGGTAGTAGGATCTCTGCTGCCATAAAACAATGGGTATATTCTTTCAAGAAAAGTGTCTTTCTTTGATATTTAAATTTTTTTTGTGCTTGGGGAAGAAGGTTGCTCCAGCTTTTTGGAGGTAGTATCTTGTGTACAGGTGTGTGTCCAAAGCAATAAAAACAACCTGAGTAACCCTTTTAGGAGGCAGAGATGCAAACAGAGCTTGACAGAGTTATGTGCCTCAGGCTTTCTTAGCAAAGAAAATCTCCCTCAGGGGGCCCTAGGGGCAATTAACAGGGAAAAAAAAAAACCCAAACCAAACAAAATTAAAAAAAAGAAAGGACCCAGATGTAATTCATTCTCACAACAAATATTTACAAAATCCTCAGCCTCAAAAAGGTGTTTAGACAGTGGAATGTTTTCTTATTTACGTTCAAAAAAGTGCATGCAGAAGAGAAAAAGCCTTACTGGCCCTTAATAGACTTCCTTAAGAAAAAATTGATCATGTGAGACAAGATGGGGCAGTCTTTGTTGGTTTTTGTTGGATTTCTGTGAAAAACAGAAAAACTCATGGGGTTTTTTTAAATGGACTCTAATGAAAAAGTGTACTATTGTCCACAGAGTCTGTCGAAAAGCTGAAGGCAGCTGCATCATGGGGACGGTTGTGGTTGGAAGGCACTTCTGGAGGTGGCTGAGTCCAACTGCTCTGCTTGGAGCAAGTTAACTGGGGCAGGTTGCTCAATGCTGTGTCCAGCTGGGTTTTGAATATATATATATATACTTTGAATATAGCGGCAAGTTTGGGACTTGACAATCGTCCTGATGCTTAAGGAAGTTCTGTCTCTGATACAGTCTGTCTGAGCACTTCTCCAGCCTGGAGAGGTGTCTTTGAAAGTCAGCACCACCAGCTTTTCTATCAGCCAGTCTTCCTAGTTTGGTATCTCCAAAGTGGTGAAGGCCTATGTGATCCCATCATCAAGGTGGTTAGTGAAGGACAGCAATATTTGCCCCAGTTTTTGCCCCTGGGCTCTACCACTGCTGGCCTTTGTGCTGCTGACAACAACACTTTGAACCCAGCAGCTGAGCCAGTTTTCAATCCAACTTATCCACTCTGAACTTCAGCCTTTTGTTTGTCCTCTTTGCACATTTTACCTTGGCAGTAGAGATTGTTGTTGTGTAACTTCACTGCCAGCATCAAATTACAGAGGTTGAAATGCATCGTCTACTTTTAGCAAGTTTAGAGGTAGGTGCCATTGTAAAACAGGATTTCTTCAGCCCCTCTGGAAAGGAATTTTAATTAATGCTTTAGGTGGTATTTAAAGAGTGTGAACTTTGGCAACTTCTTGAACATTTTCAAGTGGTTTAAAAACATCCATACTGACTTGTGTTTTCAGAACTCGGCACTTGAAATATACTGAAATATAACAGCCTGAGAAGCACAAGTTGAGGATCAATAGTGATGAAATAGTTTTAATAGGCAGGAGTATTTATTTAGCAGCAAACCTAAGGGCTCAGCAGTTACACTAATGTGTAGTGAAAAACCTCAGTTCCTAAAATGTCAGATGATGTTCAGAAGTTGACTGTCCTGAAATCATTTCTGGAGTGCCGAAGCACAAAGCTGTTGAATACTCTCTTGTTCATGTAGAAGATATAGTTTTTAAAGTTTACAGTAGTCACAAATGCAGTGTGAAAGTATTTTTTCTTCATACTTTTCTACAAATACTATCTTAAATGACTTGAAACTGCAACTGAAGAGCAAAAGGGAAACTAGGAGGCTGGGAAAGAGAGGCACACCTTTTCAAGTGTTTCTTTTTTTGTTTCTTTCAGTCACTTTTTAAGCCTTGGTCGATAGCTCCATAATCTTCTCATTTATTGTAGGAGCAGTATTTTTTAGGCCAAGGAACAAGTTAAATAAAGATGAAACTCTCAGCTAGAGGGCTTGGGTTGGGCAGCTGAAAGCTATTGGAAAGGATGGTTGTTTGGTTGTTCATCTTCTGGAATAGAAAATGGATTTGGGAAGGCCTGATGATGCAGCGCATTGAATTTCCATGAAGGAGCAAAGGTAGGGAAGATCTAAAACAGGGACAATTCTGCACAGGAAGGAAGGGGATAAATCAAGGTAGTTTAATTGCTGCTTCAGTGTTGGTTGCTCTCTCTCTGTTAGCAGAAGCAGGGGTGGATTTTCCAGTTGACTTGCTTTGATTGACTGCGAGCCACTCACGCTGTGGCTAAGTGACACTGCTCATTAAAGATGGGTCTGCAGTTCCTGAAGGAGTGAGGAGTGTTGCACTAAAGTCAATGTTGTCACTTACCTAAACTCATTTTTAAATGTTCTTGCTAGCAGTAAAGAGCAAAAACGGTGAACAGAGGGCTGGTGAGGTCTTTTCAAGACATTCAGGTGCTCAGTCTGACACAGACTAGCATTGATTTGGTCTCTGTCCTTTTACTTTGGGCTGTTGCTTTTGGGTTTTATTTTACTTCTCCTCTGATCAAGTGAAAAAATATCCCATCTCTCCTAGTAAACACTCCCACATCTCCATTAGACCTCATGTAACGTGGTTTCCAAACCGCAGTGCTGTATTTCAGTCTCCTCACTTAAAAGTTAAGATTATTATCATAGAAATATTTTATTCTTGAGGGGTTCTGGAATTAAGGGGTTTTTTTTTGCAAAACTCTTCTCTTTAGTAAGCATTGATGTTGATATGATATTTTATGAAATTGATAATGATTGGTAATGTAAAACTAACCAGGTATTGTTTCACGTGGGCCCACTAGTATTTTTGTATAAACCCTTAACTGTTATGTTTGGCATAAAAGCACCTTCGCCCTTCTCTTTCTTTCAAGTCCACTCTGGCAAAGGTTTATTATCAGAGAGTCTGCAGTGCTTAAGAACACAAGGAAAAATTTAGGTCTTCTGGAAGAAACAGCCTGTTAGCAATCCAGATTTTTGGACAAGTTGAGGTCAATATGAAGATGAATTTTTGAAGTCTTTGAAATTATAGCCATCGGATAACATCTTCTTTCTTGTGTTCTTGAGTATATTTTTACACTGAGTAGAATTCAAGTCATATTCTTAATTTGGCAAAGGCAGGCATGGCTGAGACAGTAACTGGCTGCTGGAATAGCAAAAAGAATACATACAGTAGAAGTACTGCTTCTCTGACTAGAGGGTTGCTTTATTAAACCATTTCTTAAGTATCTCCTTTAATTAAAATTGTTCGAGCAGAGTGTTTACTTAGATTTGGTACCTAATTATGCTGTAATTGTTCATTGATATGAAAATTTTGAAAACATATGTTTAAATCCGACCAAATAAAACAATTGTGATTATTCTTATACAACCATCAGCTAATGATGATCTTAACTTCCAGAGATGGGATCATAAGCCTAATGTGCCGCAGTTTGTTTGCTTCCATCTTTGTCTCCTTTTGTATAGAACACTAGGGCACAGGAAAAAGATTAAAGACATGGAAATAACTCCATGAAGTTGTGCTTTCCTGAATGTAGTGATGTGCTGCTTATTCATAGAGTGGAAGGTTGCGACAGATGTGGGTATCTGAAGTGTCTGGGTTGTTTGTGCAACTAGCTGGAATGGCATTTGTTGAAGTGCCCCCATCAAGGTTCAGAGAAATTCTGTACTTTTAGTAAGCCATTTATCTGGTCTCTTAATACCTGGCTTGAAAACCCTTAGAAATATTGAATATAAAAACTTAAGGTCCTATATGGGATAACTTGAAAACCATCTGCCATCTATATAGCAGGGACAAGAAACTTGAATGCTTCATTTTCATGGTCATAGTTGCAAACCAGGCAGAGAATGCACAGTCACTGGCCTTTTTGGTTAACAATGCTAATTTCAGGCGTCTTGATGTATTCTGTGACGGCGTCCAGAAAATTATCCTTAAAAAGGCAGTTACTGCCAAGTTAATGGTGAATATTCAGGAATCAGTATGCTCCTTTCTTGATATTACTTTGATTAGGTACCATGGTCAAAACTTTTTTCATTTGTTTTTATACTCAATTTGGGAAATTGTTCAATTGCCCAAATTTCTGGGGGGCTGAAATATATATTGCAGTGAAAGGTACTTTGTGAAAGTTGCAAAGTGTAGAAGAAGCTGGTCATTTTGGGCACGGAGTACGAAACTGAAGACTTGGGGCATCTGCCTTCCCCTTTATTTGCTGCTGTTAAGGCTTTTGGTGGGGTTTTAGTCTCAGGGTAGGGAGGCGGCAGCTGACTGGGAATAACACAAACCCAGGCAAAGAACTTCTCAGAAGAGTGCTGCAGCTGAGCATGTCTATCCATGGAATAACAGAATAATATTTCTGTCCATCCACAGAAATAACAAAGTGTGCATTTTTCTTATTAGAGAGTCAGGTGACTGTAAAGACTGACAATCATAGTAGTTTTAAATTTGAGCTTTTATGAGATTAATTTGTTAATTTATGTCCTCTGTAAGTATCCAGTAGCACTGAGCTGAGGTCGTACAGACAGCACTGATGACTCTGGTCCTCATTAGTCCTTAGCCTGTGAGGTCAAAGCAGTGAAGCTTGGAGGCAATTTTGCAAGAGAAGTTTGAGATGGAAGAGTTGTTTTCAGCTTTGGGCAGGAAGAGCCAGCCCTGTGCTCTTGCATCCCCCAATGCTCACTGTGAAAGTAAACACTGTGCAGTGGAAGACAACTCTTTTCAGAGTGCTTAGTGCAGTTGGAAATACTTCTGAAAGATGTTTTCTGAGCTAAGAGTGGAAGCAGGGTTTTACTTATATGAAGATTATTAGGGCTGTGTTATATCATCACAAAATACAGTGATGCTGCCCTGCAGGCCAGAGCTTTTCCAAACTGTGCTGTGTCCATGCTGCAGGGCTGCTTAGATATGAGTTGTATTTAGCAGTAAATGTGTTGTGCATTTCTGTATATGAAAATCTATTTCATGTGCCTGCACTCTACTCTTTACAGGTGCTAGTACTGAATCTGAAACAAAAACAATACCCAAATGAACCACAACAATCAACCAAACAAAAAAAACACCAACAAAAAATTCCCCCAAACCAACCAACTAAAAACCAACAAAAAAAAAAATCCCTCAAATCAATCAACCAAAAAACCAACCAAAAAAAATCCCCCAAACCAACCAAACAAAAAGCCAACCAAATGAAAAAAACAACCAAAAAAGAAAAAAATCCCCCAAACCAACCAAATGAAAAAACAACCAAAACAAGAAAAAAATCCCCCAAACCAACCAAATGAAAAAACAACCAAAAAAAGAAAAAAATCCCCCAAACCAACCAAATGAAAAAACAACCAAAAAAAGAAAAAAACCCCCAAACCAACCAAATGAAAAAACCAACCAATCCCCAAATCAACCAAAAAACCCCCAACAAAAGAAAACAAAAATATCCCCCAACCAACCATAAAACCAAGAAACCAAAACCCACTCAAATAAAATCCACAAACCAAAAATCCCCAACCAAAATCCCCAAAACGAGCACATGAAAAACCAACCAAAGAAAATGCCAAACCAACGAAACAAAATCCCAACCATACAAAAAAGCCACCAGACAAATCCCGGCCCCACAAAAAACAAAGAAGATGAAAAATTCCAGTGAAGAAATGACCTTAAGGGACGAAGACTTTTCTGTGAGCTCATCTTCCTTTATGTAATGTTCCTCAAATAGATGATTTGTAATGAAGTAAACAGGTGGTGCTTGACCCTCCCTTTTTTGACTGAGTTGAGAATATTCAAGCATTTACATTTTTATTCACTAGAACTAAACCTGAAATAAGGCACATCACTCCTTGATAAGAATTTCATGTTAAGAGTCAACATTGGATGAGATCCTAGTGGTGAAACTGAATGTTAGCATGTGTTTAAGCTTTCAGCCTGGCTATCTGGAGATGGAAATCTGCTTTTTCGAGTTTGTAAAGGCTGGTACCCTGAAAAGGCTTTCAAGAAAGGAGAAGTTATACTTATAAAATGCCTAATCAATGAAAGGCTGAAAGGCCGTATGGCAATTTCCATGTAGAGAGGAGCAAATTTTACTTTGATAAAAATGATAGTGCTAATGAACAGTAACCCATGAATAACAGCAAAGATTAGTCCCTTTTAATCAACCCAAAAAACATTGGAATTGGACACTCCCAGACTCAGTTCAAAGATGAGTGGCTCTCCTATATCTTGCTGTCATCTCATTTAAAAAAAGGCATTTTGTAGCTTGCAGGGAAGATGGATTTGAGGATTCATGCCTATTGTTTATTGCAAATATAATCTGTATGCATGTGTGGAGAGTGTGATTGATAACTGGCTAGCTGCAAAAGGTCACGTAGACATGAGAGAGCTTTGCTGAGCACTCAGGCACTCTCATGAAAACCAGCAAGGCAGTAAGCTTCGCATGTCCTTGAGCACAGCTGCTATACGATAACAAGACCTTGTAGCTGAACGATATGAGGGAGAAGCACAGTAAAACAAAAACTTACTCAAACTATGTAACCACAAAGAAATGTAGAAAGAGGCGTAACTAACTTTTAGTCTGAGCACCAATCCTGAGCTTAACTTTTGCAATATGCATGAGCTTATTAGTGTTATTATAAAAGCATTGTGTGAATTAACAATAAACGAGCTTGGTTGACGACCACCTGGTGTCCGCCTCTCCCTTCTCCAACATGCATGTATCGCCCGTTGTACTTAATGCTGGTGCATAATGCCCTGTGGTTATTCCCTAGTGGATTCCTCTGCTGAGACTAAGGTTTAGAGAGAATATTTCAGCAATTTTGTGGTCCCCTGCCTGGTTAGTAATTTAAGGAGTGAGCTTCCTGAGCTCATTGTAGGAGAGGAGTTGTCTTACTCCTTCCAAAACTAAGCAAATAGCTATCTGCCTAGTAGTAGTCTATTTGTATCTTTGGCAGCTCCGTTTTTTAATTTCAAGCATTTGTTCAGCTCTTATTTAAGATGATCTTCAGGAGTGAAGTGATTGTTTAGTTAACTTCATCATGTTGTGGATGAAGACTTTGGAAGACAGTTGTCTCAGTCTGAGAACAGATAAAAGCTTCTCGATAATGAGGAGAAGTAACAAGGCTCAGCAGGCTGGAGTGCCTCTTATCAACAGCAGCTGATGTATTATGAAACAATTTACCGTCTGCAATGTCTCTGGAGGGCCGTTTTGTGCTGTGACTGACAACTGGGGAGCCCTCTTCGTAAAGCTTTCAAAGAGTGCCCTGGATGGTGTAGGACTTTTGTCTCCTGTGCAGAGAAAGGATATATTTATTCCAGTGGAAGTATCATCTTCCCTCTGACCTCAGTGCATTTTGCATTAAACAGAATTATTTTTCTAGGGGAGCTGGAGCTGATTGCTTTCTATGAGGTTTGGAACGAACCTTTGCCAGCACTGTGTCGCTTATTACAACTGCATCTGTGACTTTGGAAAGGCTGGGGAAGAAGGGAAAGGGAGAGAAGTAGTTTTGAGTATATAAAATGAGTGTTTTATTGTTTTTCTAAGAAAGAGTGATGAAGTTGTTAGCAAATCATTGTTAAAGCACTTGTACAGTGTGGTTTCCCTGATATGCTGTGTTTTCTGTAGCAGAATCACAGGAGTCCTAAGTATATTCAATGACAAAATTACATTTATTATCAAGAAAACACTGTAAATTGTATTCTGCAGCCCTAGAGCCAAAAAAACCAAGCATGAACAAAGGTGTTATTCAAAAAGGCTGCTAAATAGAGAGATGAGAGTAATTAAATAGTTAAGTCTTAAACATGCAGGTATTTAAATAAATGCATTGCTGTTTTACTTAGAGGGGGGAAAAGCAAACATGAGGAACTTTAAAACTGAGGTAGAGGCGACATCTAAGACACAAAAATCCTTGAAAATTTTGAACAGAATTTGGTACATAGCACAAGTTATGTACACAAAGTGGTAAGAGGTAATTTAAAGGTCACATATAGGCCTGGTTTTCAACTTCATTTGTGGTTAAACTTTGCTAATTTTCTGTACTTGGTAAAAGCAGGGATGGAATGACAGACTGCAGAAATAGCCTGGGAGATCAGAGTGGGCAACCACCCTAAACTGATATCATGTGGAAAGAAACGCCTGGATTTTCTGTTCAGATCAGTCACAAACAATTATGTTTCGTGTCAATGTTGATGGAGGAGGTGAAGAATCTGGTTCTGGTCCTCTGGATTCACACTAAAGGAATTTTTGATATACTTTTCTTAGCTTTCAGGGTAAATGTAGGATTTTTGAATATTTATGAGCTGCTTATCAAGTTTGTGTTGTGGAAGATGCTCTAAAAACTCTATTACTGTTTCATCAAATCATTAAACTATTTGCAGGTGATAGTAAGGATTAGCTGAATGATTGACTTATCCCTGTTTTACAGACACAGCACCTAATATTTACTTCATTTTTTTTTTCTTAAATCAAGAACTAAAATAGGAGGGGAAGGAGGAGAAGAAAAATAATGCCCGCTTGATCCTTTGCAGTCAGTAATTCCATGTTCATTTTTCAGCCCTGATTTCTTTCCCCCACCCCATTATTTGGTTCATTGTTTCAATGTATCCTATTTCCATATATTTTCTCCTCGATGCAAACTGCCAGGCTGAAATAATAACTAGGCAAGTAGATTACACTATAAAAAGATTCTCATAACGAGATCTTGGTTAACTCCCAACCACAGTTCACATCAGGGAAACATCACCAAGAACAGGAATTGATTCAGCCTCTGGAACAAGCCATCATATAAAATGCCATGGGCTTTTCTCAGCCCATAAAGTAAAGCAGAAAGAATGCAGAGACAGAAATGATTTGTCCGGAGGGTTTAGGATGATGGAAACAGTTCCAACAGCTATTAGGGTGTGGTTGTTTTCCAGTTTACTGGTCACCTTTTCTTCACACTTACGACATGCAATTTTGGTTCTTGTCCACTAAAGACAGTGCATGGTTTGGTGTTCTGAGTTCTGGGATATGTGCATGCACTGAACCTAAGTGTTATGGGGCTTGCCTGCCTTTGCTCTCTCTGGGGGATAGTTTATATTGCCTTTCTAGCCTAATTTTCTGTTTCTTCAAAGTTTTCTTTTGCTTTATTTATTTGTTAATAATACTTGACCATAAGTATTTGTTCACCTAAGTGCACTATCAAGGCTGGCAAAAGCAAATTGGATCTAGGGCACAAATAACCTGAGTTTCATTTGCATACTCTCAGTGTAATAAATAGTTCTCTTGTCCCCAACTTCCCTTTCACATGTTGAAAGCACTTTGTAGCTCTGTGGACCAAAAGGGTATGGCACCGTGTCAGGGTCCGCAAATATATGCGGGGAACCTGATGGTTCGTTTTAGGGATCTCAAGGCGCAAAAGACACAGCGGGGGACAACTCAGTTTGCTCAATCCAAAATGCAGCTTTATTTAGTGCCAACAAATGCGATAGAGGGAGTTTGAAGGGAAGTAAAAGATAGCGAGAAAAGAAAGAGGGAGTGGGTTATAGCTACCAACGGAGAGACGAAATCCTCATGGTCCAGCCAATAGACCCGTCTTCTTCTGTGGGGAGATCTCAAAGTCTGTGCTTAATTCAGGGGTCCTTATAGTCCTCTTTGAAGCGACAGGCAGTTGGCCAAACAGGTGGGGGAAATCATCACAGCGTGTTCATTTAGAGAACTCAGAACATGTCAGTCGTCAGCAGGTACAGTGTCAACCAGAACGAGTCAGCAGGCGCAGTCACTTCACCGTGACTTGCCCATTGTTTCTGCTCAGGTTCTGATGTTCCGATAGAAGTGCGTGCTGGGTTTTTCCATCGAACACACCTGCAGGCAGCACTTGGCCAACATCCCACCAACCTCAGCCAGGCCAGAACTCCTGTGTTGAGATTTTAGAGTCCCTTTTAGGGGTTTTAGTCTCTGTCCTTGACGATGGTCGTGAGGCAGATGAGGGATCTTCGTACCGTCTCTTACACACCAGCACCTCCCATGTCAGTGATGTTGTGCTTCAACTCCTGTGCCAGTGTAAATATGTATTTTAACGTGTCATAACTATAGAAATACATTTTAGTAGAGGTGGGGAGAGAGGCAAGGGAAGCAGCAGTTGGAGCAAAAGCTAGTGTCTTCCTGGTATTTTGAGGAGGAAGTTGGAGAATAATGTGTTTTCATAGAACTTGGACACAAACTATTTGGTAGTTCACATGTGGAGGGTCTTGGGTGTTGCCATGCTTTTCACTTTTCCCTGGGGCATTTTTCATGTTTGACTTAGCTAAACTGAATTTAGGATTGGGAAAAAAACACTCCCATCCCAAAAAGACATCTTTTCCCAGATGAGAATTGGACTGTCTAAGTTCTTTGTTTGTATCCCAGAATTGCATTTGTTGTCATACCTAACAGAATTTATAATCATGGCTCTTGCTTTCAAGGGTGCACTGGTGTATGTGCAGGTGGGGAAATTATTACCTAGAAATATCAGAAGTAATTGATGAAAATTTGAACCTCTAAGCTTAAAGAATTTTAAGACTTTTTTTTTTTTCTTGTAGATGAAAAGAAAAAAGGTTTTCATTTCAGTGGAAATATTGAATTTTGTGGAGTTTGGGACTCAGAAGAAAATCTTGGTGCACTTAATTTTCGTTACATTTGGTATTTGTGTTAGTAGCCACGCTTGTGATGTTAGGAATAAGACAGAATTTTTATTATGCACTGGAAATTTCTTTGAAATATATCTGTAGTGAAAATTGTTGCTGAAATCAAGAATGAATAAGCAACTTATTGCATTTGTTTGAAATTAATTCTTGGCTGTTGTAATTCTGCAGATTAATAGATATGTTTGCGAGTATTATGAGAACATAATGAACCTAAGATCCCAGTAGTAATAAAACAGTAGTTCTGTTTAAAGAATAATTGTATGGTTTATAGAGAGAGCCTGTTAATTTGAAAGATTGCATTTAGCTGTGTTCATTTCCCTGCTGGCTGAATCCAAACTGTGAGCATGAATTAGTCATCAATGTTTTGAAAGGGAAGAGTAATACTTAGTTTATTACTAAATGCTTTTGAATGTAGAATTAGATCTTCAAGCAGAGTGCCAAATTTTCAATCTAATGTGTAGTTCTTACTTGTAAAATCATATTTTGAAATAAGCTTGAGGAGCTTTGTTACTGTCACAGGCTCCACCAGAGCGCCAGGTTTTCTTGACTCAAACTTATTAAAGGACTGAGGACTATCTCTGTAGGATTTAGAGATCTGCTCAGTTTTTCCATGTCCATCTTAATGTGTCTGTGAACCGTTCTCTAATTGCACTGGTTTGGAAAACTGGAGAATATACACAGTAGTAGAGTGTTGAAGGTGAAGGAAATCAAGTTTTAATAACTGCACTGAAAATCCTTTCCTTTTAGTAACCAGTGTGTTGACTGGCTTTGCACAGTGCAAAATGATTTTTCATTTTTTGCCCACAGATATTTTTTCATAAGTACCCTGCCCACAAGCATCTGGACTAATATTCAATTACTGCTGTACTTATCTGGTGCTGGAATATTCAGTGTTCTGTAGCCTACAGGAAAATGTCATAGAGAACCCAAAAACCACAGAATGAACTTAAAAATAACATGATGACTCATTCAATAGATTAGAGCTGTTTGTATTCACAATTATGGAGTTTCAAAATAAAATAGGAGTGGTTGAGATAAAAACTAAAGAGTGTAAAAGGGCCAAATTAAGATGAAATAACTTCTTTTATTGAATCAAAAAGCAGGGTTTTGTAGCTGAAAACTGGAAGCAGTTTAAAAACCTGTGATTTCAGCATAATAAGCGATAGCCTACAAATACTGGGAAGGTATTTCCAAAGATTTTGTAATACTTCTCATTCCTGCTTAAAACATTGAACAAAACTTGTGTGGCCTCAGGAATGGTCTCCCGTGTCAGTGTCAGCAGATGTTTTCATACTCACATGACCCATCCAAGTTTCAGTTGTCTATAAAACAGGCTTAAAACAACCCTGGTGTGTCAGGATGCCCTGAGCCCTTCCTGTGACAGGGACAGCTTTGCTTCTGCAGCCCAGAAGAAAATGTGGTTGGCTGAAGGAGACACTGGGTCTGTGTTTGCTTATGAGTGCAAAAGTGATGAAATTAAAGGTAATGTGGGTATTAATATGCTTAGTACATGTTTCTCACTTAAATGATGTGAAATGACATCCATGTGATAGGAATTTATTTTCTGAGGCATAATGAGGCATAATTTCCAGCATATAAACCTTAGCAGAACAAGATTTGACAGAATTTGATTTTTCTTTTCCATAAAACCAGTTTCTCAGGATTTTCAGGATCTCTGTTGGTCCTGCTCGGTGTGACATTGAGTCACTTGGATGTGGGGACCAATTGGACAGATGCTCTTTCCTGCTGTGCTGGCCTCTGGTCTCTGTTTTGATGCATTAGACTGAGGGTGAGAGAATTAACTGAGTGCCAGAAGTTCATTTTGCATTTCTGATAACAGGGTTTTTTGAAATTTAGGGAAATCACCTGTACTTGGATTGTATCAGTGATTTTAGACTTAAGTATAGGTGACTTGTTTCTACTGGGACCAAGAGCTGTTTCCTGTCTGCAGCAATTTTCCTTTAATTACACTTTCATACACTGTCTAAATAGAACCTATCGTCCTTCTAATCTATATTTGGTTCAAGGCTTATATGATGAAAGAGTGTTTGACATCAAATACTGATGTGTGAAAATACCAAAACACAATTAATGCATGCCTTCCTATGCCTAAAAACCCCCAAAATCTAGCATGTAAACGTTAAAGTCAAAAATTCTTTGGGGTCTTATCTGATAATACATTTGTTACTATTGTATTGACATATATTTTGTGAAAGCTGGTGCTGGATATGTGATATGCATGGGCTTTCCCAGGGGTCTTTTCTAAATGTTTAGGTTTTGCAATAACTTTTCAAAACTTCATTCCTATGACCATGTCTTAGTACATACTATTGGGGGTGAAAAACAGCAAGGATCCAAATGCAGGGGGGAAAATACGGAAACTGCAGCTACAAAAAGATTTCTGCATCCAACAGTTCATGTGATTACAGTGTTATACCCGGGCTTGTGCTTCACTTGCCTTTGAAAGGGAAATGTTCTGTCAGGTTTTTCCTTTATAGTAAGTTAAGCTACTCTGTGACCTTCTCTGCATTAAGCAATTTTCTTATGAACCCTACTGAAAAGCCCAGTAAATCAGACCTGTAACTTGATATCTCATTTTCCTCTTGTTCTACTAATTCCCCCTGTGAGCCGTTCTAGGCTTCTTAATGCCTATGGAACAATTTCTTATTGAATGGTGGCTATCATCCTGCAACTGGCACCCTTTTAACTTGATCTGACTTTGATGTTTTTATTGTTCAAGCATTTTGCTGCAGCTCTGCAGTGCCTGTTGCTTGGAGCCAGTGATGTGGCTTGTGATGATTGTACAAAGGGGCCAGTGGGAGTGACATGGATGCTACAGTAAAGGAAGAGACAGTATTCTGCATGTGTTGGAGCAACTGAGACTTTTCTAGTTTATGATGAACTGTTAATCACGTTTTCTACGATGAAAAAAGCACTCAAGGTCATTTTCTTGATAAACCTGATGCCACAAGCCATGTCAGTCATGCATTAGATGCAAATACAGTAGTATGATACCTTTGCTCTAGTTTAGTTAATCTGTCTTCAGCTGGAATCTGCCAGAAATGTCATCTGCATAGTGTAACTCGGGTCAAATATTGAAAATTGCAGTAGTGGCATCTGGGCTCTGCATCCAGCTCTGGTATTGTGCAAAGCACTTGTGAGGACCTGCTCTGAATGCAACTGTGTCCCTTGCTGCTGCAAATTGCAGTTCCATTAGCTCTCCTGGGAAGTCTTTTCCTTCTCTGTAACAGGAGATATCTCTGGCAAGTATTTATAACTGATTTGAGGTAACTAACTGGAGTGCTGGGATTCTTCTGATGTGGATGTCTACTTCTGTCTTTAACTGTTTTATAAATGACATTGGCTCCCAATTTTATTCAGGCTGAATGATGCCTGAATTGATAAACCAGCTTGGGAGCCTGGGGGCAGTGGAATGTAACAACATGTTAATAAAGTCGCCAATAATTTTTCTCCTGAAGTCCATTAAAAACATGGCAGAAGCATCCCCTGTTTCTGTCAAATGGGGTGGCTCTCGGTTGTCTGGGATAATGGACTGAAGGAATAGCCCAAGGAACAGAGGAAAAGCATGGGCAGTCAAGGTGCAAGAAGAATGGGTGTGGAGATTTAGGAATGATTTGTGACTGCTGTCCTGACAGGGATCAAGTAGTCCAAGGGGCAGCATGGTAATGTTGGTGTGATGCTGCATTTGTCCATCTTGTAGATCCGTCTTGATGGGCATTGTTAGCCCAGGAGTCTGCTGGCCTGATTTGTTTGCTCTGTTTTGGGAAATAACCGACTGATACAAAGACGGAAGAGTCACAGTTACACAGTTACAAGAACATGTTAGCTGTTGGGGAATGCTTGCTTTCTGTGTCATTTAGACTTAAATACGCTTTAAAAATACCTTGTAAATACATTTAGAATACATTTAGTTCTTTGTATTAGTTAGTGAAATGCTGGAAAACTGTTTCTGTAGTGAAGTGTTGGAACTAAAAAAGCATTGACTTATTTGTAGAATCTAAATTAATTCAGTGCTGAAGGCCCTTGTAAACTTATCTCAGTGCAGAGACCATGTAACAATAACACATGTGCAGCAGCTCACTAGGTCTGCAATCAGGCAGTAGGATGGCTTTGCAAGTCAGCTGTGTGAAACCAGTGTTGCTCTGCAAAAATCCTGCATTTTGTCGCCTCAGTTAGTGCTTTTTCAACAGCAGTTCCAGTTTTCTGATTGATATGATTTGTATCATGCCACTCGTGTTCCTCTGGCTGTCCAAATCCAGTCCCGTAATGTTGCTGTCTGTCCAGTGTGGGGCTCTGGTTCCATCTCTGAGGTGTGTGATGCATCCAGCTGGCAGTGCTGACTGACAGCTGGAGTCAGCAGAGGCATGGGTTAGTTACTCTCCATTCCATTGCAAAGGAATTCCTCTGCTGCAGCCAGGTGTCGGAGGTAATAACTGTCCTGTGCTGCTGATGCACTGCCTTCTCCAGCTTATTTAGTGATCTGTCAAAAAACAAAAAAAGATCATTTTGCTGATTTGAAAAGCAACACGCTGAACAGATCATTCAAGGTAGGAGGCTATTTCACATTTGGGAGAATAAATGTTCTTTCAGTGTTGCAGTTCTGAGTAAACTAAATATAAACATGTTTTCTTCTAGCTAGAAGGAATGTCACTCTCTATTTTCATACAGTTGATAATAAGTTGGAAAATAATGTAGTCTCCTAACGTTCAAGGAATGCCAGAAATATGGCAGGATTTTCTGTGGTTTTTAATGCTCATTTCTAGTGTAACTTGAATGTATTCCAAAATTACATGTTGGTGGTACATTCAGGCCAACATTGAATTGACTGGATTGTGTTGGTGGGTCCATGTGTAGGTTTTCCATATATTTACATACACCTTTTTCAAGAAGGGAGTTGTATTTTGCATTTCCATATACCTTCTAAAAGAAGGGAGTTGTATTTTCTGTGACTCCCTGCATAAATTCATAAATCTGGAGATTCTGTAGGGCTTAAAGGACAGTCTGGGGAGCAAAGCCCTCTGAACCCTGTGTCTTCGACTAAATTGACCATTAATCCTCCTGGTGTCCACATCTGAGAGCCATACCCTCTGCTTGCTGCAGGTTTGTCACAGCTCTTTGGGGTCACGATGGCCTTCGTGATCTGAGTAATGCTGTATTGCTCCTGCCTGCTCACCTCTGCTCAGAGAGGTTCAGTATTTACTAGCTCAACTCTTATGCAGAAATTTACCAAAAGTTAATGTTAATTAACCCCTTCTGATGGGGTTAAATGGAACTATGGGCCTGATGGTACACTTACATTCCTAATGAAAACTAATATTTGTTATCAATATCTTAAGTGTTAGTATTGTTTCTTTCATGTTGGCTTTTGGGTTTGTGGGTTTCCTGTTGTTTAAATGACTTCTGCCTTTCAACATTATCAAGGTGCATTAAGGTGTTTTCAAAATTTGTTCCCCCCATTCTTGTTTCTGTATCTTTGAGATATATATATATATATACACACACATATATACATTATTGAAACACTACAAAGTTCCTTAAAAATGCAGCTGCTAATTTCCCATTTTCCCTAAGCAACTGTTAGGATTTCCTGAATACATTTGTGAAGCCTGCTTTATGTAAATATTTCCAATTTTTCTTTTTCTTAGTGTATTTTCATTTTGATTTGTTTGCTATGTCACCTAATTTACAAGAGCATTCACATTCAACATCCATAATTTTTGTGCCATTTTTTGTGTTTGTTAAATTGCACGGTTAACCTAAGAGAAAGAGAAAAATATTGCATGTGGGCCTGGCAGGCTAAGTTTTAGTTGTACATTTGTATCCATGTGTTTGCCATAGTTTTTTTTGCATTTGAAATATTCTGTCTATGCATTTAAATATTCTTTTAATGTGAGTTTAAAGGGATTGAATAGAAAGATGAAACTGAGATCACTACACAGTCTTGATGCTGAAATCAGTCCTTTTTAGTCTAAATAATATAAGTGTGTAATATAAATGATACTTTCTTAGGAAGTTGTAGAAAAAAGCAGATAAATAATTCCTTTTAATGGTGGAGTTCTTCAAAACAGAATCAGAAATACTGCTTACTGTGTGCTTTCCTTAAAAGGTCTTTACATGAGGTAGCAGGAATAGGCATCAAGAATCTAAGCTTCTGGAATGTAAATTTCTTGAGTGTGTTTTGAAATATTTTATGGAGTGGGTTTCTGTTATCTTGCATCTATCTGGGAGCATATGAAAAGTCGTACACCCTTACTAATAGAAGGTAAAAAATAAAGGGTAGTTTTTTAGCGGCCCGTCTCCATGGTGTTGTCACAAGGTGCAGCAGTCTGTACCTTAGCAATGTGCTGAGGAACAAAAATGTTCTATTTGAGCGTGTACAGTAATTTAAATGCTCTTCTCTCTGAATTGTCTCCTCAGCTGGTTAAGGTTATGTTGGAAACTGTTGGAAGGTGTTATTTTCTTTGTTGTACCCCGAAAGGAACACTTTATAGATCACTTGTGTTACCAAAACCACGTCTAACTGAAGGTATGTGTATCTCTATTCTCCAGCAAGCAGGAAAAACGGGCATTTTCTTTTCTCGTGCAACTGATGAGCAAAAAGAGTACGTGAAAAGGACTGAGGAGGGTGGTATTTGTTTGGCTCAGGTTTCTTCAGTGTGACATTAGGGGACACTTGCCAGCCTTGGGGTCTATGTATGAAATTTATTGCACTTAATTGATTTTGTCCAAGACAATAGTCTGCTTCAATTGAAAAGTTTTACATCTGAATACCAGTAGCTTTGCAGCTGATCTGATCCTAACATTAACTCTGGGGAGAAATTCGGTCTAGGGAGAGCATTTCTGTATTTTGGATGCTGTGCTTTGAAAGTTTGGACGTGTAATCTTAACAAAATGATGGAGAAAGAACATCAGAAAGTCTGCACTGCATAAGCCATTGAAACGTACTCTTAAATGTCAGTTCAGGGGTGAAATTCTCTGCTCTGTTTGGCATTTATCCTAGGCTACCTATGTCCTGTGCTATCAAGCTGTACTGAAGGGGCTGCCTCACAAGAATTTTGGATATTAGTTGTTTATATCCATCGTGGTAATGGCTGATGTGTTTTCCAGATCAGCCACTAGAAGGTGTGAAAATTGTAAACTGATGAGCACAGAGAGGGTCTGACAGTTTCTCCTGCAGAAGGCAGTGATACATCTGTCCTCAAGCAAATGCTGCATAATCCATACAATTTATTAGTGAATCATGCCTTGAGCTTGGGAATTTCACAGGAGCAGAGCTATTCAGGGGTCTGACATGTGCATACAGTGTTTGTGGAGAGTCTCTTTGCATCCTCAGCAACCCCATCCATGCTTGTCCAGCCTCCTCCTTCCTCCAAAGCAGGGAAGAGATCTCTGAACCCATTGCTGCAGGAATTTACCCCGTTTGATTTATGATGGAAGCAAGCTCAGGTCTGTCAGAAGATCTACTTTCATCCCTAAAATGTGGGAGTGAGGGAAATGTGATTAGGAACATTACCTGCCCTCAGACAAAACTAATTGTGTCTAATGTTTGCTAATACTTAATGGCACTTTTCAGCAGTCAAACTTGAATGAGTTGATGATTGCTTAATGTACTTTGTGTAGAAAAGCTGTCAGTGGCCAGCGCAGGAGATGGGAATTACGTGGTCAAGGACGTGTACAGTAGGAATAGAACATGTGGAGAGTGTGATTGATAACTGGCTAGCTGCAAAAGGTCACATAGACATGAGAGAGCTTTGCTGAGCACACAGGCACTCTCATGAGAACCAGCAAGGCGGTAAGCTTCGCATGTCCTTGAGCACAGCTGGGATACGAGCCTGGATTGTTAGGCCTTGTAGCTGAAAGATATGAGGGAGAAGCACGGTAAAACAAAAAACTTACTCAAACTATGTAACCACAAAGAAATGTAGGAAGAGGCGTAGCTGACTTTTAGTCTGAGCACCAATCCTGAGCTTAACTTTTACAATATGCATGAGCTTATTAGTGTTATTATAAAAGCATTGTGTGAATTAACAATAAACGAGATTTGCCGATCACTCATATTGAGTGCCACATTTCTCCCGCTGCGGATTTCCCACAAGAACGGACTTTCCAGTTCTTAAAACCTTCTTAGTAGGAGGTGTGATGGTGCACTTTGACTAAATTGTGGTCAATTCTGTCTCCTAATAGCTGGCATCTTCAGATTCTACCGGCGGTGTTGGGAATGTCTTTTCAAGAGTTGAGAAGGAAAGTTTCTTTTAAGGATTCTGATCTTCCAGTGTGATGCGTGGATACCAGTCAACATGTAGACAGATGACAGGCACAGACAGTATTCTTGGCAATTGCTTAGAAAATAAACAAAACATCAGGCAGTAGAATAATCCTGACAACAAGGAGGATAACAGTAACTTTTCCAAGGGACAAATGTCAATGTCACTTTCAGTTACATTGCAGGAAAAAATGATAAAAGAAGTGGGTGTGACCCAGAATTCCCACAGCCAAGAGGATATGTGAGTACCAGTTTGGCTGAAATGACTGTTGCTTGTCATTCCCCAGTGACAGTTTGGAGAAGTCATCACAGGCTCTTTTAATTGATGAATACTGATGTGTATAAGTCAGGTGTTGGTATATGTATTTTCACATCCTTTTTTTTGCTTTTTCCATGGTGCAGCAGGTAATCTCAGAACAGCAGTGGCTGTGCTGAAGCAATATAAATAGTAATCTCTGATTTTTTCCAATGATGTTTGATTGCCAAGTGATATCCTCAGCAAAGTTGGTCAGACCCTCTCAGTCCTACTCCTTGTAGCTACTGAGTACTGAGATTGTGGAAGGCCTTACTGAAGCCGACAGAAGTAATTTTCATTGCCTTCAGTGACTTTTAAATTGGGCTGAAAGTGCTGGTTGGTCTCAAAAATACTTTGTGAGCTTTGATCTAATGAGTGGAGACCAGTGGTAAATCAAAATGGAAGGAAGAGCTTTGTGGGCAAAATGCAGTATAGGTTAATTTGCTTTTTCAAATTCTAACTTATTTAAATTTTACATCAGAAGTTGTGGAGGTCTAAATCCCTACTACCACCTTAAGGCATCTCTGCCTCATCATTGCTTAAGACACTGACTGAATGCACATAGTTTAATTTAAAGTTGATTGCATTTAACAACAGAATTTTTTAAAGCCTTTAGTCATGTAATAATGGTAGATAGCGCTTAATTTAGTCAAGAATGACCCGATACAGTTATCTATCATTTACATTAGCAATGTTGAACCGACAGTAAATTCAATAATTCTTCAATTTTATGCTCTTAACATTTAAAAACCTAAATCCACTTTAAATCAATTTGCATTGTTTTGAGGATGGGATTCTTAATGTTAAGCTCCTATTAAATCCGCATTTTCTCTACTGTAAGGTTGCTTTGAATTTTTTTGTCATGTTTTTGTGGAATGTTGGTCTTAAGCAGTTTTTGTGGGTTTGTCTGTGACTTAAGGAGCTCTCTATTGGATACTGACCTATGCAGTTGAAATAGAACACTGGAAAAACATGATTTATAACAAATGTTGTCATAGCAGACCAGGAGGTTGGGTTGATATTTCTTCTTCTTCCATCAAGGAACACGCATGGCTGTGGGCTATAATTTATAACAACAGTGTTGCTTTGACCGGTTTTGGTTACTGTGGGCTTGTTTTCAGGAATGATGAGTATGTAGTTATCCCATCTTGAAAGAAATACATAGCACATGTGCTTGTTTGGATTAATTAGTATGGTTTTATATCACAGTTGATAGAAAGCTGGAAGAAAAGCCCAAGAATAAAGGAATAAAGGAGGCCAACCAAATAACTGAGGGTTGTGACTGTGGTTAAAGTCCCTTATGAATTCTGAGTGCTCCAGCACCGGTTTTCTGTGAGTCACTCTTTGAAGCTGCATTATCATTTTGTTATATATATTCCAATATATGTAAGTCCTGTCAGACCCTAGAGAGAACACTTGCAGTGAGTAATTTCAGGTCTGAGTGCCACAAGCAGGCTGCTGAGAAAGCTGGCCCAGCCTTTTTTTTTCTTGGTGGTTCTGATGGTTTGAGCTGCAAGTTCACTCAGTTGAGCTGCTCTGTGCTCCAGCTCTGTTTCTTTAGTGATGCTGCAATACTTGCTGCACGGCAACTCAGTTGGAAAACAAAGAAATTAATGATACAGACAGAAGATCTGTTCCCAAAGCAGGGTGAAATTCTGGTGGAAGGGCTTCTGCTGCTTGAATTTTAAACACTGTGCTGTGAAACCTCTCACGTCATCTGTGGGTTAGTGGTTGTATCACCTGGGATAGTCTATCCAGGCCCTGTTGATGCAAACGTGCTTTTCACTGGTGCTGCTCCCTATTTTGGAGAATATCTGAAAATAAGGGGTGAGCAAGTACTGAAAATTTCCATTTTTGCTCCTATTTACACACTTGCCTGCTGTTTTAATTTTAAAGTAGGGTGTCAGATAGAATCTGTCTAATGGCAGCGGTGTAAAAAGCATGCCTTCAGTTCCAAACTGAAACCCCTTGCAATCAGCAGATGTCCCAGCTCAAGGAAAATGGCTTGCAAGCCCAAAACATTCACTTTCCCTGCCTCATTTCTTATGGTCTTACCAAGGAAATAGCAAGACTTGGATTGTGCTTACTCTTTGCAATGAAGAAGTTGTTAATGCTGCGTTTTCATGCTCCCATCGTCGTTGTACTCCAAATGTCTGTTCTGTGGAATGGGCAGGATTAGGCTGTTTAAGACAAAGCCACTCCACATTTACAGTGCCTGTAAGGTCCACAGTAAGAGCCCTAAATGGAAGTATCATTTTCAAGATGCCTTCTATTTTACAAGCAGCCAAACAGAAAATGAAACCCTGGGTTGAATTGTAGTCTTCCTGAAGGAAGTGTCAAAGCCTAACAAGGGAGCTTGACCCAGCTTTGTTCTTGTTGTTCAGTGAAATAAACTTTAATTGTTAATGAATCCAAACACTGTTAATGAATCCAATACTACTACTTTACTGAGAAAAGCTGTAATTACTGGACAATCCCCTGATTTTCAGCTGCTGTAAATCACTCTATCTTCACAGAATGGAGAGGGGCACTTCATTTAACAACACTGAAGAATTAAGACAGGGAAATGGCGTAAAAATCAGAAAGGATCTTAGAATTATAATCAGGGGAAACAGAGTAAAGAAAAACATGTAAAGTTGGGCGTTGCTTCTGTGTAAAGAGAAGTTGTACATCCGTGTACATGTAGTTGCATTAAGGAAAAGCATTAGTATTCAAGCCGAATGATGTCATGGAAAAACCGGATTGTTTTTTTTAAGCATGCAAAACTTCTGTCCGTTGAAAGGGGATAAGAACAGCATATTAATCTATTTCCCTCCTTACCTGTTGTTTTGTGAAGTAGTTAGGATTGCTGGCATTATCCATCTGGAATTTTATGCCAGTGGCAGATCCCTGACTGTGATGGTAGAAGGGTAAGGACCTCATCCAAATGCATCAAGAGGAATAGTGTTTCACTGTGAAACTGCCAAGTATTTCAGACCGGTGCCTAATACGGCAAAAACTTGTTGCAATTATGTGTAAAGTGTAATTTATCTAATGTAATTATGAGATGTTTAGAGCCAGTCATTTGAAATAGACTCCACTCCTCTGTTAACTTTTGACATTGGAAGGACTGTAATCATATTGCAGACCATCAGGCCTTGGATTAAAATTTAAACCTACAGTGAGCTTCAAACTGCTTTGCATTTACCCTTAGAAGAAAAGGGAGGTTGAATAATTTTTCTTACGTTGATTTATCTTAGGAAAATGGGTGTCAAGGTTCTGAATTACAGTAATTATTGTAAGCATGTAAAATATTATCAACTACAAGATACATCTGATGTGGTGTGGATGGATTAGTGCACATGCTAAGACCAATTTGAGAACATTTCACTTTTTGCTACGTTTGCTAGGGCTAGTTACATCCACTTAAAATACAGATTGGCTCTAAAATGGCAGCGGTTTGCAGGTCCTAAGTGTTAGGACTTTGGTTAAAGCAAAAGGAACAAAATAATTCTTTTTCTTTTAGCTTGTCATGCAGTTTGTGCTGAGGCTTTCAGTAGTACTTTATTGTGACAGCTCATTTTCCTTTTCATTTGATGCCCTCATATACACCTTGTCACTCTATTAAACTAGAAAGATTTAGTTTCTTAAAGAGCCTTCAATGAAGCTGTTATAAAGCCTTTTCTCAAAACAACAAATATGGAGCCTGAACACATGAGATTACATTGTTTTAGTTTATGTTGCTTTTTTGAGGAAATAAAAACAGGAGAGAGCAAGAGTTTATTGCTTAATAAGTATCAGCTATTATCATAAAAAGGGTTCATAATTTTGAGTTTCATTTTTATTTTGACCAGAACACTTTTAGATAATAAATGTTGCAATTGAATCTTGTTTTTTTTTAGGAAGTTGTTAAAACAAGCTAAATGCTTTCCATTTATGGATAACAAACAAGCACGGGAGCTTCCCACAGGCATCAGCTGCATCAATCATCAGCTGTGCCTGGAGCTCCGGCTCCTCCGTCTCCAGGCGGTCTCATCTTCTGTGGCCCCTGAAGGTCTTCTAAGGCCACCGGTTCTTCTGAGCCAGCAGATGACTGCAGTTCTGCAATTCGCTCCTCGAACATCAGCTGGACAAAGAGGCTTATCTGGGAGGGGCTGTCGTCGTCTCTCAGGGCCTGAAGAGCTGGAAGAGACAGGCACAGAGCCCTGGTCAGAGCCCGGATGTGCGGGAGTCCAAGGAGACCCTCCTGCCAAGGGCCATCCGAGCCAGCTCCTGCCGTGGCCACCACAAGAGAGGAGAGAGGGGCCAACGGGATTCGCCGCAAGGTGCTAAACACGAATCGCCCCGCCCGCGTCCCCGAAATCTCTCCGTGTTCTGCGCACGCCAGCCCTTGTCCGCACAGGGAGCCAGGCCCTCCGCAGGCAGGACAGGGATTGCAGCCCCCTGCGCGAGCATTGCGGCTCCCCCCGGCAGCCCCGCTGAGAACCCGCTGCCCTCACTCACCCTCGCTGAGGGCCTGGAGCTCTTCCTTCTGCCTCCTCAGGCGCACCCCGGCGATCCCTGGGAACACAGAGCCTGTCAGGGCCCCAGCGGCACGGCGCCCTGCCAGCGGCGCTGCCAGCCCTGTGGCCACACGGCCTCCTGCCCCGGCAGGGCTCGGCCCGGGCCCTTGCCGCATCCTGCCGCCCCAGGGCACGGCCGCAGAGGGCGGCAGCAGCCCCGAGGGCAGGCGCGGCTCCACGGCGCCGGGCGCGGATGCCGCTGCCGGGACAGGGGCTGGGGCTGGGGCTGGGGCTGGGAGGGAGCCCGGGCTCGTGGCTCACCGATGAGCTTGATGGCCGCCTCTCGCAGGGGCTCCTGTGGGTGCTCCAGGTAGGGCAGGGCCAGGCGCAGGTGTTCGGCCGCTCGGCTCTTGTCGTCTGCCAGCTGGAGAGAACGGCAGGAGGGAGGGAAGGGTTGGCGTGGGCTCAGCCCCTCGGCCGGGCGCTCCCGGCGCCCAGCCCCGGCCTGCGCTGCCCGCACAGCCCCGAGGCCCGGCCAGCGGGCGCCGGGCTCCGGAGGGGGCGGAGGGCCGGGTGCTGCCCGGGGAGCCGCGGTGCCGCCCCGCCCCGCGGCCCCGCTGGGCCGGCGCTCCGTCGGCGCCCGACTCGGGGCACAGGAGCCTGGAGAAGAGCCCGCGCGGCCCCACGGAAGGGAGCGGCGTGTGGGGCGCAGGCCGGAGCCCCTGCGTGCGGCGCTGGGCAGGGGCCACGGCTGCCAGCCCCGCACACCGAGCCCCGCCGTCAGGGGGCTTCTCCAGAGGCCGTCCTTACCACGCACTCGGCGAACTTGAACAGCTTCTCCGTCTTCAGCACGTGCTGGAGGTCGCTCCTCTTCAGGAAGCCGGCCGCACAATGCAGCGTTTCCCGAGAGGCCTGGAGAGCAGCAGAGACGGGAGCTGGCAGCGCAGCCCAGCCCAGGGCACGGGCCCTGCGTCCCTGCGTCAGGGCCAGCAGGAGGCTGCGAGCCGGGAGAGGTGCCCGGGCAGGAGGCAGCCGAGCCCCCTGTCAGGGATGCACCGGCATCACACAACGCCTCACCTTGGCCACGCGCTCGTTCACCTCGTGGCAGTGCAAGTAGAGTGGGAGCAGGCTCTGGCTCACAACTGTGTTCAGTGGCTCTTTGCCCTCATCCGCTACCAAGCCCATCACCTTTTGGAAAAGCTGAATGGAGAGCAGCTGCACCTGGCTGTTGTCCTGAAGGAAAGGAAGTGGAGAAGGCCTCAGCACCAATTTCTCCAGCCCAGCCGGGCAAAAGCCTAAAAATCCCCAGGGCACAAAGTTTCTGGGCAGCAGCTAATGCCCGTGGCACGCAGAGCCTTACGTTTCCAAAGAGCGACAGGAGGAGGTCGGCTAGCTTCAGGGCAGTGGTCCTGCCGATCACGGAGTCTTTCCACTGGCACACATTGGTGAGCGCAGCGAGGGACATGGCGACCACCTCTCCGTCGGCATCACCAAGCCGCTCCAGGAGGCTTGGAAGCAGGCTGCGTACACCTCCGGCCTGTATGGAACACAAGGCTGTGCTGGGAAGCCACCAAGAGCTGCAGCGCCAACACCGCCCTGGCTCTGCTAGCCCACCCTGCCGCTGCTGGGCCCAGAGGCCAAAGGCCTGTCCCGAAGCACTCGAGCAGCTGGAGCAGGAGGCAGGAGAGCTGGGAGCAGCTGCCTCAGCTCCTGAAGCCCAGCCAGCCCAAGGGGCTGCTTTCCCCAGCGCAGCTTCAGCCGCTGCCCCCTTCTCACCATCGAGGGCTCCTCGCTGAGCAGCACAAGGCCTTTGAGCGCCAGGTGACGTCTCTGCCTGCACGTGCCCCGCAGGTGCCTTGACATCTCCTCCAGGACACGGCCTGCGCATTCCCTCAGGTCCAGGTACTCGATGACCTGAAAGGCACAGGGCAGTGACAGGTGACCCGAACAGCAGGAGCCCAGAAGCGCACAGGGCCGGGCCCAGGCAGCAGCAGCAGCAGCAGCACAGGGCTCGGGCACCGGCCCAGGAAGCTGCAGCTACGAGAGGGCAGAGGGCTGAGAGGCAGCTGAGCGAGGCAGCGCTGGCTCACCTCCACCAGGAATGCCAGGGAGGGCAGATCCCAGTGTGGCTCCTCCCTGCTTAGTGGCTGGAGTAGGTAGAAGCCAATGCGGGAACAGGTGTGGCCCAAGTGACGGCGCATCTCCCTGTCAGGGGGAAAAAGGCAGCAAGAGCCTGAGGTGGGGGGGACAGTCTTCTCCCAGGAGGTCTAACTCACAGGTCCGGTCTTTCCCCAGTATCTCTGGAGGGGGATGTGGGCGCTTTGGGAGGCGGCCCCTTCTGGGCACCCTCCTCTGCCAGCCTTTTCCAGTCGGCTTGGCCGTCCCTCGGTGACGAGGCCCTCGAGGCCATGAGCACAGGGACTGTGTGGGGCACAGGGGACAAATGTGGGAGAGAAGGGGTTCTCACCTGGCCAGCAGACCCACGGCATAGTGCTGGGTGTCAGCACAGAGCAGCGTGTCCCAGCCACGCTTGCGCTCCATAGCCATCATCTCTGTGTTCCACCACATTTGGCTGAACAGAGCCTTCATGGCCTGCACTGCAAACCTGTGTGCAGAGCAAAACCCAGGTCACACGGCGAGCGCTGGCGCCGGCCACAAGGACATTGAAAAGACAGGAGGACTGGCACCTGTTGGGGTTGCTGGGAAGGCCGTGTTCCTCCTGGCACGCTCTCCAGAAGTTAGCAACTTCCACTGGCATCTCTTGTGTGGTGATGACAATGTGGAAGAGGAGAGCAACAAACAGATGGGCTGAATGAAGGAGCACTGCCCTGTGGCATTTGGGCACCTGGACAGTCAGCCACAGCCCCAGAGTTGCCTGCAAAAGAAGCAGCCCGAGACAGAGCTCAGTGCTAAGATGTCCGTGTGGCAGGGCCCGAGGGGAGACGCAGGGGGAGCGACGGGCCTGGAGCCCCCTGAGCCTGCCCTAAGCCAGTGCCTGAGGCAGGGAGAGGACGGAGAGCTGATGGAGAGGCGACCGGGGAGCGAGCAGAGGCCGGTTCCAGAAGCTCACCGCCAGGGCAAAAACGTCCTCGTCGTCGCCATCGGAGGTGGTCGTTGTATGCAGAGGCCAATCCTCCATCACGCGGATGAGTGCTGGCAGCACCTTCTCCGCTGTCACAGCCGATGAGCCTATGGCTCTCCACATGCTTGCAGCAGCTCTGTGGGATTGGAGCTCTGTGTCAGGGCCGTCTCAGTCACAGTAGCATGCCCTGTGCAGCTGTGGAGGCCCAGGTGACAGAGCCCTGGTGCCCTGAGGGGCAGGGAGGGAGCATGGCAGCAGGCTGGTGGAACAGAGGGGCCCAAGGGTCCTGGACCGCTCCGCCTGTCTGGCAGAGCCCATTGGACAGGCTCTGCAGGGCAATGGGCCCTAAAGGCTGCTGAGCCCTGAGCTCTCAAGGCAGGTGGGCCCCATACCTGTCACACGTTGGGGCACAGCGCAGGAGGGTCAGCACAACGTCAGCAGGTTGCTCTTCGGCCAGCCTCAGAAAGTCCAAGCGCATCCTGGCATCCAAAGTGACACAGGCTGCCAGTCTCTGGTGAAGGTCCTTCACCATGGCTGGCACCTGGAGGAGACATGGGGAAGACCTGGAGCGCTGTCCAAGGGAGCAGCTTTCCCCAAGAAGTGCTTCCCCTCCTGCCACACTCTCCTGGCCTCCAAGACTCAGGGTCTCTTTTGTGTTGGTGTTTCTGAAGGCCACGGACTCAGTCACTGCCATGTCCGTATTTGCTGCGTCATTGATTGCAGCATCCAAGCGCTGAGCCAAATCTGGGCTGACATTGGGCTCTGCCTGGAGTTCAGTCAGCCTGCGGTCAGGCTCAGCTGTTGCACGGCTTCTGGTCGTCCTATGGCGAATGGGCACGAGCCTCCGGAACATCTGCAGGAGAGCAAAGGACAGGGAAGAGAGACGCGTTCCATGGAGTGCTCCAAGCGCGGAGCTCGGCCGAGCAGTGACAGCAGGCCCAGCCCAGGCGGGGATGGCTGCACGTACCTTCAGTGATCTGCGGAAGCGGCCACGGGTGGGCTTCTTCTCCTGTGTCTGCTCCATGGTTGCATCTGGCAAAGAGCGAGCGCAGCCAGAGCTGAGGGGTTGCAGGAGAGGCCAGAGAAGCCAGCCCTGCTCTCCCCAGGCAGGGACAGCCCCGGGATGCCCCAGGGGATGGAGCACAGCTGCTGCAGGGGCAGCCTCGGCCCCTCTTCCATCCTGTCAGTGGGCGGAATGGGAACGGGGATGGGATGGGATGGGGCCAAGCTGTCCGCAGCCATCGGCCTTGTGGCCCGGCTCTGCCACTCACCATCCTGCTGTGGCTGGAACTGCTCCAGCTCTTGAGGGGGTTGTGCTGGAGCATCTCCAGGGCTTGTATTTCTTCTCCCCCAGCAAACTGTGAAGAGGTCGCGAAATCTGCCCGCCATGTCAGCGTCTGGCCTCGAGGGCACCTTCAGACAGATGCCTCTGAGGAAACTAGGGAAAACCCTGAGGCAACAAGTCGTGCAGTTGTGCCTTGAAGGCACCTGCGACAAAGAAGCCTCAGGAAGGCTGCAGGACAGCAAGTCCTGCACACTGGTCTTGAGGGCTCCTGCCACAATGACAGGAGACTCCTTGTGGTGCTTCAGGTCACCAGATCCTGTGGTCTGGCCGCGAGGGCACCGACCGCAGGGTTGGGAGATGCCTCGGGAAAGCTCCGAGTCACCAAGTCCCGCAGTCTGGCCGCGAGGTCAGCTGCAGGAGCAGCGCTTCGGAAAGGCTCCGGGTCGGGCACAAACGAGCGGGCTGTGTGGGAACTCCTCACAGCACCTCTCTGGCGCGTCCTGTCCCGTGGCGTGCTCCGAGCACTGTGGCGTGGCTGCGTTGTTGCCAGCACCTATGTCACCGCGTGTCACAAAGGCTCCTCGGACACCCTGTGCCTTTCCCTGCCACGGTGACCACGCTGCTGCACCGTGTCACAAAGGGCCCATGCACACCCTGCCACCTGCCCCGGCCCTGCCCCCGCTCCACCCAAAGTGGCCCAGGTCCGAAGGAATCCCTCGGCCCAAGTGTCTAAGAGAGCCCAACAGGACCTTGAATGATTTGATGGCTCGAGCCATCGGCAACCGCTGCCCTGCTCTGCGGGCTCAGGGCGGCAGAAGGAGCCCCCAGGGCTGCCAACGCAGCCGCAGCGGGAAGGGCAAAATTTCCCCAAAATTCCTGAAATTTTCCCAAAAATCTCCAAAATTTCCCCCAAATGTCCCAATTCCCAAAAATTCCTCAAATAATCTCCCCAAATCTATTAAAATTCCCCCAAATCTTCCAAATTTCCCCAAAAATCCCCTATTTTCCCTAAAATTTCCCCAAATTACCTAAAACCACCAAAATTCCTCCAAATTATCCCAAAATTCCCCAAATTTTCCCCCCAAATTCCTGATTTTTCCCCAAATTTTTCCCTAAATTTTCTCAATTTTGGACCCAAATTTTCCCAAATTTTCTGAAATTTTTCCAAAATTTCACCAGTTTTGACCCAAATTTCCCAAATTTTGGCCCAAATTTCCCAGAATTCTCTATTTTCCAAAAAAACCCTTTCCAAATTTCTCCATTTTTGACCCGAGTTTCCCAAATTTCCACCAAAATTTCCCAAAAGCTCCCAAAATCCTTTAAAATTTCCCATGTCCCCCCGAAATTTCCCAAATTTCCACCCAAATTTCTCCAATTTCCCCATTTTTTACCCAAATCTGAGGGATTTCCCCCCATTTCCTCACGTGGGGGGAGGGGCAGCTCCAGCTCCGGTGCCTCCTCTGCGGCAGGAGGGGAGGGGAGAGAAAAAAGTCACAGAAATCGTCAAAATTGACCCAAAATTGACCCAAAATGAACCAAAATGTACCAAAAATGATGAAAAGACACAAAGTCGTTCAAAATTGACCCAAAATTGACCCAAAATGGCCAAAAAATGACCCAAAAATATTCAAAAATGAGTCAAAATTGTCCAAAATTGACCAAAAAGGAGCCAAAACCACCCAAAATGATAAAAAAGATCAAAAATGTCAAAAATGTCAAAAATGTCCAAGATTTGGCCCAAAAGGAGCCAAAAATAAGCCAAAAAAAAAAGATCAAAAAATTGACCAAAATTGACCCAAAAAAATGAGGAAAAGAAAGGTGAAATGCAATACGCGAGCAGGGGCCGGCGGCCAGCACGGAGGGGCAGAACCCCGCAGCACCGCTCGGAGCCCCTGCCTACAGCAAGAGGCACTCGAGGGCAACAAGAAGAGTCTTGGTGGGGGCCAGAACAGTCTGCAGACAGTCCAGCTGCTTCTAGCCAAGTGTTCACACCCCTAAGTCACCCAGATGTCTGATCAATTATCCTTCTCTGTGCTGCCAAATTCAGGTCCCTTGTTTTGCGTACAACGCAAACAGTACCTGCAGTAAGACGGATTCTCCCCACACTCCCCTTTTTGATTAAAGTAGCTAAAGCATTGCTATTGTAAATGTACATTGACTCTTTTTTACATGGCAATAGGAAGTTCAAGTATTTAATAAAAACCTGAAGTATGTATTTACACGGTGATCTGATCAATTGATTTTGGTCAAAAGGTGATAGATACAGAAACTACACATTTACTGCTGGAATAAAGATATTTCAGATCCTGTACATTACTTATCCTGGAATTCAAATGTGAACATGATGTTGTGACTAAACCAAACCTTGTCACTCTTCCCCCATCACCCTCTCAGCCACTGAAGGACTAAGCAACAGTTTTCAGTTACTTTGACCAATTAATTCTTCACGACAGTAAAATCAAGGAGTCACACAGATTTCTGTGCCACTTTCACAACAATAGATTAGAATCCCATTTAGATCTATTTCTTATTTCTTACCAATATTGTCACTAGTTAGTCTAGTCACAGCTAATGAGAAAGTTTCATTAGCTTCCAGCTGTCTTTGAAAACAGATGTAATCATCATGTGTGCATATACTTACATAGATTTACAATGGGCAGCTTAAATTCCTTAAATGCTGTTAGTGATGCAGAAGCCCAGAGAACTTTATTAACCAATTATCTGGTATCAAACTTCTTTTGATCCGCATGTCTAAGGATCAAGGGTTTACAAGATTTGCTGAACTGACATTGGTTTCAACTAAATGAACTCAAGAACCGAATCAGAACACTTTCAAATTCTCCTTAGTTTTACTGTTGTTTCACTCCTCTGGAATAAAGAAATTGACCAGTTGAATGTTAATCTAAAGCAAAAAATATGCAATATTATGGCCACCACTTAAAACCCAAACTTTTGTAATAAAGCATTATTCCATGCACATGTCAAAAATGCTTAATCAACCCAAAGATCAGAAATAATATGCAAGAAAGGAAATAAACATCTGAAAGCCCTTAAAGCTCAGTAACACTGGATATGTTCAATAGCAACTAAGACATAATTGGCTTTATTTTTTTTTCAAGCTCCATCATTAAGAGACTGATTAATTACACAGTGCAGAAATTAAAATCTCATGGCAACTCACTCCAAACAGTCTGCACTGCAAAGCATCTGTAATTCAAATAGAAGTTTCAGATAAATGTAGTGTGCAGTGAATTCCAGCAGTACCTCAGGCTCTGGGGTACTGGGTAGACGGAACCACACAGATGCCAAAGCCTGCTGATCTCTCACACAAGTGAGCCTGTGTGGCCAAAGGCTTCTTTTGCAAAAACCCAGATGCTTGTGCTGGCAGGCAGAATGCAAAACACAGTGGTCTGTAGCACCTGCCTCTTCTGCATCTTCACATTGGTTAGTCCCCAGAAGTTTTAGTTATGTCTGCTTTATTCTCTGTTCCAGTTCATGCTTGTGTTTAATAAGCCGTTCTATTTCTGTTCCTAAAGTTTGCAGGTTTTCCTTCGTGGGAGGGGAAAAAATGATAAGATAAGTTATACAGGGAAATTAATCCATCAGCACAAAATGCACTAATAAGTCAAAATTAGTGTTTATGTCAGCAGGTTGATACTTTCAAGTATCCAGAACAAATGCAAATTATCAGAGTCAGAAAAAAACCAAACTCATTTCAATAAAAAACTCAAAGCTCTTGGCAAGTCCTTTTTTGCAGTTACCAGTACTCCACAGGATGCCCAGAAGGTAGAATGCTAGTTCCCCTAAGCATTTAAGGGAAATGATGATTACAGGAAGAGATCTCCAGCTTGTGCACAACCCTGCAGCCCAGCTGGCAGCCTGCACACCATTTTCCAGCCTGCCAGCTCTCCGTGGCAGCAGAGGTGCTGCCCCAGCAGCTCAGGAGGGCCAGGCAGGCAGAGCCCATGCTCCTGGTTCCACATGCCCAGGGGAGAGCATGGAGAGACCCTGCCCTGCTGAAGGCACAGGCACTCCAGGTCTTATCTCAAGCAGCAGCCCATTAGTGCAGCATACTCTGAGGGTACCAAACTGGAGGAACATGGCATCATGTCACGTAACTCCCCGGTTAACCTCAATGCTATCAGTGGCACCAAATCACAATGAGCTGACTTCTGAAAAGCCTTTCACAGCATGCAGTGAAGGAAGCATCTAAGAACCACAAGAATGTGCACAAGAACTGGCACAGCTACTCACTTTCAATGTAATATTCTTCAGGAATGTATCTTCTAACACGGCCTGAAGCTTCCTGTTTATCTCTAAGGAGAGTTCCAAGGTGAGCCCACTGTCTGCAGGGTGAGATGTATACAGAGATGCCATAATCCCACCACGCCTGCTCAAGTGAACTTTGTTGAAGTCAGAGGCCTCTGATGAGAGGGTTCCAGCCTCTTCCCTCAAAATATAGCTCTGAATAATTCCGGAGGATAAAAAAATAAAAAAAACAAAATCATAGCATTGCAAGGCAGAGAAGAGTCTGATGCTGAAATAACTTTAGATTCCTGACATGAGTAATTTTACTTTCAAGCAGTACTGTATTACCAAAAAAAAGCAGTAAAAGTTTACTCCTGCAATTTCTATGCCAGAGGAAAACCTGGGATACCAGTAGTGATACAGGAAATGCTGGCAAATCAAGAGACTACAATGTGCAGCATTTACTTATTTAAAAGTATTCTGAAAAGATAATGGGACAAGAAAGATCTTTCTGGTAAAAAGTCTACTTTTCTTTGCTGAAGGACTCCAGACACGGAATCTTAAGCTTTCTACATATGAGAAAAAAATTACAAAGTCACTTCTCAAGAGTTTAGGAGGGGCTGGTTCAGCTCAGCCTTGCTGATAAAGCAATTTGGGTTTTCCCTCATCAATCTGTTTCATTAACTACAAATGCAGAATTGGAGAAGTTGTTGGATATTTTTGCGTTTTTCTGCAGCTGGCGGCAGGAGACTTTGCTCAGACCGGGGGTTGGGGCTGTCCAGCCTGGAGAAGAGAAAGACCTGGGGAGATTTCATTGGGGCCTTCCAAGACCACAAGGGAGCCTGAAAGAGCTGCAGAGGGACCTTGGACAAGGACCTGGAGTGCCAGGACAAGGAGGAATAGCTTTAAACTATGGGAGGAGAGATTTAGATGGGATCTTGGGAAGGAATTCCTCCCTGGGAGGGTGGGGAGGGCTGGGCTGGAATTCCCAGAGCAGCTGTGGCTGCCCCTGGATCCCTGGGAGTGTCCAAGGCCATGTTGGAGCCCCTGGGACAGTGGGAGGTGTCCCTGCCTGTGGCAGGGTGGGGCTTGAAGGTCCTTCCACCCCAAATTCCATGATTCCAACCCAAAGATAACCTGGATTGGAGGCAGCAGTGCCTGGGGGCTAAAGCACCTTCCCAGCTGTTATCAGAACAGGAGTTGCAGACATTTTATCCCTGGGTTTTCTTCCTTGTCCCTCAGCTGGGAGGTGATGGGAACGACCAGCAGGAGCTTCCCCAGGCCCTGGGAGTGGGACACTGGGAAGGGGACACTGGGAGTGGGACACTTTGGGAACGGGATACTTTGGGAGTGAGACACTGGGAATGGGACACTGGGAGTGGGACACTGGGAGTGGGACACTTTGGGAGTGGGACACTTTGGGAATGGGACACTGGGAGTAGGAGACTGGGAATGGGACTCTTTGGGATACTGTGGGAATGGGACACTTTGGGAATGAGACACTGGGAATGAGACATTTTGGGACAGTTTGGGAAGGGGACTCTTTGGGAGTGGGACGCTTTGGGAGTGGCACTTTTACAACCACTATTGGCTTTGTGGTTTATCCTGAGACAACAGACCCAACCATAAATTGTCACTTCAGGGCCAGCATTTAGTGCCAGCTCAGGGAAATGCAGGGTGGTTGTGGCAGGTATTAAACACCCCCAATAAATCCTGGAGGAGGATCCCAGGGTAACAATGCCTGCTTGCCAAATCTGTTTGCAGAGCGCACAAAAGCAACGAGGAAAACATTGCAACAGCACAAAGGTTTTCTCACAGCTCCACCACAGGCTTCTGCCTCAGCAAAGCTGATTGTTGGTGCTTTTCTTCCAGCCCCAAACTGGGATTGAGCCAGGCCCTGCATCCATTGGGACTGGGATGCTGTGGCTGTATGATGAACCCCCAGCCAAGCCCCGCAGGGAGCCATTTATCCTGTTTGGAGCCCGTTTATTTTTCCTCCTTCCCCTGAAGATGTGTGTGAGGAGCAGAGATTCAGCCAGGCCCTCTTCCCAGGCCCATGGGATGTGTGTTTCTTTCCCGTTTCCTGGAAGCGCTTGGTGTTTGGGGAAGGTTGCTGGGCCACGAGGAGCTGCTGGACACCATCCATAGCCCCTCTCAGGCATTTTCTGCTGGGTGGGACTCCCTGAAAATCCCTTCAGCTTTGTAGGGAAAGCACTTTTCCTACGGGGCACACAGGGTGTGAGGCTGGCTCTGGGAAAGAAATATTCCCAGGGAAGAAAGGCTGGGAACGTGCTGACGGCAGCACTGCTCTTTCAGGTGTCACTGTAAGAAGCTTCTAAAAAGCTCCATTTCTGCTTGGTGGGCAGAAAGTGCAGGAAAAAGTGCTGGGAATGTCCACGTGGACTTCAATTAGCATCAAGCAGCATCACAAGTGGTTTCGTCCAGGCAGGAGTCACAGTCACTGTGAGGTGATGAAAACGGAGATGGGATCTGCTTGAGGCGGATGGTGCAGCGGCTGCGCACCTGCGACGTGTATCCCTCAGGGTACCTATTTCTTTAGAACACTATGAAGACTAGAGGGAATTGAAAGTCCACTGCAGTTTAGGTTGTTCTTCACGAGATTGTTCAAGTCGAGCACAGCCATTCTGTTCAGCAGACACACGGGCAGGGGCTTCTTGGAGCGCAGCTCTGGCACCCATTCTTTGGAGGAGGGGATTGCAGGAAAGAAGAAAAGAAGCTCATCAACTACTGAAGAGGAAGAGTCACTGACAGGAAGCAGTGGGTTAAGAAATGTGAGGGGAAAAAAGGCAGAAAACATGAGGTGACAAGTGTGAGAAATGGGAGTGGAAAAAGGAGGGAAGTGTGAGGGAAAAAAGGGAAGGAAACCTGAGTGGGAAAGGCTGAGAAAACGGAGGGGAAAATGGTGAAGACGTGAGTGAAAGTAGGAGAGGAAGGTGAGAGGAGGAAAAGGCAGGACATATGACAGGAAAATTCTAAGAAACATGATCAGGGAAGGCTGAAAAACATAGAGGAAAAAATGGAGGGAAATGTGAGGGGAAGAGAGTGAGAAAATTACTGGCAGAGAGAGAGAAACAGGCAGCAAATGTGAGGGGAACATTGTGAGAATCCTGAGGGGAAAAGAGGGAGAAACCAGAGGGCAGAAAAAGGCAGGAAACATGAGGGGGGGGGAAAGGATGGGAAGTTTGATGGGAAAAGTGGCAGAAAACAAAAGTGAAAAAAGAGCACAAAATGTGCCAGAAAAGTATAAAGAACATGAGGGGGAAAGAATGATAAATGTGAGGGGAAAAGTGGGAGGAATGGGAGAGGGAAACGCTGGGAAACACAAGGACAAAAGTGAGAAACATGAGGAGAAAACCTGGAGAAAAATGACTGAGGAAAGGAGAAAAGCATGAAGGGAGAAAAGGGCAGGATAAGTGAGGGAAAAACTGTGAGAATCATGAGAGAACAAAAAAGCAGGAAAAAGCGGGAAGTTGGGGAAATGTGAGAGGCAAAGCGTGAGGAAAGGGAGCTGAAAAGGGTGGGGAAAATGAGTAAAACTTGGGAGGCAAACATGAGAGGAAAACTGTGAGACTCGAGAGGGGGAAGGGGTGGAAATGTGAGAGGGAAAAGACAGGAAATGTGAAGGGAGAAAAGGAGAGAAGGCAGGATTGGCATGACAGCTGAAATGATTCCTAACACATTCCCCCATGCATTTGCCCATTTATTGCACTAGCCCAGGGCTTCTCTGTATGTCCGTCTCCCCCTGTGCCTTGATTCCTGTTCGGAAGCAGTAGAAGTGCAGGATGTGCCCACCAGCAGGAGCTGCTCCAAGCTGGGAAGGGGCCAGGTGGTGCTGATTTCCAGAGGCTTCTGTGTCCCAGGTGAGGCCAGGGCAGGAGTGGGTTGAAAGGTGCTGCTGCTGCTCCTCTGTGCCAGAGAGCCCTGGCTGGGCAGGGCACAGCGCCCACTGCACTGCGGGCTCTTTCTCCTGCCACAGCTGGGCACACCTGGCAACAAATCATGACGACTTGTGGGGAAACCAAGGGCTTTGTGGAGGCTGCATTGCTCTGCACACACCCGGGCCACCTGCAGCACAGAGCTTTGGCCCCCAGAAAGGTAAACCCGAGGGGAACAGCTGGAAAAGGTTTCATCTTCACCTGTCAATAGAAGCGACTGGAATCAAAGTTACCAAGCAGGGCCCGATCCCCGGAGCCAGGTCAGTGTGAGAAAGGAGACATGACTTTGTTTCAGTGCTGGGTGAGTGGGGAATCACTTTCCTAACACGTGCTCAGCCAGAAATCTCACCTACTCATTTGTAACCATGGAAACAAGACCTACTCATTACTGTGCTGAAACTCACAGGCTAAACATTCCCTCAAATTAGTTGACATATTTAAATCACTTCTCAGAAGTTACTGACAGGAGAGTAGGGCTCTCTTGAGAGTCTCTGGTGGTCATTTGGGGAACATCCCATTCCTACAATTCTCCTCCAATGCTCAAGAGCCTCCTACAACCACTCTTTTCCCCTTGAATGCATTCCAGTTACATTCTTAGGAGGACTATTCTATTCTCAAGGCTAAGGAAGCCACTTGCACACATCAATCACTGCACTGGGGGAATAGAGGGTTCAACACTGTTAATGGGAAGGGAATCCATGATTTGTTGCAGTTCAGCATTTTCTCAACCCTTTCTTTGTCTGGGATTTGCTCACAAGCATTTCCTCAATGCACCTTGAAAATGTTTTTGCTGACTGAAACCACATTGTGTCTTTCCTTCAGCAATTCAGAAAGAAAACACAAATTGCCTACTGAAACCTTTCTACTTCCTTCCAAAACAGTTCAGTACTCAAGCACAAGCCCGATTCCCTCAGTGAGATAGGAAATAATATTTTGCTTCAGCTGAAGGGTTATTAGAAGAAAGAAGGAAAGTTGTTGGTTCTAGGTGTTGTTATTTAGGGTTTAGATTTGTTCTAGTTAATTCGTTGGGTGTTGCTGGGAGAGAGGCCAACTTGAAGACCAGACCAAAAGGGTAGTAGGAGAAGAGGGGAGGGGACAGAAAAGGAGGCGGTGGGGACAGAATACAAGTTTCCTATTTCCCGGCCAAAGGGAAAGGGGACACGGTTCGCCCTGGGCTGGGAAAGGCAATAAAAAGCAGCATTTTCTGTGTGTGTGTTGTGTGTGTTTGGCTCTTGGGAGAGGGAGATAGACACCCAGCTCAGGTGAATCCATCCTAAAAAACAGTTCTCTTTGGCTTTGATGACGTTGTCACCCCATTAAATTTCATCTGACAGTTGGCTCCTCTCTAACACCTCTCTATCTCCCAGCAGCTCAGGGCTGCATTGCACAGTGCTTGCTGTGTGCCAGAGAGCTCAAAGCAGGCTGGCCTGGCGCCCCGGAATATTTCTGCAGAACACTCTGCATTTCACTCTTTTGCTCTGGCTCAGTGCACAACTCCAGCACTGCAGGCGCTTCCTCCCAGAGCCGTGTGAGGCCCCGGCTCCTGCAGATGTGAGCTGACAAGCTGTCCCTGCCTGCCGCTGGCCTCGCTTCCCCCAGCAGAAGCGCCGTGCCTGAAGGAGGCTGCCCTGTGCCGGAGCCTGTGGAGCAGCCCGGCTCCCTCCCCTGTGCCCAGAGCGCTGCACACACTGCTCACCTTGGCCAGGAGTTAGAGGGCAGCCGGCACAAGGGTGGCAATCCTCAGCCAGGCCTGCAGCCCTCGCCTGTGGTTTGCCTTTCTCTGCTCCTGTGCACGCTCCGGACGGCCGATGCCACCGGTCTGTGCTGTGCCCAGCACGGCCACGCTTCCCCTCGGGAGAGCCTTCCCCACTTTCCAACTGTACCAAAGAAGCCATCAATGTCACTCTCCACCTCTAAGAAAAAACTGACACTTCAGAAGAAAATGTTCAGCTTTGTCAGAGGCTCAGAAGGAGGGGAATCTTTGAAAGGAGTTGAGGTTTCACAAACTTTATTTCCAATCCTATGCTACTATCCTACTCCACTGTCCTAGCTGCAATCCTACTCTACAGTCCTATTCTACAATCCTTCTCTATACTGGTGTTGGAGAAAACAGTTGTCTGATTCCTGTCTCCTCCTTCCACTCTTTCACTGAAGTGATCAGTGGCACCAGGCTGGACACAGGCTTGGCTGATGTTACAAATGGATGCTGCACAAAGAAAAAAAAAAAAAAAACAAACAAGAATGAACCATTACTTTGCAAGCTAAGAGCCTCAAAGGCAGGGCAATATTTTTCAAAGGAAAAGGAGATTGAATCAGAGTACGTCTAAGGAGCAACAGTGGGGCCACATTGGCACAGCTTGCTGCAAGAGCTGCTATGTGCCCCAGGCCTGGAAATATCTCCGGTCTGAGCATCCTGATCTCTTGAAAGAGGTCCCTGGTCATATTGCAGGGCACTTGGAGCAGATGACCCTTACAGGCCCTTGCCAGCCCAGCCCAGTCTAGGATTCCTGACTGTTCTCATTTGAACAGCACCAAGAGTGGAGGTGAGGAGGAGGAGGCTCCCCTGATGCCTTGCACTTCAGTGCAGGAGGAGCCCGTCCCTGGGACACTGTTTCCCCTGCAGCCCCTTGGCATTTTACCTGCAGCAGCTCCTTGGCAGACCAGCGCCGCGCCTCGTCTCTCTGCAGGCAGCAGCTCAGGAAGTCACACAGCAAAGGGGAGCGGAGCTTGGGCTGCTGCAGCTTTGGGATCCCTTTGGTGGCTTTCAGGAGTTGAGCCTGAAGAGAAAGGAAACACGAGTTTCTCACCCGCTTCTTTCACGTCTGGAACTGCTCTCCCAGATCCCATTGTTTCAGGTGCACTCTGCAGTGGCACTTTCTGCCGTGGCACAGAGGCAGAGATGACTTTCCTGACCAACAAAACACCCAAAGCCCGATGCAGCCACAGCTTTCCCAGCATCCAGCAGCTCTTGCCTTGGCAGTTGATTTCATTGACTGGCCTTGTTAGTGGAAACAATAGCAGCAAAAGCAGGTTTCCTTCTCTGAGGGTTCACCTGAGCAGCTTGACAGGCTATTTGGAAGAGGCACTTTGCTCTACTAACTCACTCTACTATTTCCAAAGATAATTACATGAAAAGCATCTCTGCAGCTCTTGTTGGTCCCTTAAGCACAGCTGCCATCAAACCAAAGTCATCAAGCTTTTTCCTTGGTTCTTGAAAACAATGGGAATTGCAAGCAAAGAAAGGAAATCCCTCAGTTATTCCTCAGGTAAGGAAACAAACATTTGGAATCTCATCTTCCACACAGACACATGAAGATGCATGCACAAATGTCTTGGGACGAAAATGCCTCTTTGGGCACACAGGAAACACCTGCAGCTCCGTCTCTCATCAGACTGCAAATTTCAGCTTCCCTTAGGCAGCAAAAGGAAAATTTTGGTGGTCAAAGCAGAAGAGGGAGAAACGCCATCCATGTGGTAGCCCTCTGCTCATTTGGACACTCAAGTCAATGCATTAATGGCATGGCCATCCTAGAAAGTGCCTGGAAACAAAGGGGTGGGTTTGGCAGGCTCTCCACATGGCCAGGCTTCATCTTAGTGACATGGAGGTGACGGCTTGGGTTAGGAAAGAAAGACGGTCACTGAGTGTTTCAGCAGCACCGCACAAGAAGCACAAGAGACTCTGTGGCCTTCACACCCTCTTGTTAAGGTTTCAGGCAAATTTCCTTGTGAGAAGAATGGGGGTGCACTTCTTCTCTCCAAACCACTGTTTTATAAACATCCTCGGGTTTGGGTTACTTTCCTTCATTTCAGGAAAGATAACACCACTTCTAAGATGCTTGTTTGCTGCTATTAGGGCTGTCTACAAAGCCAAAAGAGCTGGAACGACTTCTAAGCCAAAGCCCAGTGTTGCCTGAGAAGGGAGATTGTTTGCCTGGGCTAAGGCTTGAGTTCCCCCACGGATGCAACCAAAACCCCAGCAGATGCTGATGTGCTGCCGGGACATTTTCAGAAAGGGACTGTGGTGGAAGTAGTTCCAGCGGATGGCAATGGCATTTTGTCCAGTGGCACACACAAAGTGGGATGGGGGAGAAAGACAGCGGGATCAGAGAGTATTTACACCTTACCATGGCAGAATTTTCCTCCCAGTCAGGAGCTTCTCCTTCCACCATTTCAATGACCACGATTCCCAAAGACCATATGTCCACTTTGGGGCCATAGGGTTCACCGTTCACTTCAGGTGCCATCCACTGAAGAGTCCCGACCACCGATCTCCGTCTACTCTGCTCAGGGGTGAGTTGAGCAGAGAGGCCAAAATCAGCTGGGGAGAGAGCAAAAGACCGTTTTTATTTGAATCCTGTGCAATTAGGAAAGCACGCAAAAGAATTTCCCGGTAGAAGTTTGAGAATGTGCTCTTGAACCTCCTGGACAACCGTCCCTGCTCTGTTTCCTCAGGACTTTAGCCAAGGAAATATGGTGCTGGCTGCTTCAGAAATCCCCACATTTTTTACACTGCCTCCAGCAGGGGCTTTTCAAACTTTAGACATGTAGCTCCCTCCCTCTGGAAGGGACACGCACAGAGCAATGCCACTGTGGACTGCTCGAGCCTTGCCACAGGTCTGTGCACGTTGCCACCGCGTGGTCAGCTCACAACAGGCTCCCTGCACTGCCACCAGCGCCATTTTGGGGGGGCTGGCACTCACTCAAAAGCAGCCCCACAGCCCACATATCCCTGGAACGCTGCACCTGCCCAAGAATATACTGACCCAGCTTGACAGAGCCATCCGTTTTGAGAAGGATGTTGAGGCTTTTCAAATCTCTGTGCATCACGTGGTTGGCGTGGAGAAAATGCAGTCCTTGCAGGCACTGAGAGAGAAACCAGAAACAGGAGGGCAAATATCAGTGATGTGATTTCATCACACAAGAAAGGAAAGAGCTCTCCAAGATTCCCTCTCCAGGGGAATGAGGAGTAATGGCAGAACACAGTGCCACTGAGGGGAAGAGCTCGCTGCTCCAACACAGGCAGGGCAGCACCTTTCTAAAGAAAGGCATGTCAGCTTGCCAAAGAGCAACAGCAACTGCTGGTGTAGACTCTGCCCTGCAAACCAGCCAGGATGACTGCTGCTGCAGTGGATGTGCTCAGAAGCACACAGCACTCTGGCTGCACTGCTAACCTTTCCAGCTGAGGACTCAGAGAAATGAGTCTCTCTTTCTTCTTTGCTGTTCCTTTCAAATGCTCCCACCATCACCACCTTTGCTTTTACAGGCAAGGAATGCAGTGCCAACAGACCAAAGTTTAGAGAGGCAAGATGGAGAAGAGCAAATACAAGAGCCAGAGTGAAAATGCAACAGCAGGAGACAAGAGGACAAGAACAGAGTCCAGTGAGTGCAGGGGCACTGGCAGGCAGCTCATTTGAGAGGCTCTTGCTTGCCCAGAGCATATCAGCCACACAGAAACAAAGCCTGGCTCACGGAATCGCTCCTGCTCTGAGCCCCTTTCCCAGACAATCCTGCCCAAGCTCTGGGAAGCACAGCTGGGATCCCCGACTGACCTCCCGACTGATGATGGCAATCTCGTCTTCTGTCAGGCGAGTCTTTTGGATTGTGTCGTAAAGACTGCCTCCATCCATGTACTCCATCACCAGCCACAGTTCTTCATGCACAAGGTAGCTGAAAGAAGGGAACAAGGCCATGCAGATGAACATGCATTCGTTGGCTCCTTTGCTTGATTCTTGTTTCCGGGTTGCTTTGTGACAAGGACAGAATTAAAAGAATTAAAGACATTCCCTCCGGGCTGTGGGTTGTTTGCAGTCTGTGCAGTCTCAAGGAGAACAGCACATCTGTCAAAAGGAGATGTCTCTGATGGCCAGCAATCAAAAAGTGCAGTTTAGTATACGCCAAGATGAAAAACCTGTCCCGCGTGGTATTTCTGGAAAGAAGCACCTAGTGTTCCTGGCATGGCCAGCCCTGGAAAAGAGGGGCAACAATCCAAGGGAAATCCTCCCTAGCATGCTTCATCAGCATTGAAGAAACCTTAAAAAATCCATCCTGAGACAACATGGAGGCAGCCAACTTACAGGGTACTGACTTCTTGTGGTAGAGTTGATGCAGGTTTTTGAACAATTTTTCAACTATGTGTTGGAAAGCCAGGGATGACTCACGGAGATAAACTGCACTCTCTTCCCATCCATTGGAGATGAGTAGAGAAATAATAATGAAGCAATAATTAACAGCTTTCTTTTCTGCTAGTGTCCAAAGTGGGGTTTTAACCTTGCATACTTTTACTATGTAAACAAACCTTCATGGGATGAGACCATGACCACTCACCCGTCTAAATAATGGACAAGATGGGGACTCATATTCCTCTTCATGACCGTGATTTCAGTAACAATATCCTCCATCTCGCTCGGTCCCCGAAGATAGATTTTCTTGATGGCCACCTAGAATGACATTGAAAATCAGTAACTTTAGAAGTTGGAGGAATGAGACCAAAACACACATGGGGAGAGAGATTTTGCAATGACACCGCCAAGCCGTGCCAAAGTGCCTTGTAATTAGACAAAGGAGTAATTAGGAAGTGACATTCCTACAGCCCATTTCTCTGCTCCTTTGGGGGCCAGATCCAGGGCACGTGGCCACTGACCACATTTTGCCTTGTCCACTTGTTAGCAATGGTGTGTCAACTCTCACCCCCCCAAAGCTCTGAGCACACTCTCTGTCTGTCTGTACTTGAGAAGAAGTAATGCGTGACTTAGTACTCTGTGGATACATCTCGGGCTATAGGCAGGGCTTGGGGCTTTTAGGGACACCTTGCAGATCTCTCCCTACGTGCAGTTCCCAAGTGCAGCACTGCAGGTGGCTAAGGAACTGCCAGGAACATTCAGATGTATTTGCTGGCAGCCAGAAATGAGAATTCAGGACTCTGAAGCCGTAGCCCCAGAGAGCAGTGAGATGCTCCTTTGTTGGAGCAATTGAGAGCCAGGGAGAGCATCCTTCTCTGAAAGGAACCGCTGTCCTCCTTGCCTTCCTTCTGGCAGCTGAGCAGGACAAAGGCTGCCCCAAATGCAGTTGGCAGGCTGGCACCAGTCTGTGCTTCTTGTGCCTTTGCAGCACAGCTCTAGCCACAGCTGCAGCCGCAGCTGACACGAGACAGGAAAGCCCTGGAGAGCAGCAGAATCTGCAGGGGCTCTTGACATTTACCTCTCCGCCCGTGGCAGTGTCGATGGCTCTGCAAACCTCTCCAAAAGCCCTAGAAACAAAACAGCAGCAAAGAAAGGAGAAGCCATTTAGACCTTGGAGTGAAAGCCAGCCCAGACAGGAGATGTCTGCTGGAAATGCCTCCAACCTGCAGCATGCAGGAGGGCACTGCCAGAAGGCAGATGATGCATGTTCCTCTCCAGTGCATGGGCACTGGGCCTGTTTCTGAAGCATTGGGGTTTAGTGCCTCAGCTCCAAAGGCCAGGTGATTCTTTCATCGTGGATTTCAGTTTCTAAACTGGGCGGTTTTTATCCTCACCACAGACTATTTCCTTCAGCAAACTCTTGGGAAGAAATGCTCCTGAGAAGTGTTATCTGACTGCTATGATAGGGGGTAGGTTGCTGTTTCTGGCAATGAAATAGAAGTGTCTTTGATAATGCCTTCTGACCACACTTCCAAATTCTGGCCGGTACTGAGAGATGGGGCAGACTAACCCGCGTGTCTGAATATGTTTGCAGCTTGCCTGACTTCACACTTGACAGATATTCCAGCAGCAAATCAGCTGCCCCATGACTGTGTAGAAGCAACTGTGGTTGGACTCACCCTCTGCCAACAATTTCCTTTTCGGTGTATTTCCTCCGGGGATTTTCTGTGCTCACCATTTGCCCTGAGGGAAACAAAATGCAAAATGCTCACTTGAAAGCAGACATCCCACTATCCAAGAGATACAAAAGGCAGCCCTGCTGGGGCTCTACAGTCTGGCCTTCTGAGTCCTTTGTGGCCAGCTGGGTAACAACAACAACAACAACAACAATTGCAACAAGACAGGCAGCTCTGCAGTACAAGCAGGTCAGCACAGAGAATGATTTTCTACAGTCCTTTGAAGAGATGCCTTGGCAGAAAACAAAGCACAGGGAGATGCATTCGCAGGAGAGGAGGGCATCTTCCCCACCTTGCAGCAGTTTCCCAAAGGAATGCCTTTCCCTTTGTAAACCCAAGCAGCTCATGCTCTAAACAACCCCAAGGGGCCTTCAGCAGCAGGACCCTCACCCTTGATGAGCAGGCTGAGCTGGAAGACGCCCTTGCCCGTGGCCCACGTGAAGAACCACACTGCTTCTCCTCCCCCTGACAGCAGGGATCAGTCCCTGCCATTGCACTCGCCCTCTCAGCCCCGCACACGTGCCCACCTTCCCGCAGCGGGCAAGGGCAGCAAGGACAGCAGTGCTCCTCAGGTGCCGGCGGGACACGGACAGCTGCCCAGAGGAGATGCTGACCCTCTGTGAGCCCAGCCCAGGCCGTGCAGGAGCCGGCCCAGAGCAGGGGCTGCTGCCTCGGGGCAGCTCCGCGCTGCAGCGGCCGGCCGGCAGCGGCACTCTCCCAGCTAAGGAAGGCTCCAGCCTCGGCGCTCACACCAGCCCTCAGGGCCAAAGCAGCCACCGCCACAAAGCTGCCAAAGCCCAGGCACCAGCACTGACAAGCAATGGCAAGAAGGCACGGCCACACCCAGCCCCTTCCAAGCTGCTGCCCCCACTGAGGACACAGCAGGATTGGCTTGGAGAGCAGACACACCCAGGTGCACGTCAGTGCCCTTTTGTGCCAACAGGTGACAGGAGACAGAGAGTCAGCTGGGCTCTCTTCTCAGCCCCACCAGGTCTTATCTGAGGGCACAGGACGGGCAGCTGCTCTGGGCAAGAAGCAGCTTCAATGACTTGTGCTGTACAATCACAAAGGGCACTGAGATGAGGAGGATCAATGGGTCCAGCTATGCTGGCACATGCTCACAATACACTGTCCCTCAGAGAAGAAAGACACAAGACGTACTCATGAACCCCAGGAAGTCATCCTCATCATACTCCATCTCCTGTTGCTGAGCAGCAGCTTTGTCAGTGCTGGAGATGAAGGAACTGCCCAGGCTCCACTGCTCAGCTGGGCCAGGCCAGGCCCCTTCAGGTGACACTGCTGCTCCTGCTGCTGCAGCTTCAATAGAAGAGCCTGTGGAGATCTGAGACAACAAAAGAGTTTGTGTCAGAAAAGTGGCTGGCAGAGATTAGCCCCAGATCCCATTTTAAATGCAAGCCCTTAGGAAGGTGCTGTCAGCCAGTGACTGGGAGCTGCTGTCAAGCTCAGCTTTTTCACCTTTCTGCCCACAATTCACATTAATTCAGCCACTTCTTTCTGCTTCCCTGCCCACCTCTGCTTCCATTTTACCAAAAGAACAACCTGGCAACCAAGGCACCAAAATCCCTGACTTGAAGCAGAAACTCCACGTCCCCAGTGTGTCTCTGAAATGCTCCCAGGTAAGCACAGCCAAGAAGCTCGTGGGGACAAACCGCCCCAAAAAGCTTGTGTTGTCACATCAATACTTTTTGTGCCTGTGGGTACTTGGCGAGTCTGTGGAGGGGGACAGGTGTCCCCAGACCACAGCGTCCCCTACGTATCCACCAAGGCTGAGCACAGTGCCTTTGACATGCTCCCTCCTCTGCAGACAGGGAGCCTTCCTGCTCCAGGCTGGCCTCTATCAGAATCCCAGCAAGCTGGGGCCTAAACATGGCAGCTCAAAGCCCATTTTCCAGCTGTCACTGGCTGAGGGGAATGGCTAGGTCTGGCAGGACTGCAGCACTCGGCATCCTCAGCCACCAACAGCAAGAGCTGGCTGCTCAGAAACTTGCAGCTCTGCCTCGCACTAAAGACAGCGCCCTCCAGAAGTGGCACTTACCGTCTTGGAAAGTTGCGGCTGTGGTGTGACCACAGCTGGAGCCTTGTGGTCATTTGGCTCCTCTTTGCCTTCTCGTCCAGGAGCAGAGGAAGCCAGAGGAGAGTCTGCTCTTGGTTCTGGGATCTGTGGACAGACAGGAGCGTTAGACACAGGCCATGACCTATCATTTAGAACCTTCTTTCTCTTCAGCTCTAGAACCAGCTCTACTAAGCACAAATCATCAACTTGCAGAGCAAGGGGATTCTAAGTCCCTCAGACTAAATTCTAATGGGCTGATTCAACTGGACACTGCAAATTGCTCCAAATTACATATTCCCCCCTGACTACTATCAGGAAGCACATTCTCTCTGCAAAACTTATCTTTTAGTTCTTTTAAAGCTCTGAAATGGAAAATTAGGAAATAGGCAGTGATGCCTTTGCTCTTGCTGCTGTAGACATGGAAATGGATTTTCTTGCAGCCTACTCAGCTGGCCCTCTACACTCTACTGCCACAGGCCAAGCTCACAGCTTGCTGCACAATTCTTAAACGCCAAGAACATCAAATGTTCTTTCCTTACTCACCTTGGGATCAGCACCTCTGAATACCCGGCTCAGGTGACCTGCAGTGGGCAAGGGAAAATGAAGCAGATGCTTTGAGAAAACTGGAGACAACCAGAGCATTTTTAGAAGACCTTCCAAGGCCTCCCAGTCTACATTTTCAAAGTTGTCCTGCTTGACCCAGCAAGGGAGGAATTGGCAAACTCTGCTGCCACAGACTCTCCAACAGAGGGAACGCAACCCCTGCAGGCTCCCTTGCAAATGCTGCCCGCACGGCCGTGGCTACACACACCCCCTTTGGAGCTGAACATGTTGACAGGAGCTTTACCCAAGCGGCATCTCGATGGCCTTTCTGTTTCCAAATGAACTCAGTCACTAAGAAAGAGCAGGAAGACACAAAAACCAGGTTAGGTGACACTCAGGGAAAACCTCTACTTACCTGCCAGGTTAGTTAGGAAATAGCAGGAATAGGCAACTCCATAAACAGTGAAAACTGCAGCGGCGAGTTGCCCAATCATTGTGGCAACTGCTGTGCAAGTTTGCAGACTGCGCTCTAACGCTAGCTAAAAGAAGTCTCCTGTCAGTCAGCAGCTGCCCCCTGACAAAAGCCTCAAGCACAGGACCAAGTTCCTGCACTGAGCAAGGCCAAGAGCTGCTCTGACACCCCTGAGGCCTTCCGTGCACCAAGGCAACCTTGTGATGTCACCACGACCACGTGACAACCGTGCCCTGACATCACAAAGCAAACGCTCTGCCTTGATCTGGATGGATGGAGGAGGGCACGTGGACTCGACTACTGAGGACTCATTGCAGATGCTAGAATTAAGGGCTGTCCTTTGGATCATTATGAATTGGCCTGATCAGGGTGTAAATATTGTCACAGACTCATGATACGTAGTAGGGGTGGTGCTGCGGATTGAGGATGCATTGATAAAGGATATAAAGAATGACAGGTTATGGGAACTTTTGAGGCAGCTGAGGCAAGCTGTTCGGCTGCGCTCAGCTCCTTTTGCGATTTTGCATATTCGAAGCCACAAATGGTCAGAAGGTTTGGGTCAGGGTAATGCCATAGCTGATCAGTTGGTTTCTGTTGCAGTACCACAAGACGGATTTCAGCAGGCACGTATTGCTCATGAGACTTTTCACCAGAATGCGCGAGGCCTAAAGAAACAGTTTCGCATATCTCTGAATGATGCCCGTGGTATTGTCAGATCCTGTCCTCTCTGTAGTCAGCATGGGCCTGGACTAGGGATGGGAGTAAACCCACGGGGCCTTGGACCCAATCACATCTGGCAAATGGATGTAACTCACGTATCCTCCTTTGGTAGATTGAAATATGTGCATGTTACAATTGATACTTTCAGTAAATTTATTTGGGCTTCAGCGCAGCCGGGAGAGAAAGCCCTCCACGTGGTACGACACCTAACTACTTGCTTTGCGGTGATGGGGGTGCCAGAACAGATTAAGACAGATAATGGCCCTGCATATGTGAGCAGCAGGATCCAAAGGTTCTTACAGAAGTGGGGTGTGACACACATCACAGGTATCCCACATTCACCAACAGGTCAGGCGATTGTGGAGCGAGCCCACCAAACACTCAAGGATTATCTGTTAAAATATAAGGAGGAGGTGGATGCGCAGACCATGCTATCAAAAACACTATTTGTATTAAACTATCTGTGTGTAATGGGGGACCACTCGGAGCCCCCTGCGGTCATCCACTCAGGCGGAGTAAAGGAGGAAGCAACTAAGCCATTGTTTAAAGTCATGTACCGAGATCCCAAAACTGGAGTATGGGAAGGTCCCGCAGAGGTTCAGTACATGGGTAGAGGTTATGTTTGTGTTCTTACCCCCACAGGGCCCCAGTGGATACCTAGTAAACGGATCCGTCCTGCTAATGACCCTGCAAGAGCGACATCGATACTGGACAGCCAGGGTTAGAGGGGGTACACTTAATTGAAGACTTAAGGGCAAGAGAAAACCTACAACTGCTCTGGCAGTTTGACAAGGTAGTACAGAGAGATCACTCCATGTCAATTCATACCCAAATAGCTAAGTTGTAAGAACTCACTAGTCATTTGCAGCAAGACACAGGCTTGGGTTTAACAGATTGGCTATGATCTTTCGGGCTAGGGCCTTGGATAACCTCCCTACTGCAACATGTAATCAATATTGTGATTGTTATTATACTGCTTGTACTTTTTGTATCTTGCTTTTTTTGCTGCTTGCAACAGATGATGTATCGCATAGCAGAAACAGTAACTACTCGACACGCTGCGTTTGCTGCACAAAATAAAAAAGAGGGAATTGTTGAAGAATGGTTAGCAGAGCAAGGCCACGGATCATTAGAGGCCTCATGGCCCGATACCAAGTGCTAGCAGCCTACGCGCTGCTAAGATAAGCTGTCCTTGGGACAGCAGTAAGCACGGATACAGGCCAAAGATAAAAGAACTTGTGCTTAATAGAGCGTAGCAGTAAGCACGTATACAAAGTTTACAGCATGCCAAGGGGAGGAACCTTCTCACGCTTGATATAGCCAATCAAGTATAGGTGAGTAGTGTATGCTAACCAATTATAATTTGACAAGTATGCTGAATGCTTGGGGCAAAAGTATAAGAACGGATGTTATGAGCAATAAAGTTGAACAATGCTTTACCAATCATATTGATTGATTGCATTCTTCCCTCGCCGAAATCCTGCGCAGTGCAGCACATCCTGCGTAGGAGATGGTCCTGGTGTCCCAGAGGGAATTGTGCATGGCTTTGGGGACAGTGGTGCAGATGGAGCCCAGGTCGCTGAGGGCCAGGTTGAGCAGGAAGAAGAACATGGGGCTGTGCAGGTGGTGGCCGCAGGCTACGGCGCTGGTGACGAGGCCGTGGCCCAGGAGGGCAGCCAGGGAGATGCCCAGGAAGAGGCAGAAGTGCAGGAGCTGCAGCTGCCGCGTGTCTGCCAACGCCAGCGGGAGGAAGTGGCTGATGGAGCTGCTGTTGGACATTTGCTGTGGCTGCATATGGGCACGTGTTCATGGATAAAGGACAGTGACAAGTCAGGGCTGGCTGCTTTGAGCCAAACCCGTGCCATTCCCTGTAGCCTGTCCTGCTGGTGTTGGTGTCTTTGGGGCGGACCCTGACTGCCGACAAAACAGCAACACATTCGCTTAAGAGCTGGACTAGGTCAGTGCAAAAGATGGCGGCCAGGGCTGAGGGAGCCACACACAAGATGGCGGCCAGGGCTGGAGAGCCACACACAAGATGGCGGCTGGGGCTGGGCTGCCAGGGCGGCTGATCTCACTAGGAGGCGCAGCCTCAGCCCTCTGGCTGCCATCCTGTGTGGGGCAGGCTGAGCCCCCCTTCAGTGCCTGTTGAAATGGACATTAACGGACACCCGGGAAAAGGACACGGTCTGGCACCTTTGCTCTGTGCACACAAACATAGACCAGCCAGTTTGGAACGCCAACTGGCAGTACTTTGATGTCAAGGAAATTCAAATAGCTGAAAATACGAAACTCCAGGCATTGAACGTTTTAAAATAAAAACTTTTTTTTTTTTTTTTTTTTTTTTTTTTTTTTTTTTTTTTTTTGAAAGAGGGCTAAAAGCACTCCTTGTGCACATGGACTCCAATTAGCATCAAGCAGCATCACAAGTGGTTTCGTCCAGGCAGGAGTCACAGTCACTGTGAGGTGATGAAAACGGAGATGGGATCTGCTTGAGGCGGATGGTGCAGCGGCTGCGCACCTGCGACGTGTATCCCTCAGGGTACCTATTTCTTTAGAACACTATGAAGACTAGAGGGAATTGAAAGTCCACTGCAGTTTAGGTTGTTCTTCACGAGATTGTTCAAGTCGAGCACAGCCATTCTCTTCAGCAGACACACGGGCAGGGGCTTCTTGGAGCGCAGCTCTGGCACCCATTCTTTGGAGGAGGGGATTGCAGGAAAGAAGAAAAGAAGCTCATCAACTACTGAAGAGGAAGAGTCACTGACAGGAAGCAGTGGGTTAAGAAATGTGAGGGGGAAAAAGGCAGAAAACATGAGGTGACAAGTGTGAGAAATGGGAGTGGAAAAAGGAGGGAAGTGTGAGGGAAGAAAAGCGTAGGAAACCTGTGTGGGAAAGGGTGAGAAAACAGAGGGAAAAATGGTGAAGATGTGAGTGAAAGTAGGAGAGGAAGGTGAGAGGAGGAAAAGGCAGGACATATGACAGGAAAATTCTAAGAAACATGATCAGGGAAGGCTGAAAAACATAGAGGAAAAAATGGAGGGAAATGTGAGGGGAAGAGAGTGAGAAAATTACTGGCAGAGAGAGAGAAACAGGCAGCAAATGTGAGGGGAACATTGTGAGAATCCTGAGGGGAAAAGAGGGAGAAACCAGAGGGCAGAAAAAGGCAGGAAACATTAGGGGGGAAAAAAGGGTGGGAAGTTGGATGGGAAAAGTGGCAGAAAACAGGAGTGAAAAAAGGGCAGAAAATGCTAGAGGAAAAGTAGAAGCAACATGAGGGGGAAAGAATGATAAACGTGAGGGGAAAAGTGGGAGAAATGTAAGAGGGAAAGCCTGGGAAACATGAGGGCAAAAGTGAGAAACATGAGGAGACAACTTGGAGAAAAATGACTGAGGAAAGGAGAAAAGCATGAGGGGAGAAAAGGGCAGGATAAGTGAGGGGAAAATTGTGAGAATCGTGGGAGAACAAAAAAGCAGGAAAAAGCGGGAAGTTGGGGAAATGTGAGAGGCAAAGCGTGAGGAAAGGGAGCTGAAAAGGGTGGGGAAAATGAGTAAAACTTGGGAGGCAAACATGAGAGGAAAACTGTGAGACTCGAGAGGGGGAAGGGGTGGAAATGTGAGAGGGAAAAGAACAGGAAATGTGAAGGGAGAAAAGGAGAGAAGGCAGGATTGGCATGACAGCTGAAATGATTCCTAACACATTCCCCCATGCATTTGCCCATTTATTGCACTAGCCCAGGGCTTCTCTGTATGTCCGTCTCCCCCTGTGCCTTGATTCCTGTTCGGAAGCAGTAGAAGTGCAGGATGTGCCCACCAGCAGGAGCTGCTCCAAGCTGGGAAGGGGCCAGGTGGTGCTGATTTCCAGAGGCTTCTGTGTCCCAGGTGAGGCCAGGGCAGGAGTGGGTTGAAAGGTGCTGCTGCTGCTCCTCTGTGCCAGAGAGCCCTGGCCGGGCAGGGCACGGCGCCCACTGCACTGCGGGCTCTTTCTCCTGCCACAGCTGGGCACACCTGGCAACAAATCATGACGACTTGTGGGGAAACCAAGGGCTTTGTGGAGGCTGCCTTGCTCTGCACACACCCGGGCCACCTGCAGCACAGAGCTTTGGCCCCCAGAAAGGCAAACCCGAGGGGAACAGCTGGAAAAGGTTTCATTTTCACCTGTCAATAGTTGACTTTATTTCAGTGCTGGGTGCGTGGGGAATCACTTTCCTAACACGTGCTCAGCCAGAAATCACACCTACTCATTTGTAACCATGGAAATAAGACCTACTCATTACTTTGCTGAAACTCACAGGCTAAACATTCCCTCAAATTAGTTGACATATTTAAATCACTTCTCAGAAGTTACTGACAGGAGAGTAGGGCTTTCTTGAGAGTCTCGGGTGGTCATTTGGGGAACATCCCATTGCTGCAATTCTCCTCTGATGCTCAAGAGCCTCCTACAACCACTCTTTTCCCCCTGAATGCATTCCAGCTACATTCTTGGGAAGACTATTCTCAAGGCTAAGGTAGTCACTTGCACACATCAATCACTGCTCTGGAGGAATAGAGGGCTCAACAGTCTGTTAATGCAAAGGGAATTCACAATTTGTTACAGTTCAATATTTTCTCAAAACCTGCCTTCTCTGGGCATTGCTCACAAGCATTTCTTTAATTCACCTTGAAAATGTTTTTGCTGACTGAAGCCACATTGTGTCTTTCCTTCAGCAATTCAGAAGAAAAACACAAACTGCCTGCTGAAACCCTTCTGCTCCCTTCCAAATCAGTTCACTGCTCAAGCACGAGCCACAGGCTCCTGCCCGATTCCCTCTGTGAGATAGGAGGTAATATTTTGCTGCAGCTGCAGGGTTATGAGAAGAAAGAACGAAAGCTGTTGGTTCTTGGGGTTGTTATTTAGGGTTTGGGTTTGTTCTAGTTGATTTGTTGGGTGTTGCTGTGAGCTGGGAGAGGGGCCAGCGTGAAGACCAAACCAAAAGGGAAGTAGGAGAAGAGGGGAGGGGACAGAAAAGGAGGCGGTGGGGACAGAATACAAGTTTCCTATTTCCCGGCCAAAGGGAAAGGGGACACGGTTCGCCCTGGGCTGGGAAAGGCAATAAAAAGCAGCATTTTCTGTGTGTGTGTTGTGTGTGTGTTTGGCTCTTGGGAGAGGGAGATACACACCCAGCTCAGGTGAATCCATCCTAAGAAACAGTTCTCTTTGGCTTTGATGACGTTGTCACCCCATTAAATTTCATCTGACAGTTGGCTCCTCTCTAACACCTCTCTATCTCCCAGCAGCTCAGGGCTGCATTGCACAGTGCTTGCTGTGTGCCAGAGAGCTCAAAGCAGGCTGGCCTGGCGCCCCGGAATATTTCTGCAGAACACTCTGCATTTCACTCTTTTGCTCTGGCTCAGTGCACAACTCCAGCACTGCAGGCGCTTCCTCCCAGAGCCGTGTGAGGCCCCGGCTCCTGCAGATGTGAGCTGACAAGCTGTCCCTGCCTGCCACTGGCCTCGCTTCCCCCGGCAGAAGCGCCGTGCCTGAAGGAGGCTGCCCTGTGCCGGAGCCTGCGGAGCAGCCCGGCTCCCTCCCCTGTGCCCAGAGCGCTGCACACACTGCTCACCTTGGCCAGGAGTTAGAGGGCAGCCGGCACAAGGGTGGCAATCCTCAGCCAGGCCTGCAGCCCTCGCCTGTGGTTTGCCTTTCTCTGCTCCTGTGCACGCTCCGGACGGCCGATGCCACCGGTCTGTGCTGTGCCCAGCACGGCCACGCTTCCCCTCGGGAGAGCCTTCCCCACTTTCCAACTGTACCAAAGAAGCCATCAATGTCACTCTCCACCTCTAAGAAAAAACTGACACTTCAGAAGAAAATGTTGAGCTTTCTCAGAGGCTCAGAAGGAGGGGAATCTTTGAAAGGAGTTGAGGTTTCACAAACTTTATTTCCAATCCTATGCTACTATCCTACTCCACTGTCCTAGCTGCAATCCTACTCTACAGTCCTATTCTACAATCCTTCTCTATACTGGTGTTGGAGAAAACAGTTGTCTGATTCCTGTCTCCTCCTTCCACTCTTTCACTGAAGTGATCAGTGGCACCAGGCTGGACACAGGCTTGGCTGATGTTACAAATGGATGCTGCACAAAGAAAAAAAAAAAAAAACAAACAAGAATGAACCATTACTTTGCAAGCTAAGAGCCTCAAAGGCAGGGCAATATTTTTCAAAGGAAAAGGAGATTGAATCAGAGTACGTCTAAGGAGCAACAGTGGGGCCACATTGGCACAGCTTGCTGCAAGAGCTGCTATGTGCCCCAGGCCTGGAAATATCTCCGGTCTGAGCATCCTGATCTCTTGAAAGAGGTCCCTGGTCATATTGCAGGGCACTTGGAGCAGATGACCCTTACAGGCCCTTGCCAGCCCAGCCCAGTCTAGGATTCCTGACTGTTCTCATTTGAACAGCACCAAGAGTGGAGGTGAGGAGGAGGAGGCTCCCCTGATGCCTTGCACTTCAGTGCAGGAGGAGCCCGTCCCTGGGACACTGTTTCCCCTGCAGCCCCTTGGCATTTTACCTGCAGCAGCTCCTTGGCAGACCAGCGCCGCGCCTCGTCTCTCTGCAGGCAGCAGCTCAGGAAGTCACGCAGAAAAGGGGAGTGGAGCTTGGGCTGCTGCAGCTTTGGGATCCCTTTGGTGGCTTTCAGGAGTTGAGCCTGGAGAAAAAGGAAACACGAGTTTCTCACCCGCTTCTTTCACGTCTGGAACTGCTCTCCCAGATCCCATTGTTTCAGGTGCACTCTGCAGTGGCAGTTTCTGCCGTGGCACAGAGGCAGAGATGACTTTCCTGACCAACAAAAAACCCAAAGCCCAATGCAGCCACAGCTTTTCCAGCATCCAGCAGCTCTTGCCTTGGCAGCTGATTTCATTGACTGGCCTTGTTAGTGGAAACAATAGCAGCAAAAGCAGGTTTCCTTCTCTGAGGATTCACCTGAGCAGCTTGACAGGCTATTTGGAAGAGGCACTTTGCTCTACTAACTCACTCTACTATTTCCAAAGATAATTACATGAAAAGCATCTCTGCAGCTCTTGTTGGTCCCTTAAGCACAGCTGCCATCAAACCAAAGTCATCAAGCTTTTTCCTTGGTTCTTGAAAACAATGGGAATTGCAAGCAAAGAAAGGAAATCCCTCAGTTATTCCTCAGGTAAGGAAACAAACATTTGGAATCTCATCTTCCACACAGACACATGAAGATGCATGCACAAATGTCGTGGGACGAAAATGCCTCTTTGGGCACACAGGAAACACCTGCAGCTCCGTCTCTCATCAGACTGCAAATTTCAGCTTCCCTTAGGCAGCAAAAGGAAAATTTTGGTGGTCAAAGCAGAAGAGGGAGAAACGCCATCCATGTGGTAGCCCTCTGCTCATTTGGACACTCAAGTCAATGCATTAATGGCATGGCCATCCTAGAAAGTGCCTGGAAACAAAGGGGTGGGTTTGGCCGGCTCTCCACATGGCCAGGCTTCATCTTAGTGACATGGAGGTGACGGCTTGGGTTAGGAAAGAAAGACGGTCACTGAGTGTTTCAGCAGCACCGCACAAGAAGCACAAGAGACTCTGTGGCCTTCACACCCTCTTGTTAAGGTTTCAGGCAAATTTCCTTGTGAGAAGAATGGGGGTGCACTTCTTCTCTCCAAACCACTGTTTTATAAACATCCTCGGGTTTGGGTTACTTTCCTTCATTTCAGGAAAGATAACACCACTTCTAAGATGCTTGTTTGCTGCTATTAGGGCTGTCTACAAAGCCAAAAGAGCTGGAACGACTTCTAAGCCAAAGCCCAGTGTTGCCTGAGAAGGGAGATTGTTTGCCTGGGCTAAGGCTTGAGTTCCCCCACGGATGCAACCAAAACCCCAGCAGATGCTGATGTGCTGCCGGGACATTTTCAGAAAGGGACTGTGGTGGAAGTAGTTCCAGCGGATGGCAATGGCATTTTGTCCAGTGGCACACACAAAGTGGGATGGGGGAGAAAGACAGCGGGATCAGAGAGTATTTACACCTTACCATGGCAGAATTTTCCTCCCAGTCAGGAGCTTCTCCTTCCACCATTTCAATGACCACGATTCCCAAAGACCATATGTCCACTTTGGGCCCATAGGGTTCACCGTTCACTTCAGGTGCCATCCACTGAAGAGTCCCGACCACCGATCTCCGTCTACTCTGCTCAGGGGTGAGTTGAGCAGAGAGGCCAAAATCAGCTGGGGAGAGAGCAAAAGACTGTTTTTATTTGAATCCTGTGCAATTAGGAAAGCACGCAAAAGAATTTCCCGGTAGAAGTTTGAGAATGTGCTCTTGAATCTCCTGGACAACCGTCCCTGCCTTGTTTCCTCAGGACTTTAGCCAAGGAAATATGGTGCTGGCTGCTTCAGAAATCCCCACATTTTTTACACTGCCTCCAGCAGGGGCTTTTCAAACTTTAGACATGTAGCTCCCTCCCTCTGGAAGGGACACGCACAGAGCAATGCCACTGTGGACTGCTCGAGCCTTGCCACAGGTCTGTGCACGTTGCCACCGCGTGGTCAGCTCACAACAGGCTCCCTGCACTGCCACCAGCGCCATTTTGGGGGGGCTGGCACTCACTCAAAAGCAGCCCCACAGCCCACATATCCCTGGAACGCTGCACCTGCCCAAGAATATACTGACCCAGCTTGACAGAGCCATCCGTTTTGAGAAGGATGTTGAGGCTTTTCAAATCTCTGTGCATCACGTGGTTGGCGTGGAGAAAATGCAGTCCTTGCAGGCACTGAGAGAGAAACCAGAAACAGGAGGGCAAATATCAGTGATGTGATTTCATCACACAAGAAAGGAAAGAGCTCTCCAAGATTCCCTCTCCAGGGGAATGAGGAGTAATGGCAGAACACAGTGCCACTGAGGGGAAGAGCTCGCTGCTCCAACACAGGCAGAGCAGCACCTTTCTAAAGGAAGGCATGTCAGCTTGCCAAAGAGCAACAGCAACTGCTGGTGTAGACTCTGCCCTGCAAACCAGCCAGGATGACTGCTGCTGCAGTGGATGTGCTCAGAAGCACACAGCACTCTGGCTGCACTGCTAACCTTTCCAGCTGAGGACTCAGAGAAATGAGTCTCTCTTTCTTCTTTGCTGTTCCTTTCAAATGCTCCCACCATCACCACCTTTGCTTTTACAGGCAAGGAATGCAGTGCCAACAGACCAAAGTTTAGAGAGGCAAGATGGAGAAGAGCAAATACAAGAGCCAGAGTGAAAATGCAACAGCAGGAGACAAGAGGACAAGAACAGAGTCCAGTGAGTGCAGGGGCACTGGCAGGCAGCTCATTTGAGAGGCTCTTGCTTGCCCAGAGCATATCAGCCACACAGAAACAAAGCCTGGCTCACGGAATCGCTCCTGCTCTGAGCCCCTTTCCCAGACAATCCTGCCCAAGCTCTGGGAAGCACAGCTGGGATCCCCGACTGACCTCCCGACTGATGATGGCAATCTCGTCTTCTGTCAGGCGAGTCTTTTGGATTGTGTCGTAAAGACTGCCTCCATCCATGTACTCCATCACCAGCCACAGTTCTTCATGCACAAGGTAGCTGAAAGAAGGGAACAAGGCCATGCAGATGAACATGCATTCGTTGGCTCCTTTGCTTGATTCTTGTTTCCGGGTTGCTTTGTGACAAGGACAGAATTAAAAGAATTAAAGACATTCCCTCCGGGCTGTGGGTTGTTTGCAGTCTGTGCAGTCTCAAGGAGAACAGCACATCTGTCAAAAGGAGATGTCTCTGATGGCCAGCAATCAAAAAGTGCAGTTTAGTAACAGCCAAGATGAAAAACCTGTCCCGCGTGGTATTTCTGGAAAGAAGCACCTAGTGTTCCTGGCATGGCCAGCCCTGGAAAAGAGGGGCAACAATCCAAGGGAAATCCTCCCTAGCATGCTTCATCAGCATTGAAGAAACCTTAAAAAATCCATCCTGAGACAACATGGAGGCAGCCAACTTACAGGGTACTGACTTCTTATGGTAGAGTTGATGCAGGTTTTTGAACAATTTTTCAACTATGTGTTGGAAAGCCAGGGATGACTCACGGAGATAAACTGCACTCTCTTCCCATCCATTGGAGATGAGTAGAGAAATAATAATGAAGCAATAATTAACAGCTTTCTTTTCTGCTAGTGTCCAAAGTGGGGTTTTAACCTTGCATGCTTTTACTATGTAAACAAACCTTCATGGGATGAGACCATGACCACTCACCCGTCTAAATAATGGACAAGATGGGGACTCATATTCCTCTTCATGACCGTGATTTCAGTAACAATATCCTCCATCTCGCTCGGTCCCCGAAGATAGATTTTCTTGATAGCCACCTAGAATGACATTGAAAATCAGTAACTTTAGAAGTTGGCGGAATGAGACCAAAACACACATGGGGAGAGAGATTTTGCAATGACACCGCCAAGCCGTTCCAAAGTGCCTTGTAATTAGACAAAGGAGTAATTAGGAAGTGACATTCCTACAGCCCCTTTCTCTGCTCCTTTGGGGGCCAGATCCAGGACACGTGGCCACTGACCACATTTTGCCTTGTCCACTTGTTAGCAATGGTGTGTCAACTATCATCCCCAAAGCTCTGAGCACACTCTCTGTCTGTCTGTACTTGAGAAGAAGTAATGCATGCCTTGGTACTCTGTGGATACATCTCGGGCTATAGGCAGGGCTTGGGGCTTTTAGGGACGCCTTGCAGATCTCTCCCTACGTGCAGTTCCCAAGTGCAGCACTGCAGGTGGCTAAGGAACTGCCAGGAACATTCAGATGTATTTGCTGGCAGCCAGAAATGAGAATTCAGGACTCTGAAGCCGTAGCCCCAGAGAGCAGTGAGATGCTCCTTTGTTGGAGCATCTGAGAGCCAGGGAGAGCATCCTTCTCTGAAAGGAACCGCTGTCCTCCTTGCCTTCCTTCTGGCAGCTGAGCAGGACAAAGACTGCCCCAAATGCAGCTGGCAGGCTGGCACCAGTCTGTGCTTCTTGTGCCTTTGCAGCACAGCTCTAGCCACAGCTGCAGCCGCAGCTGACACGAGACAGGAAAGCCCTGGAGAGCAGCAGAATCTGCAGGGGCTCTTGACATTTACCTCTCCGCCCGTGGCAGTGTCGATGGCTCTGCAAACCTCTCCAAAAGCCCTAGAAACAAAACAGCAGCAAAGAAAGGAGAAGCCATTTAGACCTTGGAGTGAAAGCCAGCCCAGACAGGAGATGTCTGCTGGAAATGCCTCCAACCTGCAGCATGCAGGAGGGCACTGCCAGAAGGCAGATGATGCATGTTCCTCTCCAGTGCATGGGCACTGGGCCTGTTTCTGAAGCATTGGGGTTTAGTGCCTCAGCTCCAAAGGCCAGGTGATTCTTTCATCGTGGATTTCAGTTTCTAAACTGGGCGGTTTTTATCCTCACCACAGACTATTTCCTTCAGCAAACTCTTGGGAAGAAATGCTCCTGAGAAGTGTTATCTGACTGCTATGATAGGGGGTAGGTTGCTGTTTCTGGCAATGAAATAGAAGTGTCTTTGATAATGCCTTCTGACCACACTTCCAAATTCTGGCCGGTACTGAGAGATGGGGCAGACTAACCCCAGTGTCTGAATATGTTTGCAGCTTGCCTGACTTCACACTTGACAGATATTCCAGCAGCAAATCAGCTGCCCCATGACTGCGTAGAAGCAACTGTGGTTGGACTCACCCTCTGCCAACAATTTCCTTTTCGGTGTATTTCCTCCGGGGATTTTCTGTGCTCACCATTTGCCCTGAGGGAAACAAAATGCAAAATGCTCACTTGAAAGCAGACATCCCACCATCCAAGAGATACAAAAGGCAGCCCTGCTGGGGCTGGACAGTCTGGCCTTCTGAGTCCTTTGTGGCCAGCTGGGTAACAACAACAACAAGAACAACAATTGCAACAAGACAGGCAGCTCTGCAGTACAAGCAGGTCAGCACAGAGAATGATTTTCTACAGTCCTTTGAAGAGATGCCTTGGCAGAAAACAAAGCACAGGGAGATGCATTCCCAGGAGAGGAGGGCATCTTCCCCACCTTGCAGCAGTTTGTCAAAAGAATGCCTTTCCCTTTGTAAACCCAAGCAGCTCATGCTCTAACCAACCCCAAGGGGCCTTCAGCAGCAGGACCCTCACCCTTGATGAGCAGGCTGAGCTGGAAGACGCCCTTGCCCGTGGCCCACGTGAAGAACCACACTGCTTCTCCTCCCCCTGACAGCAGGGATCAGTCCCTGCCATTGCACTCGCCCTCTCAGCCCCGCACACGTGCCCACCTTCCCGCAGCGGGCAAGGGCAGCAAGGACAGCAGTGCTCCTCAGGTGCCGGCGGGACACGGACAGCTGCCCAGAGGAGATGCTGACCCTCTGTGAGCCCAGCCCAGGCCGTGCAGGAGCCGGCCCAGAGCAGGGGCTGCTGCCTCGGGGCAGCTCCGCGCTGCAGCGGCCGGCCGGCAGCGGCACTCTCCCAGCTAAGGAAGGCTCCAGCCTCGGCGCTCACACCAGCCCTCAGGGCCAGGGCAGCCACCGCCACAAAGCTGCCAAAGCCCAGGCACCAGCACTGACAAGCAATGGCAAGAAGGCACGGCCACACCCAGCCCCTTCCAAGCTGCTGCCCCCACTGAGGACACAGCAGGATTGGCTTGGAGAGCAGACACACCCAGGTGCACGTCAGTGCCCTTTTGTGCCAACAGGTGATGGGAGGCAGAGAGTCAGCTGGGCTCTCTTCTCAGCCCCACCAGGTCTTATCTGAGGGCACAGGATGGGCAGCTGCTCTGGGCAAGAAGCAGCTTCAATGACTTGTGCTGTACAATCACAAAGGGCAATGAGATGAGGAGGATCAATGGGTCCAGCTATGCTGACACGTGCTCACAATACACTGTCCCTCAGAGAAGAAAGACACAAGACGTACTCATGAACCCCAGGAAGTCATCCTCATCATACTCCATCTCCTGTTGCTGAGCAGCAGCTTTGTCAGTGCTGGAGATGAAGGAACTGCCCAGGCTCCACTGCTCAGCTGGGGCAGGCCAGGCCCCTTCAGGTGACACTGCTGCTCCTGCTGCTGCAGCTTCAATGGAAGAGTCTGTGGAGATCTGAGACAACAAAAGAGTTTGTGTCAGAAAAGTGGCTGGCAGAGATTAGCCCCAGATCCCATTTTAAATGCAAGCCCTTAGGAAGGTGCTGTCAGCCAGTGACTGGGAGCTGCTGTCAGGCTCAGCTTTTTCACCTTTCTGCCCACAATTCACATTAATTCAGCCACTTCTTTCTGCTTCCCTGCCCACCTCTGCTTCCATTTTACCAAAAGAACAACCTGGCAACCAAGGCACCAAAATCCCTGAATTGAAGCAGAAACTCCACGTCCCCAGTGTGTCTCTGAAATGCTCCCAGGTAAGCACAGCCAAGAAGCTCGTGGGGACAAACCGCCCCAAAAAGCTTGTGTTGTCACATCAATACTTTTTGTGCCTGTGGGTACTTGGCGAGTCTGTGGAGGGGGACAGGTGTCCCCAGACCACAGCGTCCCCTACGTATCCACCAAGGCTGAGCACAGTGCCTTTGACATGCTCCCTCCTCTGCACACAGGGAACCTTCCTGCTCCAGGCTGGCCTCTATCAGAATCCCAGCAAGCTGGGGCCTAAACATGGCAGCTCAAAGCCCATTTTCCAGCTGTCACTGGCTGAGGGGAATGGCTAGGTCTGGCAGGACTGCAGCACTCGGCATCCTCAGCCACCAACAGCAAGAGCTGGCTGCTCAGAAACTTGCAGCTCTGCCTCGCACTAAAGACAGCACCCTCCAGAAGTGGCACTTACTGGCTGGGAAAGTTGCGGCTGTGGTGTGACCACAGCTGGAGCCTTGTGGTCATTTGGCTCCTCGTTGGCTTCTTGTCCAGGAGCAGAGGAAGCCGGAGGGGAGTCTGTTCTTCCTTCAGTGATCTGTGGACAGACAGGAGCGTGAGACACAGGCTCATTTAGAACCTTCCTTCTCTTCAGCTCTAGAACCAGCTCTACTAAGCACAAATCATCAACTTGGAGAGCAAGGATATTCTAAGTCCCTCAGACTAAATTCTGATGGGCTGATTCAACTGGACTTGGCAAATTGCTCTGAATTAGATATTCCCCCCTGGCTACTATCAGGAAGCAACGTTCTCTCAGCAAAACTGGGCTTTTAGTTCTTTTAAAGCTCTGGAATGGAAAATTAGGAAATAGCCGGTGATGCCTTTGCTCTTCCTGCTGTAGACATGGAAATGGATTTTCTTGCAGCCTACTCAGCTGGCCCTCTACACTCTACTGCCACAGGCCAAGCTCACAGCTTGCTGCACAATTCATAAACGCCAGGAACATCAAATGTGCCTTTCTTACTCACCTCAGCATCAGCACCTCTGAATACCCGGCTCAGGTGACCTGCAGTGGGCAAGGGAAAATGAAGCAGATGCTTTGAGAAAACTGGAGACAACCAGAGCATTTTTAGAAGACCTTCCAAGAAGGCCTCCCAGTCTACATTTTCAGAGTTGTCCTGCTTGACCCAGCAAATGGAGGAAATGACAGACTCTGCTGCCACAGACTCTCCCATGGAGGGAACGCAACCCCTGCAGGCTCCCTTGCAAATGCTGCCCTCACGGCCCTGGCTACAGACAGCCCGTTTTGAGCTGAACGTGTTGACAGCACCTTTACCCAAGTGGCATCCAAAAGGTCTTTCTGTTTCCAAATCTACTCAGTCCCCAAGAAAGAGCAGGAAGACATACAAAAGGCAAGTTAGGTGACACTCAGGGAAAACCTCTACTTACGTGCCAGGTGAGTCAGGAAATAGGTGGAATATCCAACTCCATAAACGGAGCAAACTACAGCAGCCAGTTGCCCAATCATTGTGGCAACTGCTGTGCAAGTTTGCCAACTGTTCTCTAACACTATCAAAAAGCAAGTCTCCTGTCAGTGTGCACGTGCCCACTGACAGTCGCCTCAAGCTGCAGGACGCTCCTGCACTGAGCAAGCTCAAGAGCTGCTCTGACACCCCTGAGGCCTTCCGTGCACCAAGGCAACCTTGTGATGTCACCACGTCCACGTGGCAACCGTGCCCTGACATCACAAAGCAAACGCTCTGCCTTGGTCTGTGAGTTGATACAGATGGAGAGACTGACGTTTGTGTAGGCGTAGGCTGCATTTTTACCTCTTTCCCCCGCTCAGCTGCCTGTTTCAGCTCTTGTTTCTCCCCCTACGCCCCCTGTGTCCCCTGTTGCTGTGCTGGGTCCGAGCTGGCGGCCGGGCCGGGCGGAGCAGCAGTTCCAGCCCCGGGTGTCCCTGGAGCACGGGGAGCTGCCGGTGGCCCCAGGCACTGTCCCCTGAGCCAGTGCCATCTGCTGTCCTTGTCCAGGGCTGCTGCTCTGCAGGGGGGAAAGCTAGGATGGAGTGAAAGGTTTTGAAGATGGGGCGGCTGGAATCCCTCTGCTTCGAGTTCTTTTTAAAGATATATGGACTTGAACATAGAGAGGGATAATTATATGGATATTTATACATGTGGGTATGTGCTATTTGTATGGGAATATTTCTATCTATATGTTGTTATATTTATAAATGTATGCTATGTATTTTTGTGTCTGTATATATGCATACGTCTTTGTAATAACGTATGTATATATGGATGCAAGTATATGTATATGTAAGTACGCTGTTCTATGTGTGTTTAATTCTATTTCCTATGAATACAGTTGTGTAGGTATTTCTATTTATGCAGTTGGAGTTATATGGCTCTTTAAATAGGTATATTGGTATTCCTAGAAGTAAATATGTTGAGGAATGGCTACATGACCAAGGCCACGTAGACATGAGAGAGCTTTGCTGAAATCACTTGCACAGAAGCCTGCGAGGTCAGCATGACCCTGAATGCAGCTGTGTTACCATAACAAAGCCTTGGGGTCGAGAAGTTTGAGGGAGAAGCTTAGTGATAACAAGTATATAGTTTTCTTTTACTGTAACCAATCAAATGTTAACAAGTGTGCATAATAAGAAGTAGCCTCAATATAATGTGTGCCTTTTGATCAAGAAAGTGAGGCTTGCTTATAAATCATATTGATTATGTGCGATCTTCCCACGTACGAGAAAGAGCAATATAAATATATCTAGCTTTATATTTACACATGTGCATTTACTTCTGTATTTTGAGGTGGGTGTATCTGGGTGTATCTTTTTATTTCAGCATGTATGGAGATGTATAGTTGCATCATTGTATCGACTGAGATCTTCCTAGAGGACTGTTTAGATAGAAATACTGATATTTTTGTATTCCTAGATGGGCTTTAGGCTTGCAGTAATATGTAATAAATTAAGTTGCTAAACACCTAATTGATCTTTGTCTCTACTGAGTTGTTGTAGATGTTGGCAATAAATTAAGGTTTTCTTAACTGAAGTGGATATTTCTATATTTTTACATAGCATTGTTGTAAAAATCTAATAAATCCCTTTTTTAACTTGAGATATATAGTTAAATTAAATATATCGTTGTATATTGTCAGCGCAGTAGAAGCAATTTGTAATAAATGACATTTTTCATGTGAAATCAATTCTTGTGCATTTGTCGATCAGCAGTGCAGCTGTAGGAATCTGCAAGAAATTACAATTGTCAACTGCGATGGGTGTTTTGTGATTTGTGCTGTCCAGAGCAATGAGCAGTTGTAAATATTGGAGGATTTTGGCCGTGGAAATCTCCATCCATGCCCAGCACATGCCCCACTTGCACTCAGGTTGGGCAGGGCAGGTGCAGATTTGGGATGGCAGCAGAGCCACACCTTGGCTGAGAACTCGCTGCAAAGGCAGCTGAGAAAACTCCGGGACTCCACGGAGCATCCAGCTCCAACCAGAGCCACCCAGGGAGGACAAATCCACCCGCCATGCCACGGGCAGCTCTTCAGGAAGCGCTCCAAGTGTCCCTCTGAAGGTCATCCTGGAGCCCAGGAGCCAACAGGGATCCTGAGCCAGCTCCGCTGCCTTTGGCAGCACTTTGCAAATGAGCTGCAGCAAGGGGGAGGCCGCAGGGCTGTGAGTGCTGCAGGCTGGGGATGAAGGAAGGGCCATGGACACCTGTGCTGACATGCTCCAGAATCCACAAGGATTCTGGGGGAGAACTGGGAAGCAACAAGTTCCCACAGCCACGACAGTGATGGAAGCCCTTGCTGTGAAGTTCCCTGGAGGAACTCCCAGGGGAGTTGCTGCTGTAAGAACTAGTACCAGAAGGCACAAATGTAGTAACACTAGGAGATGGCCTCTAGGACCCACAGGCAATAGCTTAGGAAAAGATCAACTATATATTTGATATATTCTATTGATTATGGCATATCAGAATATATAATATGCAGCATTATATTTGATAAATTGCATATATGATACATATAAATATGTACCATTGAGTGCATTTTCATAAATATTTTCATTTCATATAGATTTGATATATTCTTCCCACTTGGGGGAGTGAAGATGTATTGCTGTTGAGAACCTTCTGCCCACACAGCAGTCAGGCCACAGGGCTGTGCATGCACACCCACCCACCGTCCTTGTTCTTCTCGGCATCTTGGGGCTGCTGTTGGCACAGAACTGGGATGAATTGAACTCGACACACCTGTCCATGTCCAGCCTGTCATCAACGCTGATGTGGCAGGGCACAACACACAGCTCTCAAATCACTCACATTATCATACATGCTTTCATTCCTGCTGGGGAATGGGGAACTTAGAAACACCAAAGACACAGAAAAGAGGTGGAAAAAGTTGGGATCTTTGGTACACTGCTGCTACCCTCATGGAGGAACATTTGTTGGGTTTTTTAAGGTCATAACTTTCCAAAAACTAGCAAAGCGGCTCAGCATCGGTCACCCAGTTGTGAACGGTTTTCTTGACTTGGCAAAACTGCAGTGTTAACTGCGGACTCCGTCCTTGGTTCAAACCACCTGCCCTGACCTGCAGACAAAAGCACCAGCACCAGCAGAAACTAAATCAGCCACTTTTCTCAAAAAGCTCTCTTCAATATGTGAGAGGAAAGGAAAACATGTCAGACAGTGTGGATTAATGACAAGACTCTGAGCAACAGTTAAAAAGCAAAGGGCCGCAGCTTCTCTGGGACACCCCTCGTGCTCCAAGGCAGCCAGGCCGCCCTGGCTGCCCGGGACCCTGCGCTCCACGGGCTCTGCAGAGCTGCACAGCGGGGAGGCAGCCTCGGGCACCTCAGGCCCTGGGCACCAGTGGCCTTCTTGGTCTGGACGGCTGCCTCTGGGCAAATGCAGCCTGCTGGCCCTCTGCTCTCGGCCCTAGCCCGGCCTTGCAGGGCTAATCCTGCTCCCGGTCTGAAACGTGCTCAAGCGGGATTTGTTTGTTTCCAGCTTTCCAGGGCATTGATTTGCACCACAACATACTGAAGGACTAAGGCCTGAACAACAGGTCCTGAGCTAAATCTGCCCTCTGGATGACCCTTCCAACCAAATGTTCAATGGATCTGCTCCTTAACCAAGTGTTACTATCAATAGGATCGATGCATTCATTCATTGGTAAAACACGTCTTTATCTTTCAGCATGAAGAAATCAGACAAGGCCACATCTGGCCTTGCTTCCTCCTTGAGCCCTGGACAGGCTCAGGGAGAAAATAAGAGGAGAAGGAAATCAGATCTCCTGCCCCAGAAGGTCTGTCAGATTGCTCGTTCACCACTGTCAAAGCTGGGCTACTCTCACAGTGCAGTCAGAAGCCTGGTGGCCAAGAAAGGGGGAGGCAGTGTAGGATTTCCTAGTTCCTTGCAGTGACTTTCCCGAGCTTTGCTGGGACAGCTTTCCCCACCTGATGAGTGGATCTGGATGAAGGATAAATAAAAAGGGTGTCTGCTGATGTATCTTTCTTAACCACTAGAGGCAACCTTTTGTACCAGTGATAAGGTGCATTGCTTACCTTCTTCTTTTCTGATTTGCCTTTGCACTCCTGCATGATAGTAAATTACACTGTTGCTTCAGCTGGTGTCTGTGTCTGTGTCTGTGACTCTCCCTGTTGCAGACAAGTAAAAAATGTTATTAAAGAAAGGTCTTATGGAATATGGATGAGGCCATGCTACTTCAGCTAAGCAGCTAGCAATAGCCTGCAAGCTCCCAGTTGAAAACTGTTTAGAGAAAGAGAAGTTTGTTCACACAACAACCTATTCTTAGGGAGAAAAACAAGTGCATCTGCATAAATATTAGCTCTGTTCCATCAGAACCCACCAAGGAAAAATGTAAACAACCTGAAACTTAGCACATACACACAAATGACCTTCTGACCAATAAATGAGGCAGTAAGAAAACTACCAGTCAATGGGTGCTGCACATGAGGTCCCTGAAAACTGGATAAAATAAGTGATGTGAATAAAGAATTGGCTTTATCGGCATGAAGGATATGGAGTCTCGGCTGATTCATTACAACATCTCCCCACCACCAAAACAAACACACAGCCAGTTGAGCACAAGACCTGCCTCTCTGCCAGCCCATTTCTCGGAAAACACCCCTGATTGCCATCTCTGCAAGTGCAATCCCCACTTTCCAACTACCTTTTCTGCAGCCAGGCGAGAAAAGTCGTCGCTCCCAGCTCCGGACACCTCCAGAAACCAACTGCTTTCAGCAGTCACAAGCCTGAAATATCAACTTCCTTACTGAACCAGCCCACTGGGAGCTCACACAGGGAGGCCTTTTGTCCAAGGATACCCACACAAGAGCTCGAGGCTGGAGCAGTTTCAAATGCAACTCCTCCCGATGTTAAACCACCCTTTATCAAATGAGCACATACCAACCTGCCCCAAATAGAAAGCCGGCAGGAAAGAGAAGCTCTTCTCCTGCAATAGCAAGCTCTGTGCTTCTTTCTGTTCCAGCTGGAGAGTGGAGGCCATGGGCTACTCCTCACTTTGGGAAGGAACCCTGGGAAACGGCCAGATCTGGGAGACCAGCAGAGGGAAGTTCCCCAAAAGGTACGAAAAGGTTCCCTGCAGAGGGGGGAAAAAAAAAAATAAAAAAAAATTATATATATATTTATATAAATGAAGCATTTCAAAAAGTTCTCAGACAGAAACTTCTGCCCCAACATGACAACCCCAAAGTCTCTGTGGTCTTTCAGGACACATCATTTTTGTCAGTCCCCCAAAGCACAATCAGCTCCCCAACAGGACTTCAAGACTAAAGGACAAACCTTGCCCCCTCACCTCTCCACACCAGCTCGAGGGAGTCTCTGTCCATTGCAAGATCTCCTTTGTCAGTCTGCATTGGCAGGAGCTGGCTGCAGGAGGCATTTGCATTGGAAATCTCCCCAGATGGGGGGAAAAACAGAAGCAGCGATTCCTGAGGAAAGAAAATGGCAACGTCTTTTGGGAAAACACCGGCGTGAGCTCCCTACAAGTGAAGGCCTTTCATCCCTTGCCTAAAGCAACATCCATCCATGGGGCAGCACTAGCGTTTTGATGACAATGCTGACAAAATCACTGCCCCTTCCTGCTGCTGTTGCTGACTCCAAATCATGAGAGATGTTCCAACTCTGCAAAAAACAGGCAGAGATGGCGAGAAAAAAACAGTTAGTCTGCTGAAAAGGTGACCAAAAGAATGCTTTCTCATGTCCCCTTTTCATCCTTTCCCCAGCCAAGACAAAGCAATGTCCTCTTCCTCCGTCACCGACGGTGACTCAGGTACAGGATGCAGCGTGGGGACAGAGTCCACCACTGCTCCCAGAGCCCGCCCTGGCCACGGGCTTCCCGTGCCCTACCGTGCCGAGCCGAGCTGTGCCGAGCCGAGCCGAGCCGCGGCCATTGCCCTCCGGCCGTTGTGGCCACAGTCGGCGATGGACGCCATGGCGGAGCTGCCGCTGCCCGCCGGGCTCAGCGCCGGCACCTTCCCCGCCAAGCTGTGGCGCCTGGCGAACAGCCCCCGCGTCCGCTCCGTGCGCTGGGACAGCCAGGCCCGGGGGCTGCTCATCGAGCGCTCCCTCTTGGAGCGGGAGCCGCTCGGCCCGGGCGGCTCCCAGGGGCCGGCCCCGCACACCTTCCGGGCCACGCGGTTGCGCAACTTCCTGCGCCAGCTCAACCGCTACGGCTGCCGCTAGGTGCCGGGCCGGCCTGGCGATGCCGGCGCCTGGCGCCACTACGCGAACCCCTGGTTTCGCCGCGACCGCCCCGACCTCCTGCTCCGCATCAGGCGCCGGAGCGCGGCCAACAGGCAGCGGCCGGCGGCGGGGCGGGAGGGGCGCAGGCGCCCGCCCTGCGGCTCCCAGCAGCTCCCCAGGGCGCGGCCGCTGCCGGACGGGCGGGACGGGCGCGCTGGCTTCAAGCCGCTGCCCCGGTTTTTAGGTGTCCACTCCACTTCCTGTGGGCACTGCAGTCCCAGGGAGTTCTCTGGTTTGCGTGTCGCCATCAGGGCTGTGAGGGGAGCAGCGGAAGCACGGCCCCACGGGAAGGAGACAGTTTCAAAATAGACACCGCTGCGAAATGGGGGGTGAGGGAGAGCGGTAAAGGTATACAAATGAACTTATTCACATGCAAACTTGGAACAATAACGGATACAAATGAATAAGTCTTTAAATATGTCTTTAACCTAGTAAACGTGGAACAGTAACTTATGCCCCTACGGAATGGGGCATGAGCAGCTACGAGCATTAACAAGGGTACAGGTGTGACGTAGCATTAACAATTGATACAAACATTTACAACACGGAACACTGTGATTACTTAAGTAGACACTTCATATGAACCTTCTGTTTCGAGATTTTATTCCCCATAAAACCCTAACAAGCTCAAGGTCCATTTATAATTAAAAAAAAGGGTAGTCAAGCTTCCAGGACTGCAGACACATGGAGGTGAGACCACCCCCTAACAGGCTGAAGGTCCATTTGTAAGAGAAAAATGGGTAGTCAAGCTTCCAGGACTGCAGACACATTGAAGTGAGATCCCCAACAAGAAGCTCAAGGTCCATTTGTAGGAGAAAAACGGGGAGCAAAACTTCCAGGGTGTTCTCACTTTGATGTCTCTGCAGTTCAGGAGGTTGGACTATCCCTTTTTTTCTCCAAAAATTGGACCTTGAGCTTGTTTGGGGTGGTCTCACTTCCATGTGTCTGCAATCCTAAAACCTGACTACTTGATGTTTCCCTACAATAAGCCTTAAACTTGTTGGGGGGGGGGGCCCTCCCTTCCATATGTCTGCAGTCCTAGAAGCTTGACTATCCTTTTTTCTCCAAAAATTGGACCTTGAGCTTGTTTGGGGTGGTCTCACCTCCATGTGTCTGCAGACCTGGAAGCTTGACTACCCTTTTTTCTCATACAAATGGACCTTGAGCTTTTTTTGGGGGGTGTCACTTTTCTCTGTCTGCAGTCCTGGAAGCTTGACTACCATTTTTTCATTTGTAAATTGACCATAAGCTTGTTGACAGCAGACACATGAAAGTGCCACCCCTCTAAGAAGCTGCAGGTGCAATTTTTAGAGAAAAAAGGGTGGTCAAGCTTCCAGGACTGCAGACAAATGGAAGTTAGACTGCCAAAAAGAAGCTCAAGGTCCATTTGTAGGAGATAAAAGGGTAGTCAAACCTTCAGGACTGCAGACACGTGGAAGTGAGACCACCCCCAAACAAGCTCAAGGTGTATTCATAGGAGAAAAAAGGGTACTCAAGCTTCCAGGACTGCAGACACATCCAAGTGGGTTGCTGCATGGGCCAGTGTTTTTTTGTTTGTTTGTTTTTCTTTTTTTTTCTCCTCTTTTTTTTTTCTTTTTATTTTTCTTTTTTCTTTTTTTTTTTTTTTTTTCCCAACAACCTCCTGGAGTATTACAGGAAAAGGGCAGAATTGCTGGACAGTGCCCAGTCAAAAAGGGACCTGGGGGTGCTTGTTACAGCAGCTGAACATGATCCAGCATTGTGCCCTTGTGGCTACAAAGGCCAACAGACTTTTGCAAATACTAAGAATATGCTAAATTTTATTCAGAAAACATTTCCTTCCAAGTCAATATCAATTAAAACATAACAGTGTTAAGCAACTTTTGAAAAGCTGTAACTAAAGCTCCCAAGGTTTTATTACTTTTTATTACTGAGCTTTTAACAGAGCTGTTCCAACATTCCATAAGTTTTTGCCCGAGATTTTATCTTGCCCTCATTCACATGGAATGAAATTCAGGAGAATCAGAAGTTGTTCCACGAGTCACAGAAAGGCCACTATTCCCAAAGGAGTGCAGAGTTTTTAGGTTGCTTCTCATGTACCCCCAGGAAATATGCAAGAGTCTGGTTTAATAAGCCAGAGCATTAACTAGAAGCATGACATGTAAGATTTGATCTCTTCCCCTTTCCCTCCTCCTACATTTGACAGTCTGGAACTGGGAGAGTGGCAGGGTTGCCCTCTTTAAAGTTTCACTGAAATGAAGTCTACAAAACAAGCTCCCATTTTTATGAAATCACATTTCCCCACTCCAGATAAATCCTGTTTCACAAGAAAACCTCTGCTCAGCTCCTTTTGTACATCCATTCTATGGGATATCTGCTTTCTGGTCCAGAAGCACTCTGGACTGATGAGGTAAAACAGGTAAGAGAAGAGATCACAAAGACTTAGTAAAGGAAGACCTTCCCAACCCATTTGAAGAGTTAGACATAACTAACAGCATCTCCCACGTGAGCATCAATTAAGAAGTGACAAAGGGACAACACCTGAAAAAAAGCCTTCAGCAGACTTTGCCTGTCAGCCCCATCAGCCTCACTAACATCATTTCCATAAGGAGGACAATTTGTGTTCAAGGCTGCTTCCTGAACTCACTTCTCCAAACTGTCTGACCTGCAAAGGTGATGGCTTTGTTGTCACTGACCGCACCAACTGTCCTGATGGATCACTAAGCTCTCCAGCAGCTTCTCAGTATTTTTAATAGGCACAGAAATGGGAAAGCAAAGAAGCTACAATAAAAAATTTAAAACACACAAACAAAAAAACCACAAACAAACCGTGGAGAGTCTTTGAACTTCAAAAAAAAGAAGGCAAATTGTTGTTAAAAAACCATAGCAAGCACCAGGTGCCAACCAAATTAATGCTTAGGAAAGCTTACAGAGTCTAAAACACAGTATTATTCTGGCTTCCTAATTTAGTGATACAGAGTCAAAGTTTCTATTTGACATATCCCACATAATTGCACTCAATTGTAGCACTGCCATTCAACAGAAGCCAAGGATCCAGAAATGGAAAGAATTGCCCAATGTGGTATATTCAAGGATCTCTCCTTAATATCGAACCAGATCCATGGCCTATGTTCTCATCACTTATGCCATGTGTTATACAATGCACTTAGGCTTAGAAAGTATTATCAGGACAGCTCTAAAAGTAGTATTTCTGAAAAGAAAGGGAAGAAGATTAAGACAAAAAGAAGGTCTCTTCCAGTTGTTCCCAAACAGGGCCCAACTCTTCTGACAGACGCTTCAGTTGGCTGCCTTTACCTTGGTTTGGTTTTTAAGCAGAGATACTCATTCCAAGCTCTTCACTTCCCTCTAGCTCCAAATAATTTTTTCATTAGTGAACGGGACATTATTTTTTATGCAAATCAAAGGCCCAAAGGAGTTTATTTTATCACCAATACTTCTATCTGTACAACAGCTATTAAGAGAGCAGTACATCCACCCTAAACCTATCATCAAGGTATTCTGCTGTGCTGCTGATCAATGATACTCTCTCCAGTTCTGCCTCTCAAACAACACAGGGAAGAGTATTCCCAACAAGCTGAACTTTTTCAGAAGTTGTCCTATTCCTTCCAATAATGAACTCTGGATCCCTGGTGAGTAACTCACATTTAACCGGCAGCATTCTGGGCTGCTCCTATTAACTGCAACAGCCTGGACAGCTTGAACCTCAACAAAACGTGCAGTAAACGACTGAGCTAATTTAACCTCATTGATCCTCAAACCAATAGAATAATTTGATGTCCACACAGCAGCTTGTGCACCGCCTCCAACATAAACATGGCCCTGCAGGAAATCCACACCAAAAATGTGTTGCAGCCCAGCTGCCAGAGCTATCAGGCTGGGAGAATCACTGCACAGTCTCTGAGCCCCCTCGCCAGCTGCACGGCATGGGTCACACGCTTTGTTTGTTCCTGTTAACAGTCAAGGGCTTGTTTCCAAACTGGATGTATCCTGACATCTCCCCAGTGCCGCAGTTTTATGGAGGAGGCTCCATTTTATCTGTAAACTGTTTACCTCCAGTTTCGACATGATCACAAAAAGCATTGCTAGGAGAGGCAAACACAGAAAACCAAGCAGCACTGGCACTTCTCAAGCAGATACTTAGCTGGATTTAAGCTCCCTATAAATCATTAATTACAGCAGCATTTCAAAAATTTAGGTTTTGAAATAATTTCAGCACTACTTAATCACAAAGGATGTAAGGTCTCCCTGAATATTTAGGGACATCTGCTTTCAGGGAGGCATTTTAAGAAATGTTCTTTATATATAAACTATTTGTTATTTAAATTACTGCTGAAAGTCAGGTGCTTTATTTTGTTCAATACAACACATTTAAAACAATAACATGAGATTTTAATAGCAAAATCACCTAGCCCACAAAACACCGTTCTATGTTGACTAGGGTGGCAAAACAAGGGTAGTTTCTAAACACAGAAAAATAAATTTGAAAAAAGGATTTTTTCTAAGCATGTAAATGCAGGTCTTGGTACCACATCCAAGAACTTCACTTGCAAAGGAACTTGGTCTTGCTAGAGTTTTAAGTACGGTGGTTTTTTATCAGATCTGGCCTCATTCATGCTTTATGCCACTTGTAAAATGGAACAGGGCATTTTAGGAAAGAAGTACCTCCCTTCAACTCCTAAAAGTTGTGACTGAAGCCTGTTAAGTTTCAGTAGCATTTCAAATATACCAGGGCATCCTCAGCTTTACCTTCTTTATAGGACAAGGTACAGAAACCCACTGGCAGTTAGAGGAGCCACATAATCAGTGTTCAGCATTTCTACCAACCAAATTATCCCTGATAAATAGATACGACCTAGCATGAGACTTCACTTTTACTTCAGCATATTAAAAGTTATTTATTTTAAGGATAAATATATATCTCTTTCACAACTACACTGCAACAGACATGAGTCCAACAGCAAAACAGCATAACAAAAATACATCCCCCTAATAGAGCATATCCACTGCTTTTTCTTCATCAGCCATACAACATTGATGGAAACAGGAGAGATTTCTCTTTCCTTCTAACACAGCAGGTTAAGCGTCTTGAGAGAAGTCAGATGTCACTATTAACTGCAAGCACACAAGAAAACAAACTCATGCCAAAACAAGGGATAATAAAATTGAAGTCTAAATGGAAGTTGAGAGAAAAAAAAGTCCTGCTCCAACAGGTTAATCTCTAGCTAATTCCTCTTGTGACAAGTAGCTTTAAATAGCCATTTCACTCAAATTCTCCTACAACAAGTTTTCCTTGGAAATGAAACAATTTCTAGAACAAGCATAACTATCTTTGACCACACAAAACAGCATTTCATCTTGAACTACTCTAGCAAAAAGTCAACTTTTTAAAAAAGATTGACTAAGAAGACAATTGGAAAAGTAACTTCAGTCAGAAGTGATAGAATCAGCTATAAATACTGGATGGGAAATTCCTGAAGAGACAAGTTTTCCCTTAGAGAGAAATGAAATACAGCAATTTACATTTCCCAACAACAATACTGCCTTTCTTTCCAAGTTCATCCAGAAAACTCAGAGTATAAATCAATAGCACAGATTTGGCCCTTACACGCACCCAACTCCCAGGACATTTTGTCATGCTCATCGTGCTGCATTCACTGCCTCTCCCAAATATTAATTGCCTTCACTTCTATCTTCAATATCTACTTGTGACTTGGGGGATTTTGCTTCAGGTTTTAATGCTTGGGATTTTTTTACATAGGACTATACACCTCAATATTGTATCCAGGAAAGACTGGGTTTGATGCCATTTTTACAGTAGAACCCAAATTTTCAGTACTTTCTACCTACTTGTCCATTAACTGTTCATAGAACAGAAGGACAATAAAAGCCATAAACCTCTTACTTTAGTAGCCTTCTGGAGGTGTAATTCAATAACTTCTTGCAAAATAAAACAGCAGCTTACAAAAATTAAAAAAAAGAGTCTTCACCACAGTAATCATTACAGCAGGGCAGATGCAACAACTATGCATTTGTTTAGTCCATCTAGACGTGGAAAAGGATTAAAACATGTAGACAGTAGCACAAGTCACCATCACTTATTATTTAAGCCATAAACCTAAGCATACTTCTGTGGGAAAATTAATTACAAACCTGGGGGAAATCAGATCAGTCACTAATCAGGCAAAGTGAGCAGGAAAATATAGCTATGTTGTCCACTCCTGATTGAGTCGCAGGATCAAACAGCACTAAGTGCAAGTGGACTGAGGGGGAATTATTATTACGCCTTTTCATCACTGGAATCATGCTGCCCCAGACAACCCCGACTTCTGTGTCTGGGCTAATTGCAGCCTGTTAAATGTCACAAGGAGACTGCAGCACAGCAACACCTCAGAGGAGGGAGAAAGACAGTTTAAGGAGGGAACAAGCCAACGAGAAAATTCTGTCCTACAGCTGAAGGAGAAGGAAACAGCCAAGCTAACAGGACACCTGCAAAACAAACAAGGGTCCACACCAGGCTGTGTGCACACACCCGCATGCACAGCCACACCAGCACTGCCTGCTGGAAACACCTTCCCCTGTGATAAAATATCAATGCCAAAGGTCAAAGGCTTTGAGAAAAAAATATAAATTCGGTGATAAGGCAACTTTTCTAAATCCATTTCACAAATACTTGTTATTTCAAGCCTCAAATCACTTGTGGTAGGGTAATACAGCAGACTTGGAGATACAGATTTATGCAATTTGCAGTTACTTAAGAAAAGGGCTTATTTATACCTGTGTATTTTCACCAAACCCAACAACTGCAGGTGTCATTAGGCTACACTAAAAACTGCTCCCCCTTCAGAGAAATCACAGCCATGTCCTACAACTCATGCAGTCTGTTCTACCTCTAGGTCCACTAAGGATCGATTTCCAAACTGTGTCGCAACTTCAGGATGACACAGCATCCAAGTATTACCAATAAATAAATAACAAAAGCTCTGTTTTTGAAGATGAGACACTAATTTACCAGCACATAATTGTAACTGAGCTGTTTCATACTCCAGCTGAAACACTCCTGGTTTGGTGTTGCTAGAAGACATTCACTGCATATGAAGCTTTACGCATCACATTGAACTAATTTAACTGTAGGTGAGCAATTCTCTCAAGTTCCTGACTGAACTGCCCTATTGATCAGTTATTTCTCCTTAAAAAATATACACCTGAATTTTACTCTCCCTCCCAACTCCCATAAAGAGGAGTGGACTAAAACTGGTTATAAAATGTTAGTAAGTGTGCCAGCCAGCAAGTATCCGAGTGGCTTAATCATTAAAGCTGCCGTTCATTTCCACTAACCACGTGGATGCTTTCAAATGTCTCAGTCCCAACCAGAAACTGTAATATTTTTACAGACCATAGGAAAGCAAGATGGAAAATTACCTGCTGTACACTATGTTTATGCACGTGAACATGGATGCCATTGGGCATAACAATGGCAATTCTGGAGTTGGATGTCCTTTCTGCTTGTTCAGTGTACTCTATACAGCTGCCTTACAAACATGTCAATGTAGGGTAGCAGTTAGGTTTCAAATCAGTTGCAACATGGCTTAAGGAACGAGTTATTTTTGTAATCCAAACTCACTAGGATCCACATCTGCAAGAATTTCACAGAAAACCAGACAAGTGTATCTGCACATCAGCAGCTCCACAGCACAAACTGTGAGGAACAAAGGCCAGTGGCTGCTCAGGGACCCTTCCCATGAGGCAGCTGATGCACAGGAGCTGCTCTGTGTAGAGTGTGATGATTTACCCAGCCAGTGTTTAAAACGCCCATATTACCCGATATCTGCGCCCATTTTAAGAAGGGGAAGTACTGGGATCAAAGTCCCTCATGGATTCCATGCAGAATTACAAATTCCTCTGTTTGGGTGCAGAAAACTGTTTTTGCTAAGGTGACTAACTTAAATTTTTCCACATTTAATTTCACTGTTCCTCCTACATCCAGTATACTGTCAGAATGAGAGAAAACTGCATTCTACCCTAAGTGCCATTGCTACGTCAAACAATTCTTTCAAATGCTGTTTTTGTTGAGCATCCTCGTAATTGTCCCATCTCAAAGACCGGCTTAATCCTTTCTGAAAACAGCTTCTCCTTTATGCTTATAGAATTACTAAATTTTTTAAGTAATTAACATTTTTCCTCTGACTAGTTCTGTTGGTGGACATCAGCAATTTGAGGCTGTCCCCACAATTCACTTGCTTTGTTCTCTGCATTATCCCAGACTGACATTTAGGTTTAGTTTGCAGGAGGTTTAAATCCATCACTCACCACGAAACCCAAATCAGTGATTTCAATAATGCCTGAAACACCAAGGAATTGGGGAAAGGACAGGAAGGCACTCCCACACTTTAAGGGATTGGAGAGAAAGCTTTAAGCAGTTTCTCAAGTGTTCCCACCTTTCTGACCACTGACATTTGGTCTTGCTTGCTCTATGCTGGGTGTTTCTCCTTGGCATTTCTGTAGGAATGGGCACTGCTCCAGTGAGAATAAATGCACAGCTGAGTGTCATTAATATACTGATCTGTAAACATCTAAAGCAGGTATTGAACCACTGTCTGACTGGAGAAAAACAGCCTGTGGATCAGAAATAGCAATTCATTACCAAGACTTTTTTTGCTGAATTGTGCATACAAAAAAAACCCTGAAAGATTCAATCAAATTCATTTTACTGTAAGCCTTTCAAAGATGAACGAAAAGCCTCTTGGTCCATTTGAAAACATAGGGATAACTGTGCTTTCTTTTAGAGTATCACAAATTTACAAAAGTTGCCAGAGGAAGTAAGAAAACAGTAACAAAACCCACCACAGATAAAACTTCACAAATCTCAATTCCAAGACACTGACAGAAATGGTTTATATCCAGCTCTGCTACTAAAGGTTCATTTGCAAAAATTGTGACCACAAAATGCATCACAAATTGGTTTTCTACCTCATGACTGCTGATTACTAGGTAATAGAATATTAATGGTGCTTTTTCAACATCTACTTTTTCTCAAGGTGCATAAATCTCTGTAAAATTGCTTTATCTTACTTTCCAAACATTTGAAAGGCTGGTCTTCAGATGTCTGAACAGCAATCTTTCCACTACAGGGCAGCACACTTCCTTTTCATACAAGTAACACACTCATCAGATTATTTCCACCTCCTGATACAAAATCAGATGCACTCTCCAAAGAGGGAAATGATTCTCTAGCTTCTACGCCTGAAGTATATTTACAAATTATTTATGAGCGTGACCAGATTGTACCATGTCCCTTCCTAAGAGCTTCTAAAACACACAGTGAATCCAAAGGAAGCAAAACAAGATTTCTAAAGCAGCTGAGTCAACTTTCATAGAAGCTCTTTCTTTATCCAGAAATACAAATACTTTTTAGAAACCAGCAAGGGTATTGATGTTACCAACACAGAGCACATGGTTTGGTGTGACTTTTATGAATTTACAGCCTAAACTACTACTACCACTTGGGCATCTGGCTGAAATACTTCTCTCCACTAAACATTACTGTCTACAAAGAGATAAAAGTTAAACAGACTGTTTCCTTGAGGTTCTCAAGAAACCTTACTTCAAAAGGATAAGCAACTGAAGTTATTTTGTCAGCAGCAGCTCCCTCAGAAGTACCCATTTTCCTGAGCAGGGGATATTTGTCAAGAAAGCAAACTGCACAGCCAGAGCAGGGAGCAGTTCAGTCACACCATCAATAGTTTAAGGATGAGACACCCAGTGCTTTGGTACCAAAGCCCATCAGCCCAGTGAGAATCTGCATGAAGCACAACTGTCAGTGCTGACCGGGACAGGAACTGAACAGGGCTGCCTTTCACTGTTCTTTCCTTACCATAGTTATTATACCTGGAAGTGAAAGGTTTTACACATTGTACAACCTACCCAAAAGAGTACCTCCCTGCAATGAAGCAAAACATGAAAAACTGTTCTCACGGTAGTACTCCAAGGGAGGAGAAACACATCCCTAAGAGCTCTCTCTGACCTCCTTTTTTTGCAAGCTTATATTGGGATGGGGCAGGGACAATACCTAATCAAATGCTATGAAGGATCTTTTCAGACAAAAAGGCAAACTTTGTCAATACCAGATAGAGAAGTTCAGACAGACCTTTTGAGCAAGAAGTAGGAATTTAACGGTAAATACCACCACTACATCTACTTTCAGATGAGAATATTCATTGAGAATTTAACAGAAAAATAGATTTCAAAGACAATAAACCATAATCCTTAGCTCTAGACAAACTCCCCACAGTACCAAGACATGGCTCAATTCAAGTGATTTTGAGCAAAAAGCTCCTTTGAATGAGGCACATGAAAGGCTTGACCTCAATTTTGCATTTCACAAGGCAGGTTATTTTTCAGAACATCAAATAACCAACCAAAATACGGGTCAGTTGTTTGACCAGACTATGTTTTGTGAACGAAATCCAACAGCTCAATTACAACTTAGCAAACTCAAGCCATTTAATTCCAAAATCCTAAATCATGCTGGACATCTATGAATTGCAAAACTGCACAAGGTCAGGACCTCTCTTCTGATCCTTGGCCACTTGGAAGAAGGGAATTGCCGAGAACACCTACTGAACAGTACAAAATTTGAGCACTGTTTTCTTTTGCAAGCATACCACTCTCTCTCTTGTCTCACTGATGGCAACGAGCTTGTTTCAATCAACATGTTTTCTGAAACACTTAAAAGATTAGGAAAAAAACTTATTGCCCATGCTCTGAAGATACTAGTATTCATTACTGCCACAAGACAGCCTGAACTCCAATATAGTCATTAACAAAGTGGCCAACTTGGATGGAGAGTGAATTTTAGAAGAGTGGAAGGACTGAAACCAGAGAAATGACTTGAAGTGCTGCCTAATCTGCCCCTAGAGCTAGAGAAAAGCAGACAGTATTTGAGCCTGAATGCTCTCACTGTGTCATTCATGGCTTCAGGCAGTCCACACAAATTTGAGATTTGAATTTGGGAGTCAGCAAACAGGATTCAAGGCTTTGTAGCTACAGGTGGTCTCAGAGCTCTGAGATTTGACTTTCTTTGAAAGATATTCAAGAACTAAAAAGACGCAACAAAACTCAACTTATAACAACGTTCAAAGTTTTACTTTACCCTATATTTGCCTGGTCATTAAACCTGGAAGAGGATTTAAATTTATTTCCACTCTTTTAGAACTATAAATGCTTACGCCAGCCAGGTTATTGTCAAATTTCTATTCCTAGCATTCTGAATGATAGTGATGACTTTCTTTTTACATTTATTATAATACTTACATGGACAGAAGTAGTGGTGATGCATAATTTTGGCTTTCTTAATTCAGCCAAGACTGTCTTATGGATTTAATTAAAATTCTGCTACCAAAGCTCTAAGCTTTTGACGTATTGGCAATGCAGAACTATCACCTTTTATTCATTTAATTGTGTAACCACCTCAACCCAAAAGTATCTTTACCCACAATCTGCTTGGTCATTCCATCACAACTATTAAGGACAACTGAGTAACCTGTTCCCATAAAGCACAAAGATTAACAAATGTTTGGTTGGGGAGTTTTTTTTGCCCGCCACACAAAAAAAGTGCACATTTTCAACACATCTTTTGGGCTGAATGACAATTATACACACAGCATATGCTGTTTCCCTCTGTAAGTTGTAGACAACATTTCTATTCTTTCCTCTAACAATAAATTTGAAGTGTGTGCTACATTCATATAAGAAGAATATATAACCCAAGAGTGCCGGCTGCAGCCCCACAAAGCCACCAAAAGTTTATTTTGTCTCACAAAAGAAAGCAAGCACCTTTCAGAGGCAGCACTATTTCCTTCTCTCCTGGATACAGATCCCTTCAGGCAGATTTGGCACACACGCTTGCAGTAAGAGGACAAGATGGAGCAGTTCTGTCAGTGCAGCAGATTAAAAAAACCTGCCACCAAGAGGCTTTATTCCAAAGGCAATTCTCTGATTCACAAAAGGTCTGCCTACCATACAGCCAAGCAGAGGCTCCCAGATGGTGCTGGCAAAGCAATCTCCACTTTCTCCCAACAGCACAGCAGCATGTTGATGTCTAGTAAAAAACATTTCTAGTCCTGATCCCTTTGCTGTCAGTTCTGTAACATGCACTGCCCTGATTAAATAAATAGAAGCCTATCAACCACCAACAGTTTCAAGACTTACATGAAGCTCTCCTACTCTTAGGGAAAAAACCCCATGAAGTCAGCATTTAAAACCAAGAGAAAGTGCTTGGAATTACATCTCTTTCTTAATGACAGTCCCACTATTCCCTAAAGTTTGGGGAAGTTCTTTAAAGCAGCAAAATGTTTTTGGCCAGGTGATCAATAGCTTGCTCCAGTACGAGACAGGACTAACACTGGACAGGTACCTCTAAAATCACCAGAAACCAGCAGATTGCAGTTGGCTTCTCTCACAGACACACCTCTAAGCGATCTCGGCTCCCAATTCCAGTCTCCTCCACCCTGGCATCCACACATGAACAAGTGGACTAAGCAGCATTGCTCAAATCCTGCTGCACTTGCTTAACCTCCATAAGATTTCCCAAGAGAGCTTTACTTTGTGTCACTTCTGCTCTCCTTCAATCCTGCAGCTCTTCTGCAAGCTTCTGCTCAAGACTTAGCACTGACTACTCAAAAAATCAGAACACAGGAACTCAGAAATATTTCGACAATTAAGCTTTCTTCTGGAGTAGAACCAACCATAGAAATCATACAATTAGAATATTTCCCTGATTTTTATTTTAAACTTTAAAAAAAATCCACACTAATAAAAGGACCTTAATACATTGATAAACTATTCACCAGGCCAATGAATAAAAAGGTTGAAGTTTCTCTCAAAGGAAAAAAAAAAAAAAAACAACCAAACAAGTCTAGGTGGGAGATAACAGGCACAGCACCCTGTGTCACATTTTCTGTCTTGAAGAAAAAATAATGGGGATGTTTGGACAAGTATTTATCAGAACAAAGCCTACAGTGGCCCCTGAGGATAAAGTCAAATTTTTCCAATGCCAGATAGTCAGTAACTCATTGAGACTGTTAAAAAACTGAACTCAAGGACACCGGCAAAAGCAAGATTTGAGAACTGTAGATATACTATCAAATTTCTACCATGTGAAACCTATTTTGATGGCCACAACCAGCAAGACACATTCCCTCATGCACACATTTGTCACACCGGGTGATTTAAAGTGACCCTGCAGAAAAACTGGTTTGCAAAGACAGCAGACAAGAAAAACTTAGAGGCCACAAAGAGTACAAGAGGAAAAACTGAACTTGCTAATGATAGTTCAGTTCATGCACTTGTGTATGCAGACCCAGCCAAGCCAACAGAAGGTGAATGAAAAATCTGAAAGCACAATTGAGCAAACCTTCAAAAAATACCTATCACTTAAGAGACCAATTTCATATGCACGTGATGCTGAAAATTTAGAAGAATCAAAAGAATTGAATACTGAAGCAGGAGGATAAGAGTCCATACCATTGACATGAGATCATTTTTTCCTCTTAAAACAATGGGAGAAATGTCTTGTATTAAAACAATTGTTTTCTTTAGGACTTCTGAACTGCACTAAATATTAACCTTCCTAAAACTGCAATGGCAACCCCAAATTTAAAAAAAAAAAAAAACTTGGGACAAGAAAAAACAGTGATATATATGAATACAGTTCAACAGATCTCCATAGACACTCTTACGTTTCAGAATTGAGTTCATATTGACTATCATACACATTAATTTGAAATCCCAGCTTTAGTCTTTCATACAAGTTCTACTTCTCAGTATTTTTAATGAGGAACTAAGATCTTAATAAAGCCATTCATTTCATTGTATCAGAAAGTCCTTTGCCTGCTGTACATTTTCTCTGCAGCTGTAGGCATGCATGAGTATGCCTAGCATGTGCATCTGCGTATTTCTATTTACACTAGGAGTACTTAAATATTCAGCTGCAGTTATGCATTTATGTACACAGCTAAAACCCCATAGCTAGGTTAGACATGAAGCGATGTATTTTAATGGGGGTCAAATCTTCAATCCAGGCTGGGATTTTCTGCTATTTAAGAGAAACAGGCTGTGGAGCATTTGACCTTTTTCTCCAAGAGCAAGATAAAATGTCCCAGATGTGCCAAATTCTCGAATGCATTGTTTGTATCTCTTGTAAGAACAAGTCTCCAGGCACCTGAGCAAAGATAACCCACCTTACATGGATACCTCACAGACCGGCAGCAAAGTGCTGTCATCTTACCAACCAATATTAAAAGCAGGCTACTGCATGAGGCTGCCAGAGAGCCTTAGGCAGCGCTGTTACATCTCACATTTCACACTTGGTTTGCTACAAGAAGCAGCAAAAAATAGTATTTTTGGCTCACCAATATCAACAGGAAAAGACCAAGTGCTTTCCATAAAGAAGGATTCTCACCTGACACCAGGAGCCCCCTGGAATCTTGGATACAATCAAGCTCTATGAAATACACTGCTGATATACCTTGCAGATAAGACAGAATTTTACACCAATCTCAGTTTCCCATCTTAATATATTCTCTTTGCTGTGACAGGTAATTATGCAGAGCAGGACAGCCCTCTCAATTCCTGTCTTGTGAAACAAAGATCGCCTGAATTAACATAACCAGTACAACAAAACACTTTCTAAACTTCCACTCAAGAGAAAAGATTCCCTTCACAAAGACGGCCGCTTAAGGGCATTGAGAGGATTTTTTGGACTTGGGGGACAGGGACAGAGCAACATTACTTGTTTGTTTTCAGTTTTGTGCAGCTCCTCATCTGCTTCACCAGCTAGTGAGAACTGACAGAAATGCCACCTATCTTACCTAAACAGTTCTTACCTGACCTTTTTTGGCTTCTCTTGAGACAGACAGCAGGACTCTGGTACTGCTAAAGGAAAAAGTACTGCCTGGGATCTCTAAAAACACAGACTCTCAGAAAGAAAACAGTTTAATGCATCAAACAAGAACACTTTCTTCCCTCAATGCTGCTTACATATTTTCACCTTTTCAAAGTCTCCAAATAAAGCTTAGAAATTAAACACATCAATGCTACATTCAAATATTTCTCTCTTCTAACCTAAGCCAGAAAAAAAAGAAAACCAAATCAGGGAAAGAAATCCTTATTTTTACTGCAAGAAGTCTCGGTTTTCCACATGAGAAGCCACATTCTCAACAAACAGATGCCAGAAGAGTCAACATTATTGAAGAGGGTTGAAGTGAGCTGTCAAATTACCTTCCGTCCTCAGAGGATGTGCACTACACTACCAGCATGTTTCCAGCTCTCACATTCAGATTATGATTTTAGCCAGGACTAAAACATCTGCTGGGCCTAACGAGGTCCCTGTCACATCTTTGTGATAACACATTGCTCATGTCTATCATGTAACACAGGCAGAACATATTCTCCTGGTTTTAGTCCCTTAGATTCCTCGGTCTAAGCAAGAAATTGGCAGCCTGCCAGGCTTCCTATGGACCATTCTGGGGTGGGACCACCAGGTAAATCTCCCCGAGTCAGGGCATGATATCCTAAAGAGAGACACTGCCCTCCTTCCCCATGGATAAATGGCATGATGAGCAGTGCAGCAGGAGCAGGAAGCTCTGCTAAGTTTCCACCACTGCCATGCATTTTCTCTTCACTAAACACCCATTTACTTGCAGGAAGAAAGGCTCCCCTAATAGAACCTGTTCTTTTTATTGCAACCAAGAGGGAAATGGGCAAAAAATAGCTTGAAACTATACCAGTGTCAAGCTATTATTAACTAGCAGGCATACACTGACAGTAGGAGAGATGAGAGGGCAAGAGGACTTTCAACAGCCAAAGAGCCCTTTCATCATCTGACCAGCTTCATCTATTGTATTCAAATAAGTGTTAAAATACAGAGAAATCACACATATCTAGTGCCTTTACAACGAGTATCCAGTTGCAGATTTCTTTCTGCACGTGACTAAATTTAATGCATCCTTGCCGTGTACAAAAAAAAAAAAGCCTTGTGAAATGAGAGGTGCTTACATTTTCTAACAAATGGGATGACATTACAGAACAGGATCCTTTTTGTTACTCATGAAAACAACATGCTCTTGGTGCAATTGATTTCACACATAAACGGCAACAGTTTCAAAGCCCAACATCGCTATTTTGGGCCAGTTAGTAGAAACCCATTTCTAAAGCTGATAGCAGCTCTGACAATTAATTACAAGCTCAAGATCAAGCAGGTCAAATCCTTGTGAAATCCCTAGACATCAATCAGAATGACTCCTGAGGGCCTCCATAGAGTTCAGAGCAAGTATTCCCTCTGTTTGCAGATCATCTTTCAGTGCCTCTGAGCCGCACAGATTATCAGCATGAAGATTTTATGGAATAAGATCAAGGTAAATAGGGCCAGGAGGTGCACAATTTCCTGAGTTTAGGTTCAACAGACTTGCCACAGGTAAATAACTGCTCACTTAGGCACTTATACATGTTACAGCCAGGTGAGGGGTGGGGAAACACTCACAAAGGAGATTAAAACACACTGCAGGGCAAACTGCAATTCCACCAGTCCACATCTGCAAAACTCACTGACCACAACCGTGCTCAGCATTCCATAAAGACTCTTAACGAATTTATGCAGCAGCAGTACAAGTTGACAAATACATTAAAAACATTTTTAAAAAAATAACTATTATGTCATGATGTTCCTCATGCTGATCTAAGTCAGGGTAAGAGCTGAAGGGCATTTCCTTGTGAGCTGACAGGCCCACAGAAATAACCCAGCCATGACTGTCCCCAAGGACAACAAATGGGGCGGACCCCACTCTTCCAACAGGCTGAGCTAATCAACAGATCTGCACATCTACTGCAGAATCTGCAGAAGAAATCGATTGAAACCATGTGTTGGTATGGATTCATTTTGCCAAAAAATTAACTGTGACGGGCTGGCACGGTAATGACTTGAACTTTTCCACAATACCATGAAGTACTGATGCTTCTGGATAAACAAAGTACATTCTGATGTGCCATTTAGCCTTCCTAGAAAGAAACCACGCCAACAAGATGAGATAATCTTGAAATTGCCATCTCCAAGCTTCCTAAAACTGGAGAGAAGCTTTGAAATCTATTCGGACTCTGATTAAACTCAGCAAGCAACACGGTAAAAAATATATTAAATAGAGCTTTTAAATAGACAAACTGCAACAGTATTTACTTATTTTCTTCTATTTCTCCTCCCTGGAATCAAGCACTCAGGCAAACTTCTCACTTCTACAACAGCATATTGACTTTTTGACACTATGATCATTAAAGTCAACGTGGAAAATACATGCCCAAATAGAAAATCTAGATGCTGAAAGGAATATCAACCAAGTCAAATCCAACTTCTAAAAATAAAATCCTCAAGAAGTGAGTCACCCACCCCCAAAACTGTACCACTTATAGCTACTTTATAACAGAAATGCAGGAAATATCAAAGGCCTTTTTCCACTTTGGAGGTTTATGCACAAAGCTGAAGTCCAGCACACGTTTGGTTGTTAATGGTTGAGACCTCAAGCAGAAAAAAAACCCACAAATAATCCCCAGCCAACAGTATAAATCAACCTAAAGAAAGCTCATCATTTACTGAGTATCATGGCCATAAAGCTGCCCAACAAAGAGAGGGCAAGACAACCTTCATACTTGTATAGCAATCTAAACTGAAAAGCATCCAAACATACCACGTGGAATCACTAGTGCGACAACCAAGACAAAAAAAAATCTCTGCTATCAATCTTCAGCAGCCAGCTCACACTTTTTTACCCTCTTTTATAAGCCATTTCTTCTTACAGAGTCACCTCCAGGCCCTCACTTTGAGTCTACCGTGTTTGACAGATCAGCTACAACATTTTTCTTCTGTAAAACAACAGAACTTAGACCAGATTTTACTCAGCCACAGACTCTGCAAGCTCAGGTGTCGTTGCTTTACACTCACTGTGTCAGGTTCTCCTTCCACCAAGCCTGAAGGTGCCACAGTGAAGGAGATCTGGAACTTGCTGCTCTGATGAAGGCACTTGGTCCAACTGCAGTGTTTCCACTCTGTCTAACTGCAACCTTGATTGATGCCAGCTGCACCTCATTTGTTCCATCACCAGGTTTTCCTGAAGAGTAGCACTCACCCTCCAAATTTTAACCCTGTAGGGGACAAAATTAAATTATATAAAAATATACAATGAACATCTATATTATTTAGAAACTGAAATATTTATGATTTATTTAATGAAACTGGAAAGTTTAGCCCTCTAGGGGCTAAAATTAAGGGGACAACAAGTAGAAAGACAAGAGAAGCACGGTCTGTCCAAGAAGTAAAAATCACTCAAGGCCCATCAGGAGTTTGAAAGTTTCCCTCAAATAGTAAAGATCACACAAGCAAAACAGAAGTCTCCAAAGTATCTAACAGAATCATTTTGTATAGATTACATCACTACATCCACCATTTAATTAATTCATTAACAAGTGCTAAAACCCCTCCTTTATCTGTACAAAGACCAATCATGCACAGAAAAGAGGAACATATGGGAAAGAAATATAGTCTTGCAACATGCAGGCACGGAGACAGACCTTTTGGGGATCCCGAAGGTGGCAGCACAATTACTAAACTACCTAAGCAAGAGTCAGCCGCCAAAAACTCCTGGGGAAGCACCACGGCCACAGCTGCCCCTGCCAGTGTCATATGGGACAGCTGCAGCTTGTTTGGAGGAATACCTAAAGGTGATCCACCCAGAAGGAAAGTGATCCTGCTTTAAGAGAAGTCTCTAGTTCTTAAAGGATTGCTGAAAGTAAGAGTACATTTATTTGTATGTTTTACACTTAACACTTGCTTGAATACCCCTCCAGAAATGTTGTTAATCTGATAACTAAGAACATGCCTTTTAAAAAAATGGCATGTTTTTGTCTCTTTCTTTCAAAAGTAAAATATTCCTTGTTGTTTAATGGAAAAGCAGGCTCCTCTCCAAACACATCCTGTGAGGCCTTTTCCAGTGAAGCAGTGTGCATAATGATAAATGAAAAAGGGAAAGGTTCTTGCAAGTATTTTTATCTGTGTTATGCAGAGGTTGATCTGTTACACCCCAAAATTATTTTCAACTTCAACAATTCACCTTTGCCAAATCCCTAACTCACTGTAAAACTCTAATAAGTACACATAACATTTCTTGTGAATAAGTTTGCAACAAATCCTACAAGTTCACCCTCAGGAAAGGTGGCAAACACCCCAAGGGAGTATACAACACACAATATACACTCCTTGGAAGTGGAGGGAGCGAGATTTGTCCTTCCTCCTCCTACTTTTTTTGCCAAGAGTGAGGGAGTCCCAAGGAACCATTTCAACACTTCAAGGAATGGCTCACATGCCAGGAAAGGCTCTGACACACTGACTGAAAACACTGGGAGGAGGGAGGACACACAACACATCAGCCAATGCAGATTTTTGGCTGCCTTGGACATTATCCCTTCACAACAGCCACAATCTTTTTCCATAGACATTCTCCCCAGGTAAAAATCCAGGCGTGATGGTGAAGGGGCTAATTCTTTACCCGATTGAGAATTAGTCAGAGATCTTCACTGTGTTTGTGACTCGTGCTCTCTTCACTTGAAACAGCTCCCACAAGACCTTGAGGGACAACTTGCTTCAACTGCCAGGAGGTCAAACTTGATAAAATCTTCAATATTGTCCTTTCCGGTGTATTTCCTTATCCTCCTGCCCTTATGAGATCTGCCTATACTGCAGGACCAGCTATCTGCTCTAAAAACATGGTTCTTGTATGAAAAATACAAGCCAAAATAGAAAATCTAGATGCTGAAAGGAATATCAACCAAGTCAAATCCAACTTTAAAAAAAAAAATCCTCAAGAAATGATTCACCCACCCCAAAACAAATGCAGCAGGAGAGGCAACTTATTCATCTCACAGAGATCATTCTCCTATCTCTCCATGCTCTGCTCCAAAGTGTGTTCAAATCAAAGGATCTCATTTTTTTCCTCTTCCCCTCAACTGTATTTAATTAGGCTTTTTTTTTTTTTTTTTTTCCTTTGAAGTCAAGGGAAAGAGGCCTATTTATTGCAAGGAATATTTAGCCTGGCCTTTTCCTTCCAGTGGTCTACCTCACTGCATCTTCAAACCCATTGTTCCATGGGGACAGGGAGGCATCCAAATAAAGATTAAGAAAAAGGCAATTCCTGTGGTGTTATCAATTGAAGAAACAGGATCACTTTTCCCAGTGTCAATCAACTTCAATACACTAATAAAATTAACAAATATCAAAGTGGTTTGGGTCTGAAATAGAAACATTTCCACTAAATCTGAGTAGCTTTTCCAAATACTGGGCAAATAGTTTGATACACTTTGAAATACTAAAATATCTCCAGTGCTCCAAGATGAAGCTGAGCAAATTTCACTGAGTGAAATAAGAGTAGACATTGTTTGCACCTTCGAAGCATGCATCATATTTTCATCTTGGTGTTTAAAACAAGGCCACTGCAAGGAGAATTTCCACTGTCCCAGCTGTCAGTAAGTGGTTTTGTGACTTACCTGCTGGGGAATTACTCACTTCCCATTGCAAATCTGAAATCACTGTTCATATGGACAAATTGCTCCTGACTGCACCCTGATGATGTGTCCTCAGTCCAGCTCATGGCACTGGCAAGATAAATGTGTAGAATGAGATTAGGGGCAAAACACTAACAAAATTTGCTTAGATCAAAGAGATGCACTCACACCCTGTCAGTACTACCTGACATCTTCCTGACAATATTATGAGGCAATTAATGTCTGTATGTATTGGCTGATGGAGGTGAATTATGGTAAGTTCTAGGAGGCAACTCTCTAAAGCAGGGGAAGCTGATTAATTACCCAGCAATAATTCATTATTGAGACATTTAGGTCGACTTGTGCACCACAAAGTCAGAGGGAGCAGGAAACAATCAAACCGATGAATACTGTTCAGACTAAACTCTTTGCAGCTATAGCCATAGAGGCACATTTACAGAGAAAATGACACCATCTCAGAGAAATTAGGTGCCTGGAAGCAAATCCTCAAACCAAGTGGGCAGTCTCCATCCCATACAAGGGATGTATCAGCACATGCAGCAGGAGCCCCTGTGCTGGCATTCTCACTGTTTCTCAGGTCTACCTGTTCCCTGCCTCAAACAATGATCACACACCCGGGGCACAAAGGAGGAGCCAGTCTGCAAAGCCTTGGGCTTTCATCTCACACTGCTACACTGAAGCAAATGCACAGGAAAATAGAAGAAGCCTGAATACACCTCTGCTGATAAAGATCTGTATGTTAATACCATTAACATTGACTACATCTAATTTAAAGCCGATATCTGCCTGCATATCACATCCAAGTCTCTTTTCAGGTGTACAAAAAATGTGTCTATTTCGCAGCATTTCTTCCTTTACTTCTCCACCTGGATCATACAGAAAATACACTTCTTGGCCACCAGCAAATCATTACCCCTTATGGGGACTGTTCCCCAAAGAGTTTAAGTACCAGAACAATGGACTACTGCACAGCACCAAATTTCAATTGTGACTTAACCATTCCACAAAGGGGATTTACTGTAGTGACACCTCTCAGGAAGACACAATTATTGCAAATTTCACTGACATTTTCCACTAACAAAACACCACTTCTACTTTAGCAGTGATTCAAAGATGGAAACTTTCCATAAAGCCTTTTCTTTCCTCTGGGTGTCAGAGTTGTCCTCAAAGTCCTTCTGTGTTAAAAATTAATTGTCTGGTTTGGTCTAACACACCCAATGTATTAGTTAGGGAGTACATGCGCAGTAGTATTTCAGAAAGGTTACAACCCTCCTCCCCAAGATCTTGGATGGCAATTTTGGGTTACTCTGAACCTCTCTCCAGCTTTGGCTTCTGAACTTTTCCTTTAATCTACTTTTCAATTCACTTCATGTACACCGATACAGTAGTTTTCCTCTTTTTGTAACCTGGTGTCCAAATACCAGAACGACCGCTTGACCATTTCCATAAGCAAACCATCCTCTGCAAAAGTCTTCAGTCAGAATCTTATTATTAAAGCAAGTTTTTCCAAACAGTTTCTGCTGCAGAGTCAAAGGGCCCTCTGCTCAGAATCCTTTTCCTTAAAAGCATGGGGATATGGATGATTTCTGTGCCTCGCAAAGGTCCAGTGCCATTCACCTCTGGATACCAACCTGTTCTTCCATCTGACTGGGGATGGAGTCGCGGAAGATGAGAGGATTTCTCTCTAGCAAGGATATCCTGCCCCTTCGCAGATATCAGGCAGTTCAAATCAAATTTCAGGTTTAGCTCACAACACTCAGGATGCTGACACATGCTGGAAGCACTGTCACAGCAGCTCTAGCTTGACTTTCTGTCTACACTACCGCACATCTTAAATCACTTCTGAACAGGATCACTATAAAGGGGCAGCCATCCCTAAATCATCCATGAAAACACAATGGCATCCAACAGGTGTTTGCTTGAGTTATCCCCCTAAGGGAAGGCAGTACTTCAACAGGCATATAGAGGATAAAAGGAATAATTCTGTTCCTAAGAGCTGCCTCCTTCCCCTGTCTCCTCATTTCACATCAACATCTAAGAGGTCAACATTCAAGAGCTTTTCCTACAGTCTCTTCTTGAACCCCTCGGACTTGTTCTTGTCTCAGGATATCCAGGTAACTCCGTTTAGAGTTAGTATATCTAGGTAACTCCATTTAGAGTTACTGGAGATTTGTTCATCACCTTTATTATCTTCCAAGCTACTAGGCAAACCAAGTGGGCTATCCTGTCTTATAAATTCCAGCTCTGCCCGACCAATGTATGACAGACATTCACTCCAGGAAATACTGCCAAAAAGAAGACATTTGCCTGATCTTCTGGCTAGAGTGGACACCACGTAAAGGTACTAGAGTAGAGCCATGAAAACCAGAGCATGGCAAACAATGCCTGGCCCAGAATTGTCTCTCTCACACAGAAAAAAAGTCAGAACAATTAGGAGGAAGTCCAAGATTATTTAGAAGATAACCATGCGTCCACCAAAACACTGCACTGGGGAAATGGATGGAGTCTACAGAATTAGAGCAGCTGCCAACATGAGACTGAAGTTTGTAAACACACTTTTCACTGCAACTCTCCACCAAAAACCTTGGGGCCTTTCACTACTCTCCCCAGAGGTTTTGGCCTTGTTATTAGTTTGCCTGGTGCCAGTTTGAGTGCCACTGAACCCACCTTCTAATTTCTCTTCAGAATATTTAATTAGATCAATTTTGTGCTATATTATCATGCTTGGGTTTAACTTTTTGCCTTATTGACCATTATAAAGTCGAGAAAGGATAGGGCCTATCATTGTTTACTTCATATTAGGCACAATTTCTGCATTCTCTGAATGCTTCCTCATGAGCCTTTCTCTGCTTGCTTAATTTATCCACTCCAAAAGACTGAATTCATAAACTACAATTACCATGCTTATTGTCATTGGAATATTTTTATGTACTTATAATTAATGTCTTTTAAACATACAGTCAAAGGTTATAGATTTGAAATCATGTGTAACCTTCTGCATTGATATCAAGATTTAGCTCAAGAATATGATTGATCATTTAAATATTTTCCTTTCTCAAGTCATGGAGCATAATTACATAATTACCAAAGAAAGATATACTGCCATATCATCCTATCATCATGCCTATTCTATTATTCCTGTGGATTATTTGAGTAATCCAGAATAATTAAAGTTCTAAAGAGCAAGAATTAAGAGAAAAGATACAGGATAGTTCCTCCCAGTTTTGATACCATGAGACCTGTAAGGTTGACTCTGAAGGCCTCCGACGGGGGTTCAGAATAATTCATTCTGTGTATGATATTCCTTATTTATAGCCAAAGCAGGGATTATGCTTCAGCTTCTAAACATTTACAATCTCTAATCCATTTTTTTCCAACAGGAGTAATTTATGTATCCAAGTCCAAACTGAATGAAAACTACCTTTTGTTTTACTAAAATCTCATTATTCTTCTAATTGCAATAGGCACGAGATTGTACAGTAGTAAATCCCTCCAATTTCCACTAACTTCACTGAATACCACACCTTAACTTGATGGGGGATAAAGATATTGAAGGAATTCTATACTCTTTGACAGTTCTAAGATCACACTTTTGCCTTTGCAAACTCTATTCCAACTGCTCTTTTCAACATCACCTCATGCTACACAAAAATCACAATGCAACCTGCACAATGCCGGGCCCCAGCTTCTCCCGCTGGCCCCGCTCACTCACCAGCTCGCCCCAGTGCCGGATGCGGGCCCGGGGCACGCATTTGATGGCCACCTGCGAGCAAAGGCCAGCAGCGGGCTCAGCTCGCCGCCTGCCCCGCCGCGCCCCGATCTTCTCCTCCTCCTCCTCCGCCCTCCTCCTCCTCCTCCGCCCGCCGCCAGCCCCGCCGCTCACCGGGGCGCCGTCCGAGAGCCGCGTCCCCGAGCAGACGCTGCCGAAGCCTCCGCGCCCCGGCAGCGAACCCAGCCGGGACCGGTCCTGCAGGGCCTCCCGCGCCTCCCCTGCGGGCGACACGCGGCCCTCAGCGCTCGGCCCGGGGCCAGACACGGCCCCCGACCGCCCCCCGAGCGCCCCGGGCCGGCCATCCCCACCCGCCCCGGGCCCCGGCGGCTCGAGGCCGGCGGCTGCGCTGCCGAGCGGCGGAGCTCGGGCCGGGCAAGCCGCGGCGGAGGCGGCGGGAGCGGCCGCGCCGCGTCGCGTGTGTCCTCCGCGAGGCCCGGGAGGAGCCGGGGCGGGGCCGGGGGCGGGGCCGCGGGGCTGGGGGCGGGGCCGGGCCCGGGCGGGGGCGGGGGACGGAGCGGGGCCGGGGCCGGGGGCGGAGCCGGGGGCGGGGCCGGTCCGGGGCCGGGGGCGGGGCGGGGCCGGAGCCGGGGGCGGAGCCGGGGCCGGGGGCGGAGCCGGGGGCGGGGCGGGGCCGGAGCCGGGGCCGGGCTCGGGACAGCCGCAGCCAAAGCGCAGCGATGCCGCCCTGGCCCCAGGCACTGATGCCCGCCCAGCACCGCCACAGCCAGCACCGCCAGAGCCGGGCGGAGCCGAGACCGCGGCGGGACGCCCGGGGCCGGGGGCGGGCCCGGGGCGTGGCCCAGCCCTGCGGGGGGAGAGGGACGGGCCGGGACGGGGACGCCGAGAGGGGCCGGGGGGGTCGGGAAAGGGACACCGGGAGAGGCTGCGGGACACCGAGACAGAGTGCGGCACAGCGGGAGAGGGAGAGGAGGAACAAGAGAGGGACGGGGAGGGGTCGTAGACGCCGTAGACTCCGTAGACTCGCTGCTGCCGCTGCCGCCGCTGCAACTGGAGCCCTGGGGCCGTTTGTCCGCGTGTCCGTTCCACGCTCCAGCCCCGCGCTCCCCGGGGGCAGCCCCCGAGCCGCTCCAAACACGGCAACTTGGCCGTGCTGAGCCCAGATCCAGAGGCCTGACTCCTGCGCCGTGGCGGAGGAATTCCCTCGGTCGCTGCTGTGCATTGTCCCTGCTGAGGGTCAGACACTGTCAGGACGCATTCCCTGCTTGTAGGATTCGTGCCCGACCCAAGCACTACGCTTATGTCTCCAGCATAACTTTGCAACAAAAACAGGGGAAGGCAAACTCTGTGTACGGCCCACGGTATTTTCGAGTGTCTAAAACTCACTAACACCACTCGTGTTCCTCTGGCTGCCCAAATCCAGTCCCGTAATGTTGCTGTCTGTCCAGTGTGGGGCTCTGGTTCCATCTCTGAGGTGTGTGATGCATCCAGCTGGCAGTGCTGACTGACAGCTGGAGTCAGCAGAGGCATGGGTTAGTTACTCTCCATTCCATTGCAAAGGAATTCCTCTGCTGCAGCCAGGTGTCGGAGGCAATAACTGTCCTGTGCTGCTGATGCACTGCCTTCTCCAGCTTATTTAGTGATCTGTCAAAAAAAAAAGATCATTTTGCTGATTTGAAAAGCAACACGCTGAACAGATCATTCAAGGTAGGAGGCTATTGCACATTTGGGAGAATAAATGTTCTTTCAATGTTGCAGTTCTGAGTAAACTAAATATAAACATGTTTTCTTCTAGCTAGAAGGAATGTCACTCTCTATTTTCATAGAGTTGATAAGAAGTTGGAAAATAATGTAGTCTCCTAACGTTCAAGGAATGCCAGAAATATGGCAGGATTTTCTGTGGTTTTTAATGCTCATTTCTAGTGTAACTTGAATGTATTCCAAAATTACATGTTGGTGGTACATTCAGGCCAACATTGAATTGACTGGATTGTGTTGGTGGGTCCATGTGTAGGTTTTCCATATATTTACATACACCTTTTTCAAGAAGGGAGTTGTATTTTGCATTTCCATATACCTTCTAAAAGAAGGGAGTTGTATTTTCTGTGACTCCCTGCATAAATTCATAAATCTGGAGATTCTGTAGGGCTTAAAGGACAGTCTGGGGAGCAAAGCCCTCTGAGCCCTGTGTCTTAGACTAAATTGACCATTAATCCTCCTGGTGTCCACATCTGAGAGCCATACCCTCTGCTTGCTGCAGGTTTGTCACAGCTCTTAGGGGTCACGATGGCCTTTGTGATCTGAGTAATGCTGTACTGCTCCTGCCTGCTCACCTCTGCTCAGAGAGGTTCAGTATTTACTAGCTCAACTCTTATGCAGAAATTTACCAAAAATTAATGTTAATTAACCCCTTCTGATGGGGTTAAATGGAACCATGGGCCTGATGGTACACTTACATTCCTAATGAAAACTAATATTTGTTATCAATATCTTAAGTGTTAGTATTGTTTCTTTCATGTTGGCTATTGGGTTTGTGGGTTTCCTGTTGTTTAAATGACTTCTGCCTTTCAACATTATCAAGGTACATTAAGGTGTTTTCAAAATTTGTTCCCCCCATTCTTGTTTCTGTATCTTTGAGATAGATATATATAGATATAGATATAGATATAGATACAGATATAGATATAGATATAGATATAGATATAGATATAGATATATACATTATTGAAACACTCCGTAGTTCCTTAAAAATGCAGCTGCTAATTTCCCATTTTTCCTAAGCAACTGTTAGGATTTCCTGAATACATTTGTGAAGCCTGCTTTATGTTAATATTTCCAATTTTTCTTTTTCTTAGTGTATTTTCGTTTTGATTTGTTTGCTGTGTCACCTAATTTACAAGAGCATTCACATTCAACATCCATAATTTTTGTGCCATTTTTTGTGTTTGTTAAATTGCACAGTTAACCTAAGAGAGAGAGAAAAATATTGCATGTAGGCCTGGCAGGCTAAGTTTTAGTTGTACATTTGTATCCATGTGTTTGCCATAGTTTTTTTTGCATTTGAAATATTCTGTCTATGCATTTAAATATTCTTTTAATGTGAGTTTAAAGGGATTGAATAGAAAGATGAAACTGAGATCACTACACAGTCTTGATGCTGAAATCAGTCCTTTTTAGTCTAAATAATATAAGTGTGTAATATAAATGATACTTTCTTAGGAAGTTGTAGAAAAAAGCAGATAAATAATTCCTTTTAATGGTGGAGTTCTTCAAAACAGAATCAGAAATACTGCTTACTGTGTGCTTTCCTTAAAAGGTCTTTACATGAGGTAGCAGGAATAGGCATCAAGAATCTAAGCTTCTGGAATGTAAATTTCTTGAGTGTGTTTTGAAATATTTTATGGAGTGGGTTTCTGTTACCTTGCATCTATCTGGGAGCATATGAAAAGTCGTACACCCTTACTAATAGAAGGTAAAAAATAAAGGGTAGTTTTTTAGCGGCCCATCTCCATGGTGTTGTCACAAGGTGCAGCAGTCTGTACCTTAGCAATGTGCTGAGGAACAAAAATGTTCTATTTGAGCGTGTACAGTAATTTAAATGCTCTTCTCTCTGAATTGTCTCCTCAGCTGGTTAAGGTTATGTTGGAAACTGTTGGAAGGTGTTATTTTCTTTGTTGTACCCCGAAAGGAACACTTTATAGATCACTTGTGTTACCAAAACCACGTCTAACTGAAGGTATGTGTATCTCTATTCTCCAGCAAGCAGGAAAAACGGGCATTTTCTTTTCTCGTGCAACTGATGAGCAAAAAGAGTACGTGAAAAGGACTGAGGAGGGTGGTATTTGTTTGGCTCAGGTTTCTTCAGTGTGACATTAGGGGACACTTGCCAGCCTTGGGGTCTATGTATGAAATTTATTGCACTTAATTGATTTTGTCCAAGACAATAGTCTGCTTCAATTGAAAAGTTTTACATCTGAATACCAGTAGCTTTGCAGCTGATCTGATCCTAACATTAACTCTGGGGAGAAATTCGGTCTAGGGAGAGCATTTCTGTATTTTGGATGCTGTGCTTTGAAAGTTTGGACGTGTAATCTTAACAAAATGATGGAGAAAGAACATCAGAAAGTCTGCACTGCATAAGCCATTGAAATGTACTCTTAAATGTCAGTTCAGGGGTGAAATTCTCTGCTCTGTTTGGCATTTATCCTAGGCTACCTATGTCCTGTGCTATCAAGCTGTACTGAAGGGGCTGCCTCACAAGAATTTTGGATATTAGTTGTTTATATCCATCGTGGTAATGGCTGATGTGTTTTCCAGATCAGCCACTGGAAGGTGTGAAAATTGTAAACTGATGAGCACAGAGAGGGTCTGACAGTTTCTCCTGCAGAAGGCAGTGATACATCTGTCCTCAAGCAAATGCTGCATAATCCATACAATTTATTAGTGAATCATGCCTTGAGCTTGGGAATTTCACAGGAGCGGAGCTATTCAGGGGTCTGACATGTCCATACAGTGTTTGTGGAGAGTCTCTTTGCATCCTCAGCAACCCCATCCATGCTTGTCCAGCCTCCTCCTTCCTCCAAAGCAGGGAAGAGATCTCTGAACTCATTGCTGCAGGAATTTACCCCGTTTGATTTATGATGGAAGCAAGCTCAGGTCTGTCAGAAGATCTACTTTCATCCCTAAAATGTGGGAGTGAGGGAAATGTGATTAGGAACATTACCTGCCCTCAGACAAAACTAATTGTGTCTAATGTTTGCTAATACTTAATGGCACTTTTCAGCAGTCAAACTTGAATGAGTTGATGATTGCTTAATGTACTTTGTGTAGAAAAGCTGTCAGTGGCCAGTGCAGGAGATGGGAATTACGTGGTCAAGGACTTGTACAGTAGGAATAGAACATGTGGAGAGTGTGATTGATAACTGGCTAGCTGCAAAAGGTCACGTAGACATGAGAGAGCTTTGCTGAGCACGCAGGCACTCTCATGAGAACCAGCAAGGCGGTAAGGTTCGCATGTCCTTGAGCACAGCTGGGATACGATAACAAGACCTTGTAGCTGAAAGATATGAGGGAGAAGCACGGTAAAACAAAAAACTTACTCAAACTATGTAACCACAAAGAAATGTAGAAAGAGGCGTAGCTGACTTTTAGTCTGAGCACCAATCCTGAGCTTAACTTTTGCAATATGCATGAGCTCATTAGTGTTATTATTAAAAGCATTGTGTGAATTATCAATAAACGAGATTTGCCGATCACTCATATTGAGTGCCACATTTCTCCCGCTGCGGATTTCCCACAAGAATGGACTTTCCAGTTCTTAAAACCTTCTTAGTAGGAGGTGTGATGGTGCACTTTGACTAAATTGTGGTCAATTCTGTCTCCTAATAGCTGGCATCTTCAGATTCTACTGGCGGTGTTGGGAATGTCTTTTCAAGAGTTGAGAAGGAAAGTTTCTTTTAAGGATTCTGATCTTCCAGTGTGATGCGTGGATACCAGTCAACGTGTAGACAGATGACAGGCACAGACAGTATTCTTGGCAATTGCTTAGAAAATAAACAAAACATCAGGCAGTAGAATAATCCTGACAACAAGGAGGATAACAGTAACTTTTCCAAGGGACAAATGTCAATGTCACTTTCAGTTACATTGCAGGAAAAAATGGTAAAAGAAATGGGTGTGACCCAGAATTCCCACAGCCAAGAGGATATGTGAGTACCAGTTTGGCTGAAATGACTGTTGCTTGTCATTCCCCAGTGACAGTTTTGAGAAGTCATCACAGGCTCTTTTAATTGATGAATACTGATGTGTATAAGTCAGGTGTCGGTACATGTATTTTCACATCCTTTTTTTTGCTTTTTCCATGGTGCAGCAGGTAATCTCAGAACAGCAGTGGCTGTGCTGAAGCAATATAAATAGTAATCTCTGATTTTTTCCAATGATGTTTGATTGCCAAGTGATATCCTCAGCAAAGTTGGTCAGACCCTCTCCGTCCTACTCCTTGTAGCTACTGAGTACTGAGATTGTGGAAGGCCTTACTGAAGCTGACAGAAGTAATTTTCATTGCCTTCAGTGACTTTTAAATTGGGCTGAAAGTGCTGGTTGGTCTCAAAAATACTTTGTGAGCTTTGATCTAAGGAGTGGAGACCAGTGGTAAATCAAAATGGAAGGAAGAGCTTTATGGGCAAAATGCAGTACAGGTTAATTTGCTTTTTCAAATTCTAACTTATTTAAATTTTACATCAGAAGTTGTGGAGGTCTAAATCCCTACTACCACCTTAAGGCATCTCTGCCTCATCATTGCTTAAGACACTGACTGAATGCACATAGTTTAATTTAAAGTTGATTGCATTTAACAACAGAATTTTTTAAAGCCTTTAGTCATGTAATAATGGTAGATAGTGCTTAATTTAGTCAAGAATGACCGATACAGTTATCTATCATTTACATTAGCAATGTTGAACCGACAGTGAATTCAATTAATTCTTCAATTTTATGCTCTTAACATTTAAAAACCTAAATCCACTTTAAATCAATTTGCATTATTTTGAGGATGGGATTCTTAATGTTAAGCTCCTATTAAATCCGCATTTTCTCTACTATAAGGTTGCTTTGAATTTTTTTGTCACGTTTTTGTGGAATGTTGGTCTTAAGCAGTTTTTGTGGGTTTGTCTGTGACTTAAGGAGCTCTCTATTGGATACTGATCTATGCAGTTGAAATAGAACACTGGAAAAACATGATTTATAACAAGTGTTCTCATAGCAGACCAGGAGGTTGGGTTGATATTTCTTCTTCTTCCATCAAGGAACACCCATGGCTGTGGGCTATAATTTATAACAACAGTGTTGCTTTGACCGGTTTTGGTTACTGTGGGCTTGTTTTCAGGAATGATGAGTATGTAGTTATCCCATCTTGAAAGAAATACATAGCACATGTGCTTATTTGGATTAATTAGTATGGTTTTATATCACAGTTGATAGAAAGCTGGAAGAAAAGCCCAAGAATAAAGGAATAAAGGAGGCCAACCAAATAACTGAGGGTTGTGACTGTGGTTAAAGTCCCTTATGAATTCTGAGTGCTCCAGCACCGGTTTTCTGTGAGTCACTCTTTGAAGCTGCATTATCATTTTGTTATATATATTCCAATATATGTAAGTCCTGTCAGACCCTAGAGAGAACACTTGCAGTGAGTAATTTCGGGTCTGAGTGCCACAAGCAGGCTGCTGAGAAAGCTGGCCCAGCCTTTTTTTTTCTTGGTGGTTCTGATGGTTTGAGCTGCAAGTTCACTCAGCTGAGCTGCTCTGTGCTCCAGCTCTGTTTCTTTAGTGATGCTGCAATACTTGCTGCACGGCAACTCAGTTGGAAAACAAAGAAATTAATGATACAGACAGAAGATCTGTTCCCAAAGCAGGGTGAAATTCTGGTGGAAGGGCTTCTGCTGCTTGAATTTTAAACACTGTGCTGTGAAACCTCTCATGTCATCTGTGGGTTAGTGGTTGTATCACCTGGGATAGTCCATCCAGGCCCTGTTGATGCAAACGTGCTTTTCACTGGTGCTGCTCCCTATTTTGGAGAATATCTGAAAATAAGGGGTGAGCAAGTACTGAAAATTTCCATTTTTGCTCCTATTTACCCACTTGCCTGCTGTTTTAATTTTGAAGTAGGGTGTCAGATAGAATCTGTCTAATGGCAGCGGTGTAAAAAGCATGCCTTCAGTTCCAAACTGAAACCCCTTGCAATCAGCAGATGTCCCAGCTCAAGGAAAATGGCTTGCAAGCCCAAAACATTCACTTTCCCTGCCTCATTTCTTATGGTCTTACCAAGGAAACAGCAAGACTTGGATTGTGCTTACTCTTTGCACTGAAGAAGTTGTTAATGCTGCGTTTTCATGCTCCCATCGTCGCTGTACTCCAAATGCCTGTTCTGTGGAATGGGCAGGATTAGGCTGTTTAAGACAAAGCCACTCCACATTTACAGTGCCTGTAAGGTCCACAGTAGAGCCCTAAATGGAAGTATCATTTTCAAGATGCCTTCTATTTTACAAGCAGCCAAACAGAAAATGAAACCCTGGGTTGAATTGTAGTCTTCCTGAAGGAAGTGTCAAAGCCTAACAAGGGAGCTTGACCCAGCTTTGTTCTTGTTGTTCAGTGAAATAAACTTTAATTGTTAATGAATCCAAACACTGTTAATGAATCCAATACTACTACTTTACTGAGAAAAGCTGTAATTACTGGACAATCCCCTGATTCTCAGCTGCTGTAAATCACTCTATCTTCACAGAATGGAGAGGGGCACTTCATTTAACAACACTGAAGAATTAAGACAGGGAAATGGCATAAAAATCAGAAAGGATCTTAGAATTATAATCAGGGGAAACAGAGTAAAGAAAAACATGTAAAGTTGGGCGTTGCTTCTGTGTAAAGAGAAGTTGTACATCCATGTACATGTAGTTGCATTAAGGAAAAGCATTAGTATTCAAGCCGAATGATGTCATGGAAAAACCGGTTTGTTTTTTTTTAAGCATGCAAAACTTCTGTCAGTTGAAAGGGGATAAGAACAGCATATTAATCTATTTCCCTCCTTACCTGTTGTTTTGTGAAGTAGTTAGGATTGCTGGCATTATCCATCTGGAATTTTATGCCAGTGGCAGATCCCTGACTGTGATGGTAGAAGGGTAAGGACCTCATCCAAATGCATCAAGAGGAATAGTGTTTCACTGTGAAACTGCCAAGTATTTCAGACCGGTGCCTAATAAGGCAAAAACTTGTTGCAATTATGTGTAAAGTGTAATTTATCTAATGTAATTATGAGATGTTTAGAGCCAGTCATTTGAAATAGACTCCACTCCTCTGTTAACTTTTGACATTGGAAGGACTGTAATCATATTGCAGACCATCAGCCCTTGGATTAAAATTTAAACCTACAGTGAGCTTCAAACTGCTTTGCATTTACCCTTAGAAGAAAAGGGAGGTTGAATAATTTTTCTTACGTTGATTTATCTTAGGAAAATGGGTGTCAAGGTTCTGAATTACAGTAATTATTGTAAGCATGTAAAATATTATCAACTACAAGATACATCTGATGTGGTGTGGATGGATTAGTGCACATGCTAAGACCAATTTGAGAACATTTCACTTTTTGCTACGTTTGCTAGGGCTAGTTACATCCACTTAAAATACAGATTGGCTCTAAAATGGCAGCGGTTTGCAGGTCCTATGTGTTAGGACTTTGGTTAAAGCAAAAGGAACAAAATAATTCTTTTTCTTTTAGCTTGTCATGCAGTTTGTGCTGAAGCTTTCAGTAGTACTTTATTGTGACAGCTCATTTTCCTTTTCATTTGATGCCCTCATATACACCTTGTAACTCTATTAAACTAGAAAGATTTAGTTTCTTAAAGAGCCTTCAATGAAGCTGTTATAAAGCCTTTTCTCAAAACAACAAATATGGAGCCTGAACACATGAGATTACATTGTTTTAGTTAATGCTGCTTTTTTGAGGAAATAAAAACAGGAGAGAGCAAGAGTTTATTTCTTAATAAGTATCAGCTATTTTCATAAAAAGGGTTCATAATTTTGAGTTTCATTTTTATTTTGACCAGGATGCTTTTAGATAATAAATGTTGCAATTGAATCTTGTTTTTTTTTAGGAAGTTGTTAAAACAAGCTAAATGTTTTCCATTTATGGATAACAAACAAGCACAGGAGCTTCCCACAGGCATCAGCTGCGTCAATCATCAGCTGTGCCTGGAGCTCCGGCTCCTCCGTCTCCAGGCGGTCTCATCTTCTGTGGCCCCTGAAGGTCTTCTAAGGCCACCGGTTCTTCTGAGCCAGCAGATGACTGCAGTTCTGCAATTCGCTCCTCGAACATCAGCTGGACAAAGAGGCTTATCTGGGAGGGGCTGTCGTCGTCTCTCAGGGCCTGAAGAGCTGGAAGAGACAGGTACAGACCCCGGTCAGAGCCCGGATGTGCGGGAGTCCAAGGAGACCCTCCTGCCAAGGGCCATCCGAGCCAGCTCCTGCCGTGGCCACCACAAGAGAGGAGAGAGGGGCCAACGGGATTCGCCACAAGGTGCTAAACACGAATCGCCCCACCCGCGTCCCCGAAATCTCTCCGTGTTCTGCGCACGCCAGCCCTTGTCCGCACAGGGAGCCAGGCCCTCCGCAGGCAGGACAGGGATTGCAGCCCCCTGCGCGAGCATTGCGGCTCCCCCCGGCAGCCCCGCTGAGAACCCGCTGCCCTCACTCACCCTCGCTGAGGGCCTGGAGCTCTTCCTTCTGCCTCCTCAGGCGCACCCCGGCGATCCCTGGGAACACAGAGCCTGTCAGGGCCCCAGCGGCACGGCGCCCTGCCAGCGGCGCTGCCAGCCCTGTGGCCACACGGCCTCCTGCCCCGGCAGGGCTCGGCCCGGGCCCTTGCCGCATCCTGCCGCCCAAGGGCACGGCCGCAGAGGGCGGCAGCAGCCCCGAGGGCAGGCGCGGCTCCACGGCGCCGGGCGCGGATGCCGCTGCCGGGACGGGGGCTGGGGCTGGGGCTGGGGCTGGGAGGGAGCCCGGGCTCGTGGCTCACCGATGAGCTTGATGGCCGCCTCTCACAGGGGCTCCTGTGGGTGCTCCAGGTAGGGCAGGGCCAGGCGCAGGTGTTCGGCCGCTCGGCTCCTGTCGTCTGCCAGCTGGAGAGAACGGCAGGAGGGAGGGAAGGGTTGGCGCGGGCTCAGCCCCTCGGCCGGGCGCTCCCGGCGCCCAGCCCCGGCCTGCGCTGCCCGCACAGCCCCGAGGCCCGGCCAGCGGGCGCCGGGCTCCGGAGGGGGCGGAGGGCCGGGTGCTGCCCGGGGAGCCGCGGTGCCGCCCCGCCCCATGGCCCCGCTGGGCCGGCGCTCCGTCGGCGCCCGACTCGGGGCACAGGAGCCTGGAGAAGAGCCCGCGCGGCCCCACGGAAGGGAGCGGCGTGTGGGGCGCAGGCTGGAGCCCCTGCGTGCGGCGCTGGGCAGGGGCCACGGCTGCCAGCCCCGCACACCGAGCCCCGCCGTCAGGGGGCTTCTCCAGAGGCCGTCCTTACCACGCACTCGGCGAACTTGAACAGCTTCTCCGTCTTCAGCACGTGCTCGAGGTCGCTCCTCTTCAGGAAGCCGGCCGCACAATGCAGCGTTTCCCGAGAGGCCTGGAGAGCAGCAGAGACGGGAGCTGGCAGCGCAGCCCAGCCCAGGGCACGGGCCCTGCGTCCCTGCGCCAGGGCCAGCAGGAGGCTGCGAGCCGGGAGAGGTGCCCGGGCAGGAGGCAGCCGAGCCCCCTGTCAGGGATGCACCGGCATCACACAACGCCTCACCTTGGCCACGCGCTCGTTCACCTCGTGGCAGTGCAAGTAGAGTGGGAGCAGGCTCTGGCTCACAACTGTGTTCAGTGGCTCTTTGCCCTCATCCGCTACCAAGCCCATCACCTTTTGGAAAAGCTGAATGGAGAGCAGCTGCACCTGGCTGTTGTCCTGAAGGAAAGGAAGCGGAAGAGGCCTCAGCGCCAATTTCTCCAGCCCAGCCGGGCAAAAGCCTAAAAATCCCCAGGGCACAAAGTTTCTGGGCAGCAGCTAATGCCCGTGGCACGCAGAGCCTTACGTTTCCGAAGAGTGACAGGAGGAGGTCGGCTAGCTTCAGGGCAGTGGTGCTGCCGATCACGGCGTCTTTCCGCTGGCACACATTGGTGAGCACAGAGAGGGACATGGCGACCACCTCTCCGTCGGCATCACCAAGCTGCTCCAGGAGGCTTGGAAGCAGGCTGTATACACCTCCGGCCTGTATGGAACACAAGGCTGTGCTGGGAAGCCACCAAGAGCTGCAGCGCCAACACCGCCCTGGCTCTGCTAGCCCACCCTGCCGCTGCTGGGCCCAGAGGCCGAAGGCCTGTCCCGAAGCACTCGAGCAGCTGGAGCAGGAGGCAGGAGAGCTGGGAGCAGCTGCCTCAGCTCCTGAAGCCCAGCCAGGCCAAGGGGCTGCTTTCCCCAGCGCAGCTTCAGCCGCTGCCCCCTTCTCACCATCGAGGGCTCCTCGCTGAGCAGCACAAGGCCTTTGAGCGCCAGGTGACGTCTCTGCCTGCAGGTGCCCCGCAGGTGCCTTGACATCTCCTCCAGGACACGGCCTGCGCATTCCCTCAGGTCCAGGAACTTGATGACCTGAAAGGCACAGGGCAGTGACAGGTGACGCGAACAGCAGGAGCCCAGAAGCGCACAGGGCCGGGCCCAGGCAGCAGCAGCAGCAGCAGCACAGGGCTCGGGCACCGGCCCAGGCAGCTGCAGCTACGAGAGGGCAGAGGGCTGAGAGGCAGCTGAGCGAGGCAGCGCTGGCTCACCTCCACCAGGAATGCCAGGGAGGGCAGATCCCAGCGTGGCTCCTCCCTGCTTAGTGGCTGGAGTAGGTAGAAGCCAATGCGGGAACAGGTGTGGCCCAAGTGACGGCGCATCTCCCTGTCAGGGGGAAAAAGGCAGCAAGAGCCTGAGGTGGGGGGGACAGTCTTCTCCCAGGAGGTCTAACTCACAGGTCCGGTCTTTCCCCAGTATCTCTGGAGGGGGATGTGGGCGCTTTGGGAGGCGGCCCCTTCTGGGCACTCTCCTCTGCCAGCCTTTTCCAGTCGGCTTGGCCGTCCCTCGGTGACGAGGCCCTCGAGGCCATGAGCACAGGGACTGTGTGGGGCACAGGGGACAAATGTGGGAGAGAAGGGGTTCTCACCTGGCCAGCAGACCCACGGCATAGTGCTGGGTGTCAGCACAGAGCAGCGTGTCCCAGCCACGCTTGCGCTCCATAGCCATCATCTCTGTGTTCCACCACATTTGGCTGAACAGAGCCTTCATGGCCTGCACTGCAAACCTGTGTGCAGAGCAAAACCCAGGTCACACGGCGAGCGCTGGCGCCGGCCACAAGGACATTGAAAAGACAGGAGGACTGGCACCTGTTGGGGTTGCTGGGAAGGCCGTGTTCCTCCTGGCACGCTCTCCAGAAGTTAGCAACTTCCACTGGCATCTCTTGTGTGGTGATGACAATGTGGAAGAGGAGAGCAACAAACAGACGGGCTGAATGAAGGAGCACTGCCCTGTGGCATTTGGGCACCTGGACAGTCAGCCACAGCCCCAGAGTTGCCTGCAAAAGAAGCAGCCCGAGACAGAGCTCAGTGCTAAGATGTCCGTGTGGCAGGGCCCGAGGGGAGACGCAGGGGGAGCGACGGGCCTGGAGCCCCCTGAGCCTGCCCTAAGCCAGTGCCTGAGGCAGGGAGAGGACGGAGAGCTGATGGAGAGGCGACCGGGGAGCGAGCAGAGGCCGGTTCCAGAAGCTCACCGCCAGGGCAAAAACGTCCTCGTCGTCGCCATCGGAGGTGGTCGTTGTATGCAGAGGCCAATCCTCCATCACGCGGATGAGTGCTGGCAGCACCTTCTCCGCTGTCACAGCCGACGAGCCTATGGCTCTCCACATGCTTGCAGCAGCTCTGTGGGATTGGAGCTCTGTGTCAGGGCCGTCTCAGTCACAGTAGCATGCCCTGTGCAGCTGTGGAGGCCCAGGTGACAGAGCCCTGGTGCCCTGAGGGGCAGGGAGGGAGCATGGCAGCAGGCTGGTGGAACAGAGGGGCCCAAGGGTCCTGGACCGCTCCGCCTGTCTGGCAGAGCCCATTGGATAGGCTCTGCAGGGCAATGGGCCCTAAAGGCTGCTGAGCCCTGAGCTCTCAAGGCAAGTGGGCCCCATACCTGTCACACGTTGGGGCACAGCGCAGGAGGGTCAGCACAACGTCAGCAGGTTGCTCTTCGGCCAGCCTCAGAAAGTCCAAGCGCATCCTGGCATCCAAAGTGACACAGGCTGCCAGTCTCTGGTGAAGGTCCTTCACCATGGCTGGCACCTGGAGGAGACATGGGGAAGACCTGGAGCGCTGTCCAAGGGAGCAGCTTTCCCCAAGAAGTGCTTCCCCTCCTGCCACACTCTCCTGGCCTCCAAGACTCAGGGTCTCTTTTGTGTTGGTGTTTCTGAAGGCCACGGACTCAGTCACTGCCATGTCCGTATTTGCTGCGTCATTGATTGCAGCATCCAAGCGCTGAGCCAAATCTGGGCTGACATTGGGCTCTGCCTGGAGCTCAGTCGGCCTGCGGTCAGGCTCTGCTGTTGCACGGCTTCTGGTCGTCCTACGCCGAATGGGCACGAGCCTCCGGAACATCTGCAGGAGAGCAAAGGACAGGGAAGAGAGACGCGTTCCACGGAGTGCTCCAAGCGCGGAGCTCGGCCGAGCAGTGACAGCAGGCCCAGCCCAGGCGGGGATGGCTGCACGTACCTTCAGTGATCTGCGGAAGCGGCCACGGGTGGGCTTCTTCTCCTGTGTCTGCTCCATGGTTGCATCTGGCAAAGAGCGAGCGTAGCCAGAGCTGAGGGGTTGCAGGAGAGGCCAGAGAAGCCAGCCCTGCTCTCCCCAGGCAGGGACAGCCCCGGGATGCCCCAGGGGATGGAGCACAGCTGCTGCAGGGGCAGCCTCGGCCCCTCTTCCATCCTGTCAGTGGGCGGAATGGGAACGGGGATGGGATGGGATGGGGCCAAGCTGTCCGCAGCCATCGGCCTTGTGGCCCGGCTCTGCCACTCACCATCCTGCTGTGGCTGGAACTGCTCCAGCTCTTTAGGGGGTTGTGCTGGAGCATCTCCAGGGCTTGTATTTCTTCTCCTCCAGCAAACTGTGAAGAGGTCGCGAAACCTGCCCGCCATGTCAGTGTCTGGCCTCGAGGGCACCTTCAGACAGATGCCTCTGAGGAAACTAGGGAAAACCCTGAGGCAACAAGTCGTGCAGTTGTGCCTTGAAGGCACCTGCGGCAAAGAAGCCTCAGGAAGGCTGCAGGACAGCAAGTCCTGCACACTGGTCTTGAGGGCTCCTGCCACAACGACAGGAGACTCCTCGTGGTGCTTCAGGTCACCAGATCCTGTGGTCTGGCCGCGAGGGCACCGACCGCAGGGTTGGGAGATGCCTCGGGAAAGCTCCGAGTCACCAAGTCCCGCAGTCTGGCCGCGAGGTCAGCTGCAGGAGCAGCGCTTCGGAAAGGCTCCGGGTCGGGCACAAACGAGCGGGCTGTGTGGGAACTCCTCACAGCACCTCTCTGGCGCGTCCTGTCCCGTGGCGTGCTCCGAGCACTGTGGCGTGGCTGCGTTGTTGCCAGCACCTATGTCACCGCGTGTCACAAAGGCTCCTCGGACACCCTGTGCCTTTCCCTGCCACGGTGACCACGCTGCTGCACCGTGTCACAAAGGGCCCATGCACACCCTGCCACCTCCCCCGGCCATGCCCCCGCTCCACCCAAAGTGGCCAAGGTTGGAAGGAATCCCTCGGCCCAAGTGTCTAAGAGAGCCCAACAGGACCTTGAATGATTTGATGGCTCGAGCCATCGGCAACCGCTGCCCTGCTCTGCGGGCTCAGGGCGGCAGAAGGAGCCCCCAGGGCTGCCGACGCAGCCGCAGCGGGAAGGGCACGGGGCCTGCCGCAGAAGCTGGCACGGCCTCCCTTCTCTCAGCTGATAATTGTCTTCAACCAAAGTCAGACTTTCACTTCAAACCCAGCTCAGTGCAGGCATCCATCTTTCCATTTGCTGTGTTTCCAAAGCAAGGAAGGGGCAGGAGTTTAGGAGGGGCTGGTTCAGCTCAGCCTTGCTGATAAAGCAATTTGGGTTTTCCCTCATCAATCTGTTTCATTAACTACAAATGCAGAATTGGAGAAGTTGTTGGATATTTTTGCGTTTTTCTGCAGCTGGCTGCAGGAGACTTTGCTCAGACTGGGGGTTGGGGCTGTCCAGCCTGGAGAAGAGAAAGACCTGGGGAGATTTCATTGGGGCCTCCCAAGACCACAAGGGAGCCTGAAAGAGCTGCAGAGGGACCTTGGACAAAGACCTGGAGAGCCAGGACAAGGGGGAATGGCTTTAAACTACAGGAGGAGAGATTTAGATGGGATCTTGGGAAGGAATTCCTCCCTGGGAGGGTGGGGAGGGCTGGGCTGGAATTCCCAGAGCAGCTGTGGCTGCCCCTGGATCCCTGGGAGTGTCCAAGGCCAGCTTGGAGCCCCTGGGACAGTGGGAGGTGTCCCTGCCCGTGGCAGGGTGGGGCTTGAAGGTCCTTCCATCCCAAATTCCATGATTCCAACCCAAAGATAACCTGGATTGGAGGCAGCAGTGCCTGGGGGCTAAAGCACCTTCCCAGCTGTTATCAGAACAGGAGTTGCAGACATTTTATCCCTGGGTTTTCTTCCTTGTCCCTCAGCTGGGAGGTGATGGGAACGACCAGCAGGAGCTTCCCCAGGCCCTGGGAGTGGGACACTGGGAAGGGGACACTGGGAGTGGGACACTGGGAGTGGGACACTTTGGGAGTGGAACACTGGGAATGGGACACATTGGGACATTTTGGGAGTGGGGACACTGTGGGAATGGGACTCTTTGGGAATGGGACTCTTTGAGAATGGGACACTGGGAATGGGACTCTTTGGGAAAGGGACACTAGGAATGGGACACTTTGGGAATGGGACACTGGGAATGGGACACTGGGAATGGGACATTTTGGGACAGTTTGGGAACGGGACTCTTTGGGAGTGGGACGCTTTGGGAGTGGCACTTTTACAACCACTATTGGCTTTGTGGTTTATCCTGAGACAACAGACCCAACCATAAATTGTCACTTCAGGGCCAGCATTTAGTGCCAGCTCAGGGAAATGCAGGGTGGTTGGGGCAGGTATTAAACACCCCCAATAAATCCTGGAGGAGGATCCCAGGGTAACAATGCCTGCTTGCCAAATCTGTTTGCAGAGCACACAAAAGCAACGAGGAAAACATTGCAACAGCACAAAGGTTTTCTCACAGCTCCACCACAGGCTGCTGCCTCAGCAAAGCTGATTGTTGGTGCTTTTCTTCCAGCCCCAAACTGGGATTGAGCCAGGCCCTGCATCCATTGGGACTGGGATGCTGTGGCTGTAGGATAAACCCCCAGCCAAGCCCCCCAGGGAGACATTTATCCTGTTTGGAGCCCGTTTATTTTTCCTCCTTCCCCTGAAGATGTGTGTGAGGAGCAGAGATTCAGCCAGGCCCTCTTCCCAGGCCCATGGGATGTGTGTTTCTTTCCCATTTCCTGGAAGCGCTCGGCGTTTGGGGAAGGTTGCTGGGCCACGAGGAGCTGCTGGACACCATCCACAGCCCCTCTCAGGCATTTTCTGCTGGGTGGGACTCCCTGAAAATCCCTTCAGCTTTGTAGGGAAAGCACTTTTCCTACGGGGCACACAGGGTGTGAGGCTGGCTCTGGGAAAGAAATATTCCCAGGGAAGAAAGGCTGGGAACGTGTTGACGGCAGCACTGCTCTTTCAGGTGTCACTGTAAGAAGCTTCTAAAAAGCTCCATTTCTGCTTGGTGGGCAGAAAGTGCAGGAAAAAGTGCTGGGAATGTCCACATGGACTTGAATTAGCATCAAGCAGCATCACAAGTGGTTTCGTCCAGGCAGGAGTCACAGTCACTGTGAGGTGATGAAAACGGAGATGGGATCTGCTTGAGGCGGATGGTGCAGCGGCTGCGCACCTGCGACGTGTATCCCTCAGGGTACCTATTTCTTTAGAACACTATGAAGACTAGAGGGAATTGAAAGTCCACTGCAGTTTAGGTTGTTCTTCACGAGATTGTTCAAGTCGAGCACAGCCATTCTGTTCAGCAGACACACGGGCAGGGGCTTCTTGGAGCGCTGCTCTGGCACCCATTCTTTGGAGGAGGGGATTGCAGGAAAGAAGAAAAGAAGCTCATCGACTACTGAAGAGGAAGAGTCACTGACAGGAAGCAGTGGGTTAAGAAATGTGAGGGGAAAAAGGCAGAAAACATGAGGTGACAAGTGTGAGAAATGGGAGAGGAAAAAGGAGGGAAGTGTGAGGGAAGAAAAGGGAAGGAAACCTGAGTGGGAAAGGCTGAGAAAACTGAGGGGAAAATGGTGAAGACGTGAGTGAAAATAGGAGAGGAAGGTGAGAGGAGGAAAAGGCAGGACATATGATGGGAAAATTCTAAGAAACATGATCAGGGAAGGCTGAAAAACATAGAGGAAAAAATGGAGGGAAATGTGAGGGGAAGAGAGTGAGAAAATTACTGGCAGAGAGAGAGAAACAGGCAGCAAATGTGAGGGGAACATGGTGAGAATCCTGAGGGGAAAAGAGGGAGAAACCAGAGGGCAGAAAAAGGCAGAAAACATTAGGGGGAAAAAAAGGGGGGGAAGTTGGACGGGAAAGGTGGCAGAAAACTGGAGTGAAAAAAGGGCAGAAAATGCTAGAGGAAAAGTAGAAGCAACATGAGGGGGAAAGAATGATAAACGTGAGGGGAAAAGTGGGAGAAATGTAAGAGGGAAAGCCTGGGAAACATGAAGGCAAAAGTGAGAAACATGAGGAGACAACTTGGAGAAAAATGACTGAGGAAAGGAGAAAAGCATGAGGGGAGAAAAGGGCAGGATAAGTGAGGGGAAAATTGTGAGAATCGTGAGAGAACAAAAAAGCAGGAAAAAGCGGGAAGTTGGGGAAATGTGAGAGGCAAAGCGTGAGGAAAGGGAGCTGAAAAGGGTGGGGAAAATGAGTAAAACTTGGGAGGCAAACATGAGAGGAAAACTGTGAGACTCGAGAGGGGGAAGGGGTGGAAATGTGAGAGGGAAAAGAACAGGAAATGTGAAGGGAGAAAAGGAGAGAAGGCAGGATTGGCATGACAGCTGAAATGATTCCTAACACATTCCCCCATGCATTTGCCCATTTATTGCACATTTATAGCCTAGGGCTTCTCTGTATGTCCGTCTCCCCCTGTGCCTTGATTCCTGTTCGGAAGCAGTAGAAGTGCAGGATGTGCCCACCAGCAGGAGCTGCTCCAAGCTGGGAAGGGGCCAGGTGGTGCTGATTTCCAGAGGCTTCTGTGTCCCAGGTGAGGCCAGGGCAGGAGTGGGTTGAAAGGTGCTGCTGCTGCTCCTCTGTGCCAGAGAGCCCTGGCCGGGCAGGGCACGGCGCCCACTGCACTGCGGGCTCTTTCTCCT